>NW_025927615.1:0-331073 GCF_022837055.1 Prionailurus viverrinus
GCCCGGGGCGAGCAGCCCCGGGCCTGGAGGCCCGGGGCGAGCAGCCCCGGGCCTGGAGGCCCGGGGCGAGCAGCCCCGGGCCTGGAGGCCCGGGGCGAGCAGCCCCGGGCCTCGAGGCCCGGGGCGAGCAGGGCACTTCCCATTCTGTGTCTCCAATCCCTCGGAACTTTCCGGGGAGTTTCTGAGCTGAGACCCCAGTGTCTGGAGGCTGTTTCGGGTTCTGTGACCCCTTTCTCTCAGGTACAGGGTGACTGCCTTCTCTCCGGCTCCAGCCATGGTGAGCCATCGTAATGACTCAGGGCCTGGAGGCCGGGGCTCGTAGCAGGTGTTTGGGATTCTGGGTTTCGCATCCCTCGGTCCTGACCCGGGAGTACCGGAGTGGAGAGGATGGGTTGTTGGCTTTTCAGGATTCAGGCATATGTCTCCTTGGGATTTTAGGCTTGTAGTATAGTCCCTGGTAGGGCTGCTTGGAATTCTGTGTCTCCCACTTCTCCATCCTTCCCCGTAAGTTTCTGAGCTGAGACCCCAAGGTCTGGACTCTGTGTGGGAAACACTGGCCCGTTTCTGTCACTGACAGGGAGAGGCTTCAGCCCTGATGCGCCATGGAAAGATAGAGCCCCGGGCGTGGAGGCCCAGGTCGACCAGGAGCACTACCCATTTGGCGAATCCGATCCCTCGGAACTTGCCCGGGATTTTTTGAGCAGGGAACCCAGGGCCTGGAGGGTGTTTGTGTTTGTGTGACCCCTTCTCTCAGGTACAGGAACGGCTTCAGTCATTGTGAGCCATGGCGAGCAGCCCCGGGCCTGGAGGCCTTGGGCGAGCGGGGCACTTCCCATTCTGTGTCTCCAATCCCTCGGAACTTTCCGGGGAGTTTCTGAGCTGAGACCCCAGTGTCTGGAGGCTGTTTCGGGTTCTGTGACCCCTTTCTCTCAGGTACAGGGTGACTGCCTTCTCTCAGGCTCCAGCCATGGTGAGCCATCGTAATGACTCAGGGCCTGGAGGCCGGGGCTCGTAGCAGGTGTTTGGGATTCTGGGTTTCGCATCCCTCGGTCCTGACCCGGGAGTACCGGAGTGGAGAGGATGGGTTGTTGGCTTTTCAGGATTCAGGCATATGTCTCCTTGGGATTTTAGGCTTGTAGTACAGTCCCTGGTAGGGCTACTTGGAATTCTGTGTCTCCCACTTCTCCATAATTCCCCGTAAGTTTCTTAGATGAGACCCCAAGGTCTGGACTCTGTGTGGGAAACACTGGCCCGTTTCTGTCACTGACAGGGAGAGGCTTCAGCCCTGATGTGCCATGGTAAGATAGAGCCCCGGGCGTGGAGGCCCGGGTCGACCAGGAGCACTACCCATTTGGCATATCCGATCCCTCGGAACTTGCCCGGGATTTTCTGAGCAGGGAACCCAGGGCCTGGAGGGTGTTTGTGTTTGTGTGACCCCTTCTCTCAGGTACAGGAATGGCTTCAGTCATTGTGAGCCATGGCGAGTAGCCCCGGGCGTGGAGGCCCGGGGCGAGCAGCCCCGGGCCTGGAGGCCCGGGGCGAGCGTGGCACTTCCAATTCTGTGTCTCCAATCCCTCGGAACTTTCCGGGGAGTTTCTGAGCTGAGACCCCAGTGTCTGGAGGCTGTTTCGGGTTCTGTGACCTCTTTTTCTCAGGTACAGGGTGACTGCCTTCTCTCAGGCTCCAACCATGGTGAGCCATCGTAATGACTCAGGGCCTGGAGGCCGGGGCTCGTAGCAGGTGTTTGGGATTCTGGGTCTCGCATCCCTCGGTCCTGACCCGGGAGTACCGGAGTGGAGAGGAAGGGTTGTTGGCTTTTCAGGATTCAGGCATATGTCTCCTTGGGATTTTAGGCTTGTAGTATAGTCCCTGGTAGGGCTGCTTGGAATTCTGTGTCTCCCACTTCTCTAAGCTTCCCCGTAAGTTTCTGAGCTGAGACCCCAAGGTCTGGACTCTGTGTGGGAAACACTGGCCCGTTTCTGTCACTGACAGGGAGAGGCTTCAGCCCTGATGCGCCATGGAAAGATAGAGCCCCGGGCGTGGAGGCCCGGGTCGACCAGGAGCACTACCCATTTGGCGAATCCGATCCCTCGGAACTTGCCCGGGATTTTCTGAGCAGGGAACCCAGGGCCTGGAGGGTGTTTGTGTTTGTGTGACCCCCTTCTCTAAGGTACAGGAACGGCTTCAGTCATAGTGAGCCATGGCGAGCAGCCCCGGGCGTGGAGGCCCGGGGCGAGCAGCCCCGGGCGTGGAGGCCCGGGGCGAGCAGCCCCGGGCGTGGAGGCCCGGGGCGAGCAGCCCCGGGCCTGGAGGCCCGGGGCGAGCAGCCCCGGGCCTGGAGGCCCGGGGCGAGCAGCCCCGGGCCTGGAGGCCCGGGGCGAGCAGCCCCGGGCCTGGAGGCCCGGGGCGAGCAGCCCCGGGCCTGGAGGCCCGGGGCGAGCAGCCCCGGGCCTGGAGGCCCGGGGCGAGCAGCCCCGGGCCTGGAGGCCCGGGGCGAGCAGCCCCGGGCCTGGAGGCCCGGGGCGAGCAGCCCCGGGCCTGGAGGCCCGGGGCGAGCAGCCCCGGGCCTGGAGGCCCGGGGCGAGCAGCCCCGGGCCTGGAGGCCCGGGGCGAGCGGGGCACTTCCCATTCTGTGTCTCCAATCCCTCGGAACTTTCCGGGGAGTTTCTGATCTGAGACCCCAGTGTCTGGAGGCTGTTTCGGGTTCTGTGACCCCTTTCTCTCAGGTACAGGGTGACTGCCTTCTCTCAGGCTCCAGCCATGGTGAGCCATCGTAATGACTCAGGGCCTGGAGCCCGGTGCTCGTAGCAGGTGTTTGGGATTCTGGGTCTCGCATCCCTCGGTCCTGACCCGGGAGTACCGGAGTGGAGATGATGGCTTGTTGGCTCTTCAGGATTCAGGCATATGTCTCCTTGGGATTTTAGGCTTGTAGTATAGTCCCTGGTAGGGCTGCTTGGATTTCTGTGTCTCCCACTTCTCCATTTTTCCCCGTAAATTTCTTAGCTGAGACCCCAAGGTCTGGAGTCTGTGTGGGAAACACTGGCCCGTTTCTGTCACTGACAGGGAGAGGCTTCAGCCCTGATGCGCCATGGTAAGATAGAGCCCCGGGCGTCGAGGCCCGGGTCGACCAGGAGCACTACCCATTTGGCGTATCCGATCCCTCGGAACTTGCCCGGGATTTTCGAGCAGGGACCCAGGGTCTGGAGGGTGTTTGTGTTTGTGTGACCCCTTCTCTCAGGTACAGGAACGGCTTCAGTCATAGCCATGGCGAGCAGCCCCGTGCGTGGAGGCCCGGGGCGAGCAGCCCCGGGCGTGGAGGCCCGGGGCGAGCAGCCCCGGGCGTGGAGGCCCGGGGCGAGCAGCCCCGGGCCTGGAGGCCCGGGGCGAGCAGCCCCGGGCCTGGAGGCCCGGGGCGAGCAGCCCCGGGCCTGGAGGCCCGGGGCGAGCAGCCCCGGGCCTGGAGGCCCGGGGCGAGCAGCCCCGGGCCTGGAGGCCCGGGGCGAGCAGCCCCGGGCCTGGAGGCCCGGGGCGAGCAGCCCCGGGCCTGGAGGCCCGGGGCGAGCAGCCCCGGGCCTGGAGGCCCGGGGCGAGCAGCCCCGGGCCTGGAGGCCCGGGGCGAGCGGGGCACTTCCCATTCTGTGTCTCCAATCCCTCGGAACTTTCCGGGGAGTTTCTGAGCTGAGACCCCAGTGTCTGGAGGCTGTTTCGGGTTCTGTGACCCCTTTCTCTCAGGTACAGGGTGACTGCCTTCTCTCAGGCTCCAGCCATGGTGAGCCATCGTAATGACTCAGGGCCTGGAGGCCGGGGCTCGTAGCAGGTGTTTGGGATTCTGGGTCTCGCATCCCTCGGTCCTGACCCGGGAGTACCGGAGTGGAGAGGATGGCTTGTTGGCTCTTCAGGATTCAGGCATATGTCTCCTTGGGATTTTAGGCTTGTAGTATAGTCCCTGGTAGGGCTGCTTGGATTTCTGTGTCTCCCACTTCTCCATCCTTCCCCGTAAATTTCTTAGCTGAGACCCCAAGGTCTGGAGTCTGTGTGGGAAACACTGGCCCGTTTCTGTCACTGACAGGGAGAGGCTTCAGCCCTGATGCGCCATGGTAAGATAGAGCCCCGGGCGTCGAGGCCCGGGTCGACCAGGAGCACTACCCATTTGGCGTATCCGATCCCTCGGAACTTGCCCGGGATTTTCGAGCAGGGAACCCAGGGCCTGGAGGGTGTTTGTGTTTGTGTGACCCCTTCTCTCAGGTACAGGAACGGCTTCAGTCATAGTGAGCCATGGCGAGCAGCCCCGTGCGTGGAGGCCCGGGGCGAGCAGCCCCGGGCCTGGAGGCCCAGGGCGAGCGTGGCACATCCAATTCTGTGTCTCCAATCCCTCGGAACTTTCCGGGGAGTTTCTGAGCTGAGACCCCAGTGTCTGGAGGCTGTTTCGGGTTCTGTGACCTCTTTCTCTCAGGTACAGGGTGACTGCCTTCTCTCAGGCTCCAACCATGGTGAGCCATCGTAATGACTCAGGGCCTGGAGGCCGGGGCTCGTAGCAGGTGTTTGGGATTCTGGGTCTCGCATCCCTCGGTCCTGACCCGGGAGTACCGGAGTGGAGAGGAAGGGTTGTTGGCTTTTCAGGATTCAGGCATATGTCTCCTTGGGAATTTAGGCTTGTAGTATAGTCCCTGGTAGGGCTGCTTGGAATTCTGTGTCTCCCTCTTCTCTATCCTCCCCGTAAGTTTCTGAGCTGAGTCCCCAAGGTCTGGACTCTGTGTGGGAAACACTGTCCCGTTTCTGTCACTGACAGGGAGAGGCTTCAGCCCTGATGCGCCATGGAAAGATAGAGCCCCGGGCGTGGAGGTCCGGGTCGACCAGGAGCACTACCCATTTGGCGAATCCGATCCCTCGGAACTTGCCCGGGATTTTCTGAGCAGGGAACCCAGGGCCTGGAGGGTGTTTGTGTTTGTGTGACCCCTTCTCTCAGGTACAGGAACGGCTTCAGTCATAGTGAGCCATGGCTAGCAGCCCGGGCGTGGAGGCCCGGGGCGAGCAGCCCCGGGCGTGGAGGCCCGGGGCGAGCAGCCCCGGGCGTGGAGGCCCGGGGCGAGCAGCCCCGGGCGTGGAGGCCCGGGGCGAGCAGCCCCGGGCGTGGAGGCCCGGGGCGAGCAGCCCCGGGCCTGGAGGCCCGGGGCGAGCAGCCCCGGGCGTGGAGGCCCGGGGCGAGCAGCCCCGGGCGTGGAGGCCCGGGGCGAGCAGCCCCGGGCGTGGAGGCCCGGGGCGAGCAGCCCCGGGCGTGGAGGCCCGGGGCGAGCAGCCCCGGGCGTGGAGGCCCGGGGCGAGCAGCCCCGGGCCTGGAGGCCCGGGGCGAGCAGCCCCGGGCCTGGAGGCCCGGGGCGAGCAGCCCCGGGCCTGGAGGCCCGGGGCGAGCAGCCCCGGGCCTGGAGGCCCGGGGCGAGCAGCCCCGGGCCTCGAGGCCCGGGGCGAGCAGGGCACTTCCCATTCTGTGTCTCCAATCCCTCGGAACTTTCCGGGGAGTTTCTGAGCTGAGACCCCAGTGTCTGGAGGCTGTTTCGGGTTCTGTGACCCCTTTCTCTCAGGTACAGGGTGACTGCCTTCTCTCCGGCTCCAGCCATGGTGAGCCATCGTAATGACTCAGGGCCTGGAGGCCGGGGCTCGTAGCAGGTGTTTGGGATTCTGGGTTTCGCATCCCTCGGTCCTGACCCGGGAGTACCGGAGTGGAGAGGATGGGTTGTTGGCTTTTCAGGATTCAGGCATATGTCTCCTTGGGATTTTAGGCTTGTAGTATAGTCCCTGGTAGGGCTGCTTGGAATTCTGTGTCTCCCACTTCTCCATAATTCCCCGTAAGTTTCTTAGATGAGACCCCAAGGTCTGGACTCTGTGTGGGAAACACTGGCCCGTTTCTGTCACTGACAGGGAGAGGCTTCAGCCCTGATGTGCCATGGTAAGATAGAGCCCTGGGCGTGGAGGCCCGGGTCGACCAGGAGCACTACCCATTTGGCATATCCGATCCCTCGGAACTTGCCCGGGATTTTCTGAGCAGGGAACCCAGGGCCTGGAGGGTGTTTGTGTTTGTGTGACCCCTTCTCTCAGGTACAGGAACGGCTTCAGTCATTGTGAGCCATGGCGAGTAGCCCCGGGCGTGGAGGCCCGGGGCGGCAGCCCCGGGCCTGGAGGCCCGGGGCGAGCGTGGCACTTCCAATTCTGTGTCTCCAATCCCTCGGAACTTTCCGGGGAGTTTCTGAGCTGAGACCCCAGTGTCTGGAGGCTGTTTCGGGTTCTGTGACCTCTTTTTCTCAGGTACAGGGTGACTGCCTTCTCTCAGGCTCCAACCATGGTGAGCCATCGTAATGACTCAGGGCCTGGAGGCCGGGGCTCGTAGCAGGTGTTTGGGATTCTGGGTCTCGCATCCCTCGGTCCTGACCCGGGAGTACCGGAGTGGAGAGGAAGGGTTGTTGGCTTTTCAGGATTCAGGCATATGTCTCCTTGGGATTTTAGGCTTGTAGTATAGTCCCTGGTAGGGCTGCTTGGAATTCTGTGTCTCCCAATTCTCTAAGCTTCCCCGTAAGTTTCTGAGCTGAGACCCCAAGGTCTGGACTCTGTGTGGGAAACACTGGCCCGTTTCTGTCACTGACAGGGAGAGGCTTCAGCCCTGATGCGCCATGGAAAGATAGAGCCCCGGGCGTGGAGGCCCGGGTCGACCAGGAGCACTACCCATTTGGCGAATCCGATCCCTCGGAACTTGCCCGGGATTTTCTGAGCAGGGAACCCAGGGCCTGGAGGGTGTTTGTGTTTGTGTGACCCCCTTCTCTAAGGTACAGGAACGGCTTCAGTCATAGTGAGCCATGGCGAGCAGCCCCGGGCGTGGAGGCCCGGGGCGAGCAGCCCCGGGCGTGGAGGCCCGGGGCGAGCAGCCCCGGGCGTGGAGGCCCGGGGCGAGCAGCCCCGGGCGTGGAGGCCCGGGGCGAGCAGCCCCGGGCGTGGAGGCCCGGGGCGAGCAGCCCCGGGCCTGGAGGCCCGGGGCGAGCAGCCCCGGCCTCGAGGCCCGGGGCGAGCGGGGCACTTCCCATTCTGTGTCTCCAATCCCTCGGAACTTTCCGGGGAGTTTCTGAGCTGAGACCCCAGTGTCTGGAGGCTGTTTCGGGTTCTGTGACCCCTTTCTCTCAGGTACAGGGTGACTGCCTTCTCTCAGGCTCCAGCCATGGTGAGCCATCGTAATGACTCAGGGCCTGGAGGCCGGGGCTCGTAGCAGGTGTTTGGGATTCTGGGTTTCGCATCCCTCGGTCCTGACCCGGGAGTACCGGAGTGGAGAGGATGGGTTGTTGGCTTTTCAGGATTCAGGCATATGTCTCCTTGGGATTTTAGGCTTGTAGTATAGTCCCTGGTAGGGCTGCTTGGAATTCTGTGTCTCCCACTTCTCTAAGCTTCCCCGTAAGTTTCTGAGCTGAGACCCCAAGGTCTGGACTCTGTGTGGGAAACACTGGCCCGTTTCTGTCACTGACAGGGAGAGGCTTCAGCCCTGATGCGCCATGGAAAGATAGAGCCCCGGGCGTGGAGGCCCGGGTCGACCAGGAGCACTACCCATTTGGCGAATCCGATCCCTCGGAACTTGCCCGGGATTTTCTGAGCAGGGAACCCAGGGCCTGGAGGGTGTTTGTGTTTGTGTGACCCCCTTCTCTAAGGTACAGGAACGGCTTCAGTCATAGTGAGCCATGGCGAGCAGCCCCGGGCCTGGAGGCCCGGGGCGAGCAGCCCCGGGCCTGGAGGCCCGGGGCGAGCAGCCCCGGGCGTGGAGGCCCGGGGCGAGCAGCCCCGGGCGTGGAGGCCCGGGGCGAGCAGCCCCGGGCGTGGAGGCCCGGGGCGAGCAGCCCCGGGCCTGGAGGCCCGGGGCGAGCAGCCCCGGGCCTGGAGGCCCGGGGCGAGCAGCCCCGGGCCTGGAGGCCCGGGGCGAGCAGCCCCGGGCCTGGAGGCCCGGGGCGAGCAGCCCCGGGCCTGGAGGCCCGGGGCGAGCAGCCCCGGGCCTGGAGGCCCGGGGCGAGCAGCCCCGGGCCTGGAGGCCCGGGGCGAGCAGCCCCGGGCCTGGAGGCCCGGGGCGAGCAGCCCCGGGCCTGGAGGCCCGGGGCGAGCAGCCCCGGGCCTGGAGGCCCGGGGCGAGCAGCCCCGGGCCTGGAGGCCCGGGGCGAGCAGCCCCGGGCCTGGAGGCCCGGGGCGAGCAGCCCCGGGCCTGGAGGCCCGGGGCGAGCAGCCCCGGGCCTGGAGGCCCGGGGCGAGCAGCCCCGGGCCTGGAGGCCCGGGGCGAGCAGCCCCGGGCCTGGAGGCCCGGGGCGAGCAGCCCCGGGCCTGGAGGCCCGGGGCGAGCAGCCCCGGGCCTGGAGGCCCGGGGCGAGCAGCCCCGGGCCTGGAGGCCCGGGGCGAGCAGCCCCGGGCCTGGAGGCCCGGGGCGAGCAGCCCCGGGCCTGGAGGCCCGGGGCGAGCAGCCCCGGGCCTGGAGGCCCGGGGCGAGCAGCCCCGGGCCTGGAGGCCCGGGGCGAGCAGCCCCGGGCCTGGAGGCCCGGGGCGAGCAGCCCCGGGCCTGGAGGCCCGGGGCGAGCAGCCCCGGGCCTGGAGGCCCGGGGCGAGCAGCCCCGGGCCTGGAGGCCCGGGGCGAGCAGCCCCGGGCCTGGAGGCCCGGGGCGAGCAGCCCCGGGCCTGGAGGCCCGGGGCGAGCAGCCCCGGGCCTGGAGGCCCGGGGCGAGCAGCCCCGGGCCTGGAGGCCCGGGGCGAGCAGCCCCGGGCCTGGAGGCCCGGGGCGAGCAGCCCCGGGCCTGGAGGCCCGGGGCGAGCAGCCCCGGGCCTGGAGGCCCGGGGCGAGCAGCCCCGGGCCTGGAGGCCCGGGGCGAGCAGCCCCGGGCCTGGAGGCCCGGGGCGAGCAGCCCCGGGCCTGGAGGCCCGGGGCGAGCAGCCCCGGGCCTGGAGGCCCGGGGCGAGCAGCCCCGGGCCTGGAGGCCCGGGGCGAGCAGCCCCGGGCCTGGAGGCCCGGGGCGAGCAGCCCCGGGCCTGGAGGCCCGGGGCGAGCAGCCCCGGGCCTGGAGGCCCGGGGCGAGCAGCCCCGGGCCTGGAGGCCCGGGGCGAGCAGCCCCGGGCCTGGAGGCCCGGGGCGAGCAGCCCCGGGCCTGGAGGCCCGGGGCGAGCAGCCCCGGGCCTGGAGGCCCGGGGCGAGCAGCCCCGGGCCTGGAGGCCCGGGGCGAGCAGCCCCGGGCCTGGAGGCCCGGGGCGAGCAGCCCCGGGCCTGGAGGCCCGGGGCGAGCAGCCCCGGGCCTGGAGGCCCGGGGCGAGCAGCCCCGGGCCTGGAGGCCCGGGGCGAGCAGCCCCGGGCCTGGAGGCCCGGGGCGAGCAGCCCCGGGCCTGGAGGCCCGGGGCGAGCAGCCCCGGGCCTGGAGGCCCGGGGCGAGCAGCCCCGGGCCTGGAGGCCCGGGGCGAGCAGCCCCGGGCCTGGAGGCCCGGGGCGAGCAGCCCCGGGCCTGGAGGCCCGGGGCGAGCAGCCCCGGGCCTGGAGGCCCGGGGCGAGCAGCCCCGGGCCTGGAGGCCCGGGGCGAGCAGCCCCGGGCCTGGAGGCCCGGGGCGAGCAGCCCCGGGCCTGGAGGCCCGGGGCGAGCAGCCCCGGGCCTGGAGGCCCGGGGCGAGCAGCCCCGGGCCTGGAGGCCCGGGGCGAGCAGCCCCGGGCCTGGAGGCCCGGGGCGAGCAGCCCCGGGCCTGGAGGCCCGGGGCGAGCAGCCCCGGGCCTGGAGGCCCGGGGCGAGCAGCCCCGGGCCTGGAGGCCCGGGGCGAGCAGCCCCGGGCCTGGAGGCCCGGGGCGAGCAGCCCCGGGCCTGGAGGCCCGGGGCGAGCAGCCCCGGGCCTGGAGGCCCGGGGCGAGCAGCCCCGGGCCTGGAGGCCCGGGGCGAGCAGCCCCGGGCCTGGAGGCCCGGGGCGAGCAGCCCCGGGCCTGGAGGCCCGGGGCGAGCAGCCCCGGGCCTGGAGGCCCGGGGCGAGCAGCCCCGGGCCTGGAGGCCCGGGGCGAGCAGCCCCGGGCCTGGAGGCCCGGGGCGAGCAGCCCCGGGCCTGGAGGCCCGGGGCGAGCAGCCCCGGGCCTGGAGGCCCGGGGCGAGCAGCCCCGGGCCTGGAGGCCCGGGGCGAGCAGCCCCGGGCCTGGAGGCCCGGGGCGAGCAGCCCCGGGCCTGGAGGCCCGGGGCGAGCAGCCCCGGGCCTGGAGGCCCGGGGCGAGCAGCCCCGGGCCTGGAGGCCCGGGGCGAGCAGCCCCGGGCCTGGAGGCCCGGGGCGAGCAGCCCCGGGCCTGGAGGCCCGGGGCGAGCAGCCCCGGGCCTGGAGGCCCGGGGCGAGCAGCCCCGGGCCTGGAGGCCCGGGGCGAGCAGCCCCGGGCCTGGAGGCCCGGGGCGAGCAGCCCCGGGCCTGGAGGCCCGGGGCGAGCAGCCCCGGGCCTGGAGGCCCGGGGCGAGCAGCCCCGGGCCTGGAGGCCCGGGGCGAGCAGCCCCGGGCCTGGAGGCCCGGGGCGAGCAGCCCCGGGCCTGGAGGCCCGGGGCGAGCAGCCCCGGGCCTGGAGGCCCGGGGCGAGCAGCCCCGGGCCTGGAGGCCCGGGGCGAGCAGCCCCGGGCCTGGAGGCCCGGGGCGAGCAGCCCCGGGCCTGGAGGCCCGGGGCGAGCAGCCCCGGGCCTGGAGGCCCGGGGCGAGCAGCCCCGGGCCTGGAGGCCCGGGGCGAGCAGCCCCGGGCCTGGAGGCCCGGGGCGAGCAGCCCCGGGCCTGGAGGCCCGGGGCGAGCAGCCCCGGGCCTGGAGGCCCGGGGCGAGCAGCCCCGGGCCTGGAGGCCCGGGGCGAGCAGCCCCGGGCCTGGAGGCCCGGGGCGAGCAGCCCCGGGCCTGGAGGCCCGGGGCGAGCAGCCCCGGGCCTGGAGGCCCGGGGCGAGCAGCCCCGGGCCTGGAGGCCCGGGGCGAGCAGCCCCGGGCCTGGAGGCCCGGGGCGAGCAGCCCCGGGCCTGGAGGCCCGGGGCGAGCAGCCCCGGGCCTGGAGGCCCGGGGCGAGCAGCCCCGGGCCTGGAGGCCCGGGGCGAGCAGCCCCGGGCCTGGAGGCCCGGGGCGAGCAGCCCCGGGCCTGGAGGCCCGGGGCGAGCAGCCCCGGGCCTGGAGGCCCGGGGCGAGCAGCCCCGGGCCTGGAGGCCCGGGGCGAGCAGCCCCGGGCCTGGAGGCCCGGGGCGAGCAGCCCCGGGCCTGGAGGCCCGGGGCGAGCAGCCCCGGGCCTGGAGGCCCGGGGCGAGCAGCCCCGGGCCTGGAGGCCCGGGGCGAGCAGCCCCGGGCCTGGAGGCCCGGGGCGAGCAGCCCCGGGCCTGGAGGCCCGGGGCGAGCAGCCCCGGGCCTGGAGGCCCGGGGCGAGCAGCCCCGGGCCTGGAGGCCCGGGGCGAGCAGCCCCGGGCCTGGAGGCCCGGGGCGAGCAGCCCCGGGCCTGGAGGCCCGGGGCGAGCAGCCCCGGGCCTGGAGGCCCGGGGCGAGCAGCCCCGGGCCTGGAGGCCCGGGGCGAGCAGCCCCGGGCCTGGAGGCCCGGGGCGAGCAGCCCCGGGCCTGGAGGCCCGGGGCGAGCAGCCCCGGGCCTGGAGGCCCGGGGCGAGCAGCCCCGGGCCTGGAGGCCCGGGGCGAGCAGCCCCGGGCCTGGAGGCCCGGGGCGAGCAGCCCCGGGCCTGGAGGCCCGGGGCGAGCAGCCCCGGGCCTGGAGGCCCGGGGCGAGCAGCCCCGGGCCTGGAGGCCCGGGGCGAGCAGCCCCGGGCCTGGAGGCCCGGGGCGAGCAGCCCCGGGCCTGGAGGCCCGGGGCGAGCAGCCCCGGGCCTGGAGGCCCGGGGCGAGCAGCCCCGGGCCTGGAGGCCCGGGGCGAGCAGCCCCGGGCCTGGAGGCCCGGGGCGAGCAGCCCCGGGCCTGGAGGCCCGGGGCGAGCAGCCCCGGGCCTGGAGGCCCGGGGCGAGCAGCCCCGGGCCTGGAGGCCCGGGGCGAGCAGCCCCGGGCCTGGAGGCCCGGGGCGAGCAGCCCCGGGCCTGGAGGCCCGGGGCGAGCAGCCCCGGGCCTGGAGGCCCGGGGCGAGCAGCCCCGGGCCTGGAGGCCCGGGGCGAGCAGCCCCGGGCCTGGAGGCCCGGGGCGAGCAGCCCCGGGCCTGGAGGCCCGGGGCGAGCAGCCCCGGGCCTGGAGGCCCGGGGCGAGCAGCCCCGGGCCTGGAGGCCCGGGGCGAGCAGCCCCGGGCCTGGAGGCCCGGGGCGAGCAGCCCCGGGCCTGGAGGCCCGGGGCGAGCAGCCCCGGGCCTGGAGGCCCGGGGCGAGCAGCCCCGGGCCTGGAGGCCCGGGGCGAGCAGCCCCGGGCCTGGAGGCCCGGGGCGAGCAGCCCCGGGCCTGGAGGCCCGGGGCGAGCAGCCCCGGGCCTGGAGGCCCGGGGCGAGCAGCCCCGGGCCTGGAGGCCCGGGGCGAGCAGCCCCGGGCCTGGAGGCCCGGGGCGAGCAGCCCCGGGCCTGGAGGCCCGGGGCGAGCAGCCCCGGGCCTGGAGGCCCGGGGCGAGCAGCCCCGGGCCTGGAGGCCCGGGGCGAGCAGCCCCGGGCCTGGAGGCCCGGGGCGAGCAGCCCCGGGCCTGGAGGCCCGGGGCGAGCAGCCCCGGGCCTGGAGGCCCGGGGCGAGCAGCCCCGGGCCTGGAGGCCCGGGGCGAGCAGCCCCGGGCCTGGAGGCCCGGGGCGAGCAGCCCCGGGCCTGGAGGCCCGGGGCGAGCAGCCCCGGGCCTGGAGGCCCGGGGCGAGCAGCCCCGGGCCTGGAGGCCCGGGGCGAGCAGCCCCGGGCCTGGAGGCCCGGGGCGAGCAGCCCCGGGCCTGGAGGCCCGGGGCGAGCAGCCCCGGGCCTGGAGGCCCGGGGCGAGCAGCCCCGGGCCTGGAGGCCCGGGGCGAGCAGCCCCGGGCCTGGAGGCCCGGGGCGAGCAGCCCCGGGCCTGGAGGCCCGGGGCGAGCAGCCCCGGGCCTGGAGGCCCGGGGCGAGCAGCCCCGGGCCTGGAGGCCCGGGGCGAGCAGCCCCGGGCCTGGAGGCCCGGGGCGAGCAGCCCCGGGCCTGGAGGCCCGGGGCGAGCAGCCCCGGGCCTGGAGGCCCGGGGCGAGCGGGGCACTTCCCATTCTGTGTCTCCAATCCCTCGGAACTTTCCAGGGAGTTTCTGAGCTGAGACCTCAGTGTCTGGAGTCTGTTTCGGGTTCTGTGACCCCTTTCTCTCAGGTACAGGGTGACTGCCTTCTCTCAGGCTCCAGCCATGGTGAACCATCGTAATGACTCAGGGCCCTAGGCCGGGGCTCGTAGCAGGTGTTTGGGATTCTGGGTCTCGCATCCCTCGGTCCTGACCCGGGAGTACCGGAGTGGAGAGGAAGGGTTGTTGGCTTTTTAGGATTCAGGCATATGTCTCCTTGGGACTTTAGGATTGTAGTATAGTCCCTGGTAGGGCTGCTTGGAATTCTGTGTCTCCCAATTCTCCATCCTTCCCCGTAAGTTTCTGAGCTGAGACCCCAAGGTCTGGACTCTGTGTGGGAAACACTGGCCCGTTTCTGTCACTGACAGGGAGAGGCTTCAGCCCTGATGCGCCATGGTAAGATAGAGCCCTGGGCGTGGAGGCCCGGGTCGACCAGGAGCACTACCCATTTGGCGTATCCGATCCCTCGGAACTTGCCCGGGATTTTCTGAACAGGGAACCCAGGGCCTGGAGGGTGTTTGTGTTTGTGTGACCCCTTCTCTCAGGTACAGGAACGGCTTCAGTCATTGTGAGCCATGGCGAGCAGCCCCGGGCCTGGAGGCCTTGGGCGAGCGGGGCACTTCCCATTCTGTGTCTCCAATCCCTCGGAACTTTCCGGGGAGTTTCTGAGCTGAGACCCCAGTGTCTGGAGGCTGTTTCGGGTTCTGTGACCCCTTTCTCTCAGGTACAGGGTGACTGCCTTCTCTCAGGCTCCAGCCATGGTGAGCCATCGTAATGACTCAGGGCCTGGAGGCCGGGGCTCGTAGCAGGTGTTTGGGATTCTGGGTTTCGCATCCCTCGGTCCTGACCCGGGAGTACCGGAGTGGAGAGGATGGGTTGTTGGCTTTTCAGGATTCAGGCATATGTCTCCTTGGGATTTTAGGCTTGTAGTATAGTCCCTGGTAGGGCTACTTGGAATTCTGTGTCTCCCACTTCTCCATAATTCCCCGTAAGTTTCTTAGATGAGACCCCAAGGTCTGGACTCTGTGTGGGAAACACTGGCCCGTTTCTGTCACTGACAGGGAGAGGCTTCAGCCCTGATGTGCCATGGTAAGATAGAGCCCCGGGCGTGGAGGCCCGGGTCGACCAGGAGCACTACCCATTTGGCATATCCGATCCCTCGGAACTTGCCCGGGATTTTCGAGCAGGGAACCCTGGGGCCTGGAGGGTGTTTGTGTTTGTGTGACCCCTTCTCTCAGGTACAGGAACGGCTTCAGTCATAGCCATGGCGAGCAGCCCCGTGCGTGGAGGCCCGGGGCGAGCAGCCCCGTGCGTGGAGGCCCGGGGCGAGCAGCCCCGGGCGTGGAGGCCCGGGGCGAGCAGCCCCGGGCGTGGAGGCCCGGGGCGAGCAGCCCCGGGCGTGGAGGCCCGGGGCGAGCAGCCCCGGGCGTGGAGGCCCGGGGCGAGCAGCCCCGGTAGTGGAGGCCCGGGGCGAGCAGCCCCGGGCGTGGAGGCCCGGGGCGAGCAGCCCCGGGCCTGGAGGCCCGGGGCGAGCAGCCCCGGGCGTGGAGGCCCGGGGCGAGCAGCCCCGGGCGTGGAGGCCCGGGGCGAGCAGCCCCGGGCGTGGAGGCCCGGGGCGAGCGGGGCACTTCCCATTCTGTGTCTCCAATCCCTCGGAACTTTCCGGGGAGTTTCTGAGCTGAGACCCCAGTGTCTGGAGGCTGTTTCGGGTTCTGTGCACCTTTCTCTCAGGTACAGGGTGACTGCCTTCTCTCAGGCTCCAGCCATGGTGAGCCATCGTAATGACTCAGGGCCTGGAGGCCGGGGCTCGTAGCAGGTGTTTGGGATTCTGGGTCTCGCATCCCTCGGTCCTGACCCGGGAGTACCGGAGTGGAGAGGATGGCTTGTTGGCTTTTCAGGATTCAGGCATATGTCTCCTTGGGATTTTAGGCTTGTAGTATAGTCCCTGGTAGGGCTGCTTGGATTTCTGTGTCTCCCACTTCTCCATCCTTCCCCGTAAGTTTCTTAGCTGAGACCCCAAGGTCTGGAGTCTGTGTGGGAAACACTGGCCCGTTTCTGTCACTGACAGGGAGAGGCTTCAGCCCTGATGCGCCATGGTAAGATAGAGCCCCGGGCGTCGAGGCCCGGGTCGACCAGGAGCACTACCCATTTGGCGTATCTGATCCCTCGGAACTTGCCCGGGATTTTCGGGCAGGGAACCCAGGGCCTGGAGTGTGTTTGTGTGTGTGTGACCCCTTCTCTCAGGTACAGGAACGGCTTCAGTCATAGCCATGGCGAGCAGCCCCGGGCGTGGAGGCCCGGGGCGAGCAGCCCCGGGCGTGGAGGCCCGGGGCGAGCAGCCCCGGGCCTGGAGGCCCGGGGCGAGGAGCCCCCGGCGTGGAGGCCCGGGGCGAGCAGCCCCGGGCCCGGGGGCCCGGGGCGAGTGGGGCACTTCCCATTCTGTGTCTCCAATCCCTGGGAACTTTCCGGGGAGTTTCTGAGCTGAGACCCCAGGGTCAGGAGGCTGTTTCGCGTTCTGTGACCCCTGTCTCTCAGGTACAGGGTGACTGCCTTCTCTCAGGCTCCAGCCATGGTGAGCCATCGTAATGACTCAGGGCCTGGAGGCCGGGGCTCGTAGCAGGTGTTTGGGATTCTGGGTCTCGCATCCCTCGGTCCTGACCCGGGAGTACCGGAGTGGAGAGGATGGCTTGTTGGCTCTTCTTGGGATTTTAGGCTTGTAGTATAGTCCCTGGTAGGGCTGCTTGGAATTCTGTGTCTCCCACTTCTCCATCCTTCCCCGTAAGTTTCGTAGCTGAGACACCAAGGTCTGGACTCTGTGTGGGAAACACTGGCCCGTTTCTGTCACTGACAGGGAGAGGCTTCAGCCTTGATGCGCCATGGTAAGATAGAGCCCCGGGCGTGGAGGCCCGGGTCGACCAGGAGCACTACCCATTTGCTGTATCCGATCCCTCGGAACTTGCCCGGGATTTTCTGAGCAGGGAACCCAGGGCCTGGAGGGTGTTTGTGTTTGTGTGACCCCTTCTCTCAGGTACAGGAACGGCTTCAGTCATAGTGAGCCATGGCTAGCAGCCCGGGCGTGGAGGCCCGGGGCGAGCAGCCCCGGGCGTGGAGGCCCGGGGCGAGCAGCCCCGGGCGTGGAGGCCAGGGGCGAGCAGCCCCGGGCCTGGAGGCCCGGGCCGAGCAGCCCCGGGCCTGGAGGCCCGGGCCGAGCAGCCCCGGGCCTGGAGGCCCGGGGCGAGCGTGGCACTTCCAATTCTGTGTCTCCAATCCCTCGGAACTTTCCGGTATGATACAGGAACGGCTTCAGGCATAGTGAGCCATAGCGAGCAGCCCCGGGCGTGGAGGCCCGGGGCGAGCAGCCCCGGGCATGGAGGCCCGGGGCGAGCAGCCCCGGGCGTGGAGGCCCGGGGCGAGCAGCCCCGGGCGTGGAGGCCCGGGGCGAGCAGCCCCGGGCCTGGAGGCCCGGGGCACTTCCCATTCTGTGTCTCCCATCCCTCGGAACTTTCCGGGGAGTTTCTGAGCTGAGACCCGAGTGTCTGGAGGCTGTTTCGGGTTCTGTGACCCCTTTCTCTCAGGTACAGGGTGACTGGCTTCTCTCAGGCTCCAGCCATGGTGACCATCGTAATGACTCAGGGTCTGGAGGCCGGGGCTCGTAGCAGGTGTTTGGGATTCTGGGTCTCGCATCCCTCGGTCCTGACCCGGGAGTACCGGAGTGGAGAGGATGGGTTGTTGGCTCTTCATGATTCAGGCATATGTCTCCTTGGGATTTTAGGCTTGTAGGATAGTCCCTGGTAGGGCTGCTTGGAATTCTGTGTATCCCACTTCTCCATCCTTCCCCGTAAGTACTTAGCTGAGAACCCAAGGTCTGGACTCTGTGTGGGAAACACTGGCCCGTTTCGGTCACTGACAGGGAGAGGCTTCAGCCCTGATGTGCCATGGTAAGATAGAGCCACGGGCGTGGAGGCCCGGGTCGTCCAGGACCACAAACCATTTGGCGTATCCGATCCCTCGGAACTTGCCCGGGATTTTCTGAGCAGGGAACCCAGGGCCTGGAGGGTGTTTGTGTTTGTGTGCCCCCTTCTCTCAGGTACAGGAACGGTTTCAGTCATAGTGAGCCATGGCGTGTAGCCCCAGGCGTGGAGGCCCGGGGCGAAGAGCCCCGGGCGTGGAGGCCCGGGGCGAGCAGCCCCGGGCCTCGAGGCCCGGGCCGAGCAGCCCCGGGCGTGGAGGCCCGGGGCGAGCAGCCCCGGGCGTGGAGGCCCGGGGCGAGCAGCCCCGGGCCTGGAGGCCCGGGGCGAGCAGCCCCGGCCTCGAGGCCCGGGGCGAGCGGGGCACTTCCCATTCTGTGTCTCCAATCCCTCGGAACTTTCCGGGGAGTTTCTGAGCTGAGACCCCAGTGTCTGGAGGCTGTTTCGGGTTCTGTGACCCCTTTCTCTCAGGTACAGGGTGACTGCCTTCTCTCAGGCTCCAGCCATGGTGAGCCATCGTAATGACTCAGGGCCTGGAGGCCGGGGCTCGTAGCAGGTGTTTGGGATTCTGGGTTTCGCATCCCTCGGTCCTGACCCGGGAGTACCGGAGTGGAGAGGATGGGTTGTTGGCTTTTCAGGATTCAGGCATATGTCTCCTTGGGATTTTAGGCTTGTAGTATAGTCCCTGGTAGGGCTACTTGGAATTCTGTGTCTCCCACTTCTCCATAATTCCCCGTAAGTTTCTTAGATGAGACCCCAAGGTCTGGACTCTGTGTGGGAAACACTGGCCCGTTTCTGTCACTGACAGGGAGAGGCTTCAGCCCTGATGTGCCATGGTAAGATAGAGCCCCGGGCGTGGAGGCCCGGGTCGACCAGGAGCACTACCCATTTGGCATATCCGATCCCTCGGAACTTGCCCGGGATTTTCGAGCAGGGAACCCTGGGGCCTGGAGGGTGTTTGTGTTTGTGTGACCCCTTCTCTCAGGTACAGGAATGGCTTCAGTCATAGCCATGGCGAGCAGCCCCGTGCGTGGAGGCCCGGGGCGAGCAGCCCCGTGCGTGGAGGCCCGGGGCGAGCAGCCCCGGGCGTGGAGGCCCGGGGCGAGCAGCCCCGGGCGTGGAGGCCCGGGGCGAGCAGCCCCGGGCGTGGAGGCCCGGGGCGAGCAGCCCCGGGCGTGGAGGCCCGGGGCGAGCAGCCCCGGGCGTGGAGGCCCGGGGCGAGCAGCCCCGGTAGTGGAGGCCCGGGGCGAGCAGCCCCGGGCGTGGAGGCCCGGGGCGAGCAGCCCCGGGCCTGGAGGCCCGGGGCGAGCAGCCCCGGGCGTGGAGGCCCGGGGCGAGCAGCCCCGGGCGTGGAGGCCCGGGGCGAGCAGCCCCGGGCGTGGAGGCCCGGGGCGAGCGGGGCACTTCCCATTCTGTGTCTCCAATCCCTCGGAACTTTCCGGGGAGTTTCTGAGCTGAGACCCCAGTGTCTGGAGGCTGTTTCGGGTTCTGTGCACCTTTCTCTCAGGTACAGGGTGACTGCCTTCTCTCAGGCTCCAGCCATGGTGAGCCATCGTAATGACTCAGGGCCTGGAGGCCGGGGCTCGTAGCAGGTGTTTGGGATTCTGGGTCTCGCATCCCTCGGTCCTGACCCGGGAGTACCGGAGTGGAGAGGATGGCTTGTTGGCTTTTCAGGATTCAGGCATATGTCTCCTTGGGATTTTAGGCTTGTAGTATAGTCCCTGGTAGGGCTGCTTGGATTTCTGTGTCTCCCACTTCTCCATCCTTCCCCGTAAGTTTCTTAGCTGAGACCCCAAGGTCTGGAGTCTGTGTGGGAAACACTGGCCCGTTTCTGTCACTGACAGGGAGAGGCTTCAGCCCTGATGCGCCATGGTAAGATAGAGCCCCGGGCGTCGAGGCCCGGGTCGGCCAGGAGCACTACCCATTTGGCGTATCTGATCCCTCGGAACTTGCCCGGGATTTTCGGGCAGGGAACCCAGGGCCTGGAGTGTGTTTGTGTGTGTGTGACCCCTTCTCTCAGGTACAGGAACGGCTTCAGTCATAGCCATGGCGAGCAGCCCCGGGCGTGGAGGCCCGGGGCGAGCAGCCCCGGGCGTGGAGGCCCGGGGCGAGCAGCCCCGGGCCTGGAAGCCCGGGGCGAGGAGCACCCGGCGTGGAGGCCCGGGGCGAGCAGCCCCGGGCCCGGGGGCCCGGGGCGAGTGGGGCACTTCCCATTCTGTGTCTCCAATCCCTGGGAACTTTCCGGGGAGTTTCTGAGCTGAGACCCCAGGGTCAGGAGGCTGTTTCGCGTTCTGTGACCCCTGTCTCTCAGGTACAGGGTGACTGCCTTCTCTCAGGCTCCAGCCATGGTGAGCCATCGTAATGACTCAGGGCCTGGAGGCCGGGGCTCGTAGCAGGTGTTTGGGATTCTGGGTCTCGCATCCCTCGGTCCTGACCCGGGAGTACCGGAGTGGAGAGGATGGCTTGTTGGCTCTTCTTGGGATTTTAGGCTTGTAGTATAGTCCCTGGTAGGGCTGCTTGGAATTCTGTGTCTCCCACTTCTCCATCCTTCCCCGTAAGTTTCGTAGCTGAGACACCAAGGTCTGGACTCTGTGTGGGAAACACTGGCCCGTTTCTGTCACTGACAGGGAGAGGCTTCAGCCTTGATGCGCCATGGTAAGATAGAGCCCCGGGCGTGGAGGCCCGGGTCGACCAGGAGCACTACCCATTTGCTGTATCCGATCCCTCGGAACTTGCCCGGGATTTTCTGAGCAGGGAACCCAGGGCCTGGAGGGTGTTTGTGTTTGTGTGACCCCTTCTCTCAGGTACAGGAACGGCTTCAGTCATAGTGAGCCATGGCTAGCAGCCCGGGCGTGGAGGCCCGGGGCGAGCAGCCCCGGGCGTGGAGGCCCGGGGCGAGCAGCCCCGGGCGTGGAGGCCAGGGGCGAGCAGCCCCGGGCCTGGAGGCCCGGGCCGAGCAGCCCCGGGCCTGGAGGCCCGGGCCGAGCAGCCCCGGGCCTGGAGGCCCGGGGCGAGCGTGGCACTTCCAATTCTGTGTCTCCAATCCCTCGGAACTTTCCGGTATGATACAGGAACGGCTTCAGGCATAGTGAGCCATAGCGAGCAGCCCCGGGCGTGGAGGCCCGGGGCGAGCAGCCCCGGGCATGGAGGCCCGGGGCGAGCAGCCCCGGGCGTGGAGGCCCGGGGCGAGCAGCCCCGGGCGTGGAGGCCCGGGGCGAGCAGCCCCGGGCCTGGAGGCCCGGGGCACTTCCCATTCTGTGTCTCCCATCCCTCGGAACTTTCCGGGGAGTTTCTGAGCTGAGACCCGAGTGTCTGGAGGCTGTTTCGGGTTCTGTGACCCCTTTCTCTCAGGTACAGGGTGACTGGCTTCTCTCAGGCTCCAGCCATGGTGACCATCGTAATGACTCAGGGTCTGGAGGCCGGGGCTCGTAGCAGGTGTTTGGGATTCTGGGTCTCGCATCCCTCGGTCCTGACCCGGGAGTACCGGAGTGGAGAGGATGGGTTGTTGGCTCTTCATGATTCAGGCATATGTCTCCTTGGGATTTTAGGCTTGTAGGATAGTCCCTGGTAGGGCTGCTTGGAATTCTGTGTATCCCACTTCTCCATCCTTCCCCGTAAGTACTTAGCTGAGAACCCAAGGTCTGGACTCTGTGTGGGAAACACTGGCCCGTTTCGGTCACTGACAGGGAGAGGCTTCAGCCCTGATGTGCCATGGTAAGATAGAGCCACGGGCGTGGAGGCCCGGGTCGTCCAGGACCACAAACCATTTGGCGTATCCGATCCCTCGGAACTTGCCCGGGATTTTCTGAGCAGGGAACCCAGGGCCTGGAGGGTGTTTGTGTTTGTGTGCCCCCTTCTCTCAGGTACAGGAACGGTTTCAGTCATAGTGAGCCATGGCGTGTAGCCCCAGGCGTGGAGGCCCGGGGCGAAGAGCCCCGGGCGTGGAGGCCCGGGGCGAGCAGCCCCGGGCCTCGAGGCCCGGGCCGAGCAGCCCCGGGCGTGGAGGCCCGGGGCGAGCAGCCCCGGGCGTGGAGGCCCGGGGCGAGCAGCCCCGGGCCTGGAGGCGCGGGGCACTTCCCATTCTGTGTCTCCAATCCCTCGGAACTTTCCGGGGAGTTTCTGAGCTGAGACCCCAGTGTCTGGAGGCTGTTTCGGGTTCTGTGACCCCTTTCTCTCAGGTACAGGGTGACTGCCTTCTCTCAGGCTCCAGCCATGGTGAGCCATCGTAATGACTCAGGGCCTGGAGGCCGGGGCTCGTAGCAGGTGTTTGGGATTCTGGGTCTCGCATCCCTCGGTCCTGACCCGGGAGTACCGGAGTGGAGAGGATGGCTTGTTGGCTCTTCAGGATTCAGGCATATGTCTCCTTGGGATTTTAGGCTTGTAGTATAGTCCCTGGTAGGGCTGCTTGGATTTCTGTGTCTCCCACTTCTCCATCCTTCCCCGTAAATTTCTTAGCTGAGACCCCAAGGTCTGGAGTCTGTGTGGGAAACACTGGCCCGTTTCTGTCACTGACAGGGAGAGGCTTCAGCCCTGATGCGCCATGGTAAGATAGAGCACCGGGCGTCGAGGCCCGGGTCGACCAGGAGCACTACCCATTTGGCGTATCCGATCCCTCGGAACTTGCCCGGGATTTTCGAGCAGGGAACCCAGGGCCTGGAGGGTGTTTGTGTTTGTGTGACCCCTTCTCTCAGGTACAGGAACGGCTTCAGTCATAGTGAGCCATGGCGAGCAGCCCCGTGCGTGGAGGCCCGGGGCGAGCAGCCCCGGGCCTGGAGGCCAAGGGCGAGCGTGGCACATCCAATTCTGTGTCTCCAATCCCTCGGAACTTTCCGGGGAGTTTCTGAGCTGAGACCCCAGTGTCTGGAGGCTGTTTCGGGTTCTGTGACCTCTTTCTCTCAGGTACAGGGTGACTGCCTTCTCTCAGGCTCCAACCATGGTGAGCCATCGTAATGACTCAGGGCCTGGAGGCCGGGGCTCGTAGCAGGTGTTTGGGATTCTGGGTCTCGCATCCCTCGGTCCTGACCCGGGAGTACCGGAGTGGAGAGGAAGGGTTGTTGGCTTTTCAGGATTCAGGCATATGTCTCCTTGGGAATTTAGGCTTGTAGTATAGTCCCTGGTAGGGCTGCTTGGAATTCTGTGTCTCCCTCTTCTCTATCCTCCCCGTAAGTTTCTGAGCTGAGTCCCCAAGGTCTGGACTCTGTGTGGGAAACACTGTCCCGTTTCTGTCACTGACAGGGAGAGGCTTCAGCCCTGATGCGCCATGGAAAGATAGAGCCCCGGGCGTGGAGGTCCGGGTCGACCAGGAGCACTACCCATTTGGCGAATCCGATCCCTCGGAACTTGCCCGGGATTTTCTGAGCAGGGCACCCAGGGCCTGGAGGGTGTTTGTGTTTGTGTGACCCCTTCTCTCAGGTACAGGAACGGCTTCAGTCATAGTGAGCCATGGCTAGCAGCCCGGGCCTGGAGGCCCGGGGCGAGCAGCCCCGGGCCTGGAGGCCCGGGGCGAGCAGCCCCGGGCCTGGAGGCCCGGGGCGAGCAGCCCCGGGCCTGGAGGCCCGGGGCGAGCAGCCCCGGGCCTGGAGGCCCGGGGCGAGCAGCCCCGGGCCTGGAGGCCCGGGGCGAGCAGCCCCGGGCCTGGAGGCCCGGGGCGAGCAGCCCCGGGCCTGGAGGCCCGGGGCGAGCAGCCCCGGGCCTGGAGGCCCGGGGCGAGCAGCCCCGGGCCTGGAGGCCCGGGGCGAGCAGCCCCGGGCCTGGAGGCCCGGGGCGAGCAGCCCCGGGCCTGGAGGCCCGGGGCGAGCAGCCCCGGGCCTGGAGGCCCGGGGCGAGCAGCCCCGGGCCTGGAGGCCCGGGGCGAGCAGCCCCGGGCCTGGAGGCCCGGGGCGAGCAGCCCCGGGCCTGGAGGCCCGGGGCGAGCAGCCCCGGGCCTGGAGGCCCGGGGCGAGCAGCCCCGGGCCTGGAGGCCCGGGGCGAGCAGCCCCGGGCCTGGAGGCCCGGGGCGAGCAGCCCCGGGCCTGGAGGCCCGGGGCGAGCAGCCCCGGGCCTGGAGGCCCGGGGCGAGCAGCCCCGGGCCTGGAGGCCCGGGGCGAGCAGCCCCGGGCCTGGAGGCCCGGGGCGAGCAGCCCCGGGCCTGGAGGCCCGGGGCGAGCAGCCCCGGGCCTGGAGGCCCGGGGCGAGCAGCCCCGGGCCTGGAGGCCCGGGGCGAGCAGCCCCGGGCCTGGAGGCCCGGGGCGAGCAGCCCCGGGCCTGGAGGCCCGGGGCGAGCAGCCCCGGGCCTGGAGGCCCGGGGCGAGCAGCCCCGGGCCTGGAGGCCCGGGGCGAGCAGCCCCGGGCCTGGAGGCCCGGGGCGAGCAGCCCCGGGCCTGGAGGCCCGGGGCGAGCAGCCCCGGGCCTGGAGGCCCGGGGCGAGCAGCCCCGGGCCTGGAGGCCCGGGGCGAGCAGCCCCGGGCCTGGAGGCCCGGGGCGAGCAGCCCCGGGCCTGGAGGCCCGGGGCGAGCAGCCCCGGGCCTGGAGGCCCGGGGCGAGCAGCCCCGGGCCTGGAGGCCCGGGGCGAGCAGCCCCGGGCCTGGAGGCCCGGGGCGAGCAGCCCCGGGCCTGGAGGCCCGGGGCGAGCAGCCCCGGGCCTGGAGGCCCGGGGCGAGCAGCCCCGGGCCTGGAGGCCCGGGGCGAGCAGCCCCGGGCCTGGAGGCCCGGGGCGAGCAGCCCCGGGCCTGGAGGCCCGGGGCGAGCAGCCCCGGGCCTGGAGGCCCGGGGCGAGCAGCCCCGGGCCTGGAGGCCCGGGGCGAGCAGCCCCGGGCCTGGAGGCCCGGGGCGAGCAGCCCCGGGCCTGGAGGCCCGGGGCGAGCAGCCCCGGGCCTGGAGGCCCGGGGCGAGCAGCCCCGGGCCTGGAGGCCCGGGGCGAGCAGCCCCGGGCCTGGAGGCCCGGGGCGAGCAGCCCCGGGCCTGGAGGCCCGGGGCGAGCAGCCCCGGGCCTGGAGGCCCGGGGCGAGCAGCCCCGGGCCTGGAGGCCCGGGGCGAGCAGCCCCGGGCCTGGAGGCCCGGGGCGAGCAGCCCCGGGCCTGGAGGCCCGGGGCGAGCAGCCCCGGGCCTGGAGGCCCGGGGCGAGCAGCCCCGGGCCTGGAGGCCCGGGGCGAGCAGCCCCGGGCCTGGAGGCCCGGGGCGAGCAGCCCCGGGCCTGGAGGCCCGGGGCGAGCAGCCCCGGGCCTGGAGGCCCGGGGCGAGCAGCCCCGGGCCTGGAGGCCCGGGGCGAGCAGCCCCGGGCCTGGAGGCCCGGGGCGAGCAGCCCCGGGCCTGGAGGCCCGGGGCGAGCAGCCCCGGGCCTGGAGGCCCGGGGCGAGCAGCCCCGGGCCTGGAGGCCCGGGGCGAGCAGCCCCGGGCCTGGAGGCCCGGGGCGAGCAGCCCCGGGCCTGGAGGCCCGGGGCGAGCAGCCCCGGGCCTGGAGGCCCGGGGCGAGCAGCCCCGGGCCTGGAGGCCCGGGGCGAGCAGCCCCGGGCCTGGAGGCCCGGGGCGAGCAGCCCCGGGCCTGGAGGCCCGGGGCGAGCAGCCCCGGGCCTGGAGGCCCGGGGCGAGCAGCCCCGGGCCTGGAGGCCCGGGGCGAGCAGCCCCGGGCCTGGAGGCCCGGGGCGAGCAGCCCCGGGCCTGGAGGCCCGGGGCGAGCAGCCCCGGGCCTGGAGGCCCGGGGCGAGCAGCCCCGGGCCTGGAGGCCCGGGGCGAGCAGCCCCGGGCCTGGAGGCCCGGGGCGAGCAGCCCCGGGCCTGGAGGCCCGGGGCGAGCAGCCCCGGGCCTGGAGGCCCGGGGCGAGCAGCCCCGGGCCTGGAGGCCCGGGGCGAGCAGCCCCGGGCCTGGAGGCCCGGGGCGAGCAGCCCCGGGCCTGGAGGCCCGGGGCGAGCAGCCCCGGGCCTGGAGGCCGGGGCGAGCAGCCCCGGGCCTGGAGGCCCGGGGCGAGCAGCCCCGGGCCTGGAGGCCCGGGGGCGAGCAGCCCCGGGCCTGGAGGCCCGGGGCGAGCAGCCCCGGGCCTGGAGGCCCGGGGCGAGCAGCCCCGGGCCTGGAGGCCCGGGGCGAGCAGCCCCGGGCCTGGAGGCCCGGGGCGAGCAGCCCCGGGCCTGGAGGCCCGGGGCGAGCAGCCCCGGGCCTGGAGGCCCGGGGCGAGCAGCCCCGGGCCTGGAGGCCCGGGGCGAGCAGCCCCGGGCCTGGAGGCCCGGGGCGAGCAGCCCCGGGCCTGGAGGCCCGGGGCGAGCAGCCCCGGGCCTGGAGGCCCGGGGCGAGCAGCCCCGGGCCTGGAGGCCCGGGGCGAGCAGCCCCGGGCCTGGAGGCCCGGGGCGAGCAGCCCCGGGCCTGGAGGCCCGGGGCGAGCAGCCCCGGGCCTGGAGGCCCGGGGCGAGCAGCCCCGGGCCTGGAGGCCCGGGGCGAGCAGCCCCGGGCCTGGAGGCCCGGGGCGAGCAGCCCCGGGCCTGGAGGCCCGGGGCGAGCAGCCCCGGGCCTGGAGGCCCGGGGCGAGCAGCCCCGGGCCTGGAGGCCCGGGGCGAGCAGCCCCGGGCCTGGAGGCCCGGGGCGAGCAGCCCCGGGCCTGGAGGCCCGGGGCGAGCAGCCCCGGGCCTGGAGGCCCGGGGCGAGCAGCCCCGGGCCTGGAGGCCCGGGGCGAGCAGCCCCGGGCCTGGAGGCCCGGGGCGAGCAGCCCCGGGCCTGGAGGCCCGGGGCGAGCAGCCCCGGGCCTGGAGGCCCGGGGCGAGCAGCCCCGGGCCTGGAGGCCCGGGGCGAGCAGCCCCGGGCCTGGAGGCCCGGGGCGAGCAGCCCCGGGCCTGGAGGCCCGGGGCGAGCAGCCCCGGGCCTGGAGGCCCGGGGCGAGCAGCCCCGGGCCTGGAGGCCCGGGGCGAGCAGCCCCGGGCCTGGAGGCCCGGGGCGAGCAGCCCCGGGCCTGGAGGCCCGGGGCGAGCAGCCCCGGGCCTGGAGGCCCGGGGCGAGCAGCCCCGGGCCTGGAGGCCCGGGGCGAGCAGCCCCGGGCCTGGAGGCCCGGGGCGAGCAGCCCCGGGCCTGGAGGCCCGGGGCGAGCAGCCCCGGGCCTGGAGGCCCGGGGCGAGCAGCCCCGGGCCTGGAGGCCCGGGGCGAGCAGCCCCGGGCCTGGAGGCCCGGGGCGAGCAGCCCCGGGCCTGGAGGCCCGGGGCGAGCAGCCCCGGGCCTGGAGGCCCGGGGCGAGCAGCCCCGGGCCTGGAGGCCCGGGGCGAGCAGCCCCGGGCCTGGAGGCCCGGGGCGAGCAGCCCCGGGCCTGGAGGCCCGGGGCGAGCAGCCCCGGGCCTGGAGGCCCGGGGCGAGCAGCCCCGGGCCTGGAGGCCCGGGGCGAGCAGCCCCGGGCCTGGAGGCCCGGGGCGAGCAGCCCCGGGCCTGGAGGCCCGGGGCGAGCAGCCCCGGGCCTGGAGGCCCGGGGCGAGCAGCCCCGGGCCTGGAGGCCCGGGGCGAGCAGCCCCGGGCCTGGAGGCCCGGGGCGAGCAGCCCCGGGCCTGGAGGCCCGGGGCGAGCAGCCCCGGGCCTGGAGGCCCGGGGCGAGCAGCCCCGGGCCTGGAGGCCCGGGGCGAGCAGCCCCGGGCCTGGAGGCCCGGGGCGAGCAGCCCCGGGCCTGGAGGCCCGGGGCGAGCAGCCCCGGGCCTGGAGGCCCGGGGCGAGCAGCCCCGGGCCTGGAGGCCCGGGGCGAGCAGCCCCGGGCCTGGAGGCCCGGGGCGAGCAGCCCCGGGCCTGGAGGCCCGGGGCGAGCAGCCCCGGGCCTGGAGGCCCGGGGCGAGCAGCCCCGGGCCTGGAGGCCCGGGGCGAGCAGCCCCGGGCCTGGAGGCCCGGGGCGAGCAGCCCCGGGCCTGGAGGCCCGGGGCGAGCAGCCCCGGGCCTGGAGGCCCGGGGCGAGCAGCCCCGGGCCTGGAGGCCCGGGGCGAGCAGCCCCGGGCCTGGAGGCCCGGGGCGAGCAGCCCCGGGCCTGGAGGCCCGGGGCGAGCAGCCCCGGGCCTGGAGGCCCGGGGCGAGCAGCCCCGGGCCTGGAGGCCCGGGGCGAGCAGCCCCGGGCCTGGAGGCCCGGGGCGAGCAGCCCCGGGCCTGGAGGCCCGGGGCGAGCAGCCCCGGGCCTGGAGGCCCGGGGCGAGCAGCCCCGGGCCTGGAGGCCCGGGGCGAGCAGCCCCGGGCCTGGAGGCCCGGGGCGAGCAGCCCCGGGCCTGGAGGCCCGGGGCGAGCAGCCCCGGGCCTGGAGGCCCGGGGCGAGCAGCCCCGGGCCTGGAGGCCCGGGGCGAGCAGCCCCGGGCCTGGAGGCCCGGGGCGAGCAGCCCCGGGCCTGGAGGCCCGGGGCGAGCAGCCCCGGGCCTGGAGGCCCGGGGCGAGCAGCCCCGGGCCTGGAGGCCCGGGGCGAGCAGCCCCGGGCCTGGAGGCCCGGGGCGAGCAGCCCCGGGCCTGGAGGCCCGGGGCGAGCAGCCCCGGGCCTGGAGGCCCGGGGCGAGCAGCCCCGGGCCTGGAGGCCCGGGGCGAGCAGCCCCGGGCCTGGAGGCCCGGGGCGAGCAGCCCCGGGCCTGGAGGCCCGGGGCGAGCAGCCCCGGGCCTGGAGGCCCGGGGCGAGCAGCCCCGGGCCTGGAGGCCCGGGGCGAGCGGGGCACTTCCCATTCTGTGTCTCCAATCCCTCGGAACTTTCCGGGGAGTTTCTGATCTGAGACCCCAGTGTCTGGAGGCTGTTTCGGGTTCTGTGACCCCTTTCTCTCAGGTACAGGGTGACTGCCTTCTCTCAGGCTCCAGCCATGGTGAGCCATCGTAATGACTCAGGGCCTGGAGCCCGGTGCTCGTAGCAGGTGTTTGGGATTCTGGGTCTCGCATCCCTCGGTCCTGACCCGGGAGTACCGGAGTGGAGATGATGGCTTGTTGGCTCTTCAGGATTCAGGCATATGTCTCCTTGGGATTTTAGGCTTGTAGTATAGTCCCTGTAGGGCTGCTTGGATTTCTGTGTCTCCCACTTCTCCATTTTTCCCCGTAAATTTCTTAGCTGAGACCCCAAGGTCTGGAGTCTGTGTGGGAAACACTGGCCCGTTTCTGTCACTGACAGGGAGAGGCTTCAGCCCTGATGCGCCATGGTAAGATAGAGCCCCGGGCGTCGAGGCCCGGGTCGACCAGGAGCACTACCCATTTGGCGTATCCGATCCCTCGGAACTTGCCCGGGATTTTCGAGCAGGGACCCAGGGTCTGGAGGGTGTTTGTGTTTGTGTGACCCCTTCTCTCAGGTACAGGAACGGCTTCAGTCATAGCCATGGCGAGCAGCCCCGTGCGTGGAGGCCCGGGGCGAGCAGCCCCGGGCGTGGAGGCCCGGGGCGAGCAGCCCCGGGCGTGGAGGCCCGGGGCGAGCAGCCCCGGGCGTGGAGGCCCGGGGCGAGCAGCCCCGGGCCTGGAGGCCCGGGGCGAGCAGCCCCGGGCCTGGAGGCCCGGGGCGAGCAGCCCCGGGCCTGGAGGCCCGGGGGCGAGCAGCCCCGGGCCTGGAGGCCCGGGGCGAGCAGCCCCGGGCCTGGAGGCCCGGGGCGAGCAGCCCCGGGCCTGGAGGCCCGGGGCGAGCAGCCCCGGGCCTGGAGGCCCGGGGCGAGCAGCCCCGGGCCTGGAGGCCCGGGGCGAGCAGCCCCGGGCCTGGAGGCCCGGGGCGAGCGGGGGCACTTCCCATTCTGTGTCTCCAATCCCTCGGAACTTTCCGGGGAGTTTCTGAGCTGAGACCCCAGTGTCTGGAGGCTGTTTCGGGTTCTGTGACCCCTTTCTCTCAGGTACAGGGTGACTGCCTTCTCTCAGGCTCCAGCCATGGTGAGCCATCGTAATGACTCAGGGCCTGGAGGCCGGGGCTCGTAGCAGGTGTTTGGGATTCTGGGTCTCGCATCCCTCGGTCCTGACCCGGGAGTACCGGAGTGGAGAGGATGGCTTGTTGGCTCTTCAGGATTCAGGCATATGTCTCCTTGGGATTTTAGGCTTGTAGTATAGTCCCTGGTAGGGCTGCTTGGATTTCTGTGTCTCCCACTTCTCCATCCTTCCCCGTAAATTTCTTAGCTGAGACCCCAAGGTCTGGAGTCTGTGTGGGAAACACTGGCCCGTTTCTGTCACTGACAGGGAGAGGCTTCAGCCCTGATGCGCCATGGTAAGATAGAGCCCCGGGCGTCGAGGCCCGGGTCGACCAGGAGCACTACCCATTTGGCGTATCCGATCCCTCGGAACTTGCCCGGGATTTTCGAGCAGGGAACCCAGGGCCTGGAGGGTGTTTGTGTTTGTGTGACCCCTTCTCTCAGGTACAGGAACGGCTTCAGTCATAGTGAGCCATGGCGAGCAGCCCCGTGCGTGGAGGCCCGGGGCGAGCAGCCCCGGGCCTGGAGGCCCAGGGCGAGCGTGGCACATCCAATTCTGTGTCTCCAATCCCTCGGAACTTTCCGGGGAGTTTCTGAGCTGAGACCCCAGTGTCTGGAGGCTGTTTCGGGTTCTGTGACCTCTTTCTCTCAGGTACAGGGTGACTGCCTTCTCTCAGGCTCCAACCATGGTGAGCCATCGTAATGACTCAGGGCCTGGAGGCCGGGGCTCGTAGCAGGTGTTTGGGATTCTGGGTCTCGCATCCCTCGGTCCTGACCCGGGAGTACCGGAGTGGAGAGGAAGGGTTGTTGGCTTTTCAGGATTCAGGCATATGTCTCCTTGGGAATTTAGGCTTGTAGTATAGTCCCTGGTAGGGCTGCTTGGAATTCTGTGTCTCCCTCTTCTCTATCCTCCCCGTAAGTTTCTGAGCTGAGTCCCCAAGGTCTGGACTCTGTGTGGGAAACACTGTCCCGTTTCTGTCACTGACAGGGAGAGGCTTCAGCCCTGATGCGCCATGGAAAGATAGAGCCCCGGGCGTGGAGGTCCGGGTCGACCAGGAGCACTACCCATTTGGCGAATCCGATCCCTCGGAACTTGCCCGGGATTTTCTGAGCAGGGAACCCAGGGCCTGGAGGGTGTTTGTGTTTGTGTGACCCCTTCTCTCAGGTACAGGAACGGCTTCAGTCATAGTGAGCCATGGCTAGCAGCCCGGGCGTGGAGGCCCGGGGCGAGCAGCCCCGGGCGTGGAGGCCCGGGGCGAGCAGCCCCGGGCGTGGAGGCCCGGGGCGAGCAGCCCCGGGCGTGGAGGCCCGGGGCGAGCAGCCCGGGCGTGGAGGCCCGGGGCGAGCAGCCCCGGGCGTGGAGGCCCGGGGCGAGCAGCCCCGGGCGTGGAGGCCCGGGGCGAGCAGCCCCGGGCGTGGAGGCCCGGGGCGAGCAGCCCCGGGCGTGGAGGCCCGGGGCGAGCAGCCCCGGGCGTGGAGGCCCGGGGCGAGCAGCCCCGGGCCTGGAGGCCCGGGGCGAGCAGCCCCGGGCCTGGAGGCCCGGGGCGAGCAGCCCCGGGCCTGGAGGCCCGGGGCGAGCAGCCCCGGGCCTGGAGGCCCGGGGCGAGCAGCCCCGGGCCTGGAGGCCCGGGGCGAGCAGCCCCGGGCCTCGAGGCCCGGGGCGAGCAGGGCACTTCCCATTCTGTGTCTCCAATCCCTCGGAACTTTCCGGGGAGTTTCTGAGCTGAGACCCCAGTGTCTGGAGGCTGTTTCGGGTTCTGTGACCCCTTTCTCTCAGGTACAGGGTGACTGCCTTCTCTCCGGCTCCAGCCATGGTGAGCCATCGTAATGACTCAGGGCCTGGAGGCGGGGCTCGTAGCAGGTGTTTGGGATTCTGGGTTTCGCATCCCTCGGTCCTGACCCGGGAGTACCGGAGTGGAGAGGATGGGTTGTTGGCTTTTCAGGATTCAGGCATATGTCTCCTTGGGATTTTAGGCTTGTAGTATAGTCCCTGGTAGGGCTGCTTGGAATTCTGTGTCTCCCACTTCTCCATCCTTCCCCGTAAGTTTCTGAGCTGAGACCCCAAGGTCTGGACTCTGTGTGGGAAACACTGGCCCGTTTCTGTCACTGACAGGGAGAGGCTTCAGCCCTGATGCGCCATGGAAAGATAGAGCCCCGGGCGTGGAGGCCCAGGTCGACCAGGAGCACTACCCATTTGGCGAATCCGATCCCTCGGAACTTGCCCGGGATTTTTTGAGCAGGGAACCCAGGGCCTGGAGGGTGTTTGTGTTTGTGTGACCCCTTCTCTCAGGTACAGGAACGGCTTCAGTCATTGTGAGCCATGGCGAGCAGCCCCGGGCCTGGAGGCCTTGGGCGAGCGGGGCACTTCCCATTCTGTGTCTCCAATCCCTCGGAACTTTCCGGGGAGTTTCTGAGCTGAGACCCCAGTGTCTGGAGGCTGTTTCGGGTTCTGTGACCCCTTTCTCTCAGGTACAGGGTGACTGCCTTCTCTCAGGCTCCAGCCATGGTGAGCCATCGTAATGACTCAGGGCCTGGAGGCCGGGGCTCGTAGCAGGTGTTTGGGATTCTGGGTTTCGCATCCCTCGGTCCTGACCCGGGAGTACCGGAGTGGAGAGGATGGGTTGTTGGCTTTTCAGGATTCAGGCATATGTCTCCTTGGGATTTTAGGCTTGTAGTACAGTCCCTGGTAGGGCTACTTGGAATTCTGTGTCTCCCACTTCTCCATAATTCCCCGTAAGTTTCTTAGATGAGACCCCAAGGTCTGGACTCTGTGTGGGAAACACTGGCCCGTTTCTGTCACTGACAGGGAGAGGCTTCAGCCCTGATGTGCCATGGTAAGATAGAGCCCCGGGCGTGGAGGCCCGGGTCGACCAGGAGCACTACCCATTTGGCATATCCGATCCCTCGGAACTTGCCCGGGATTTTCTGAGCAGGGAACCCAGGGCCTGGAGGGTGTTTGTGTTTGTGTGACCCCTTCTCTCAGGTACAGGAATGGCTTCAGTCATTGTGAGCCATGGCGAGTAGCCCCGGGCGTGGAGGCCCGGGGCGAGCAGCCCCGGGCCTGGAGGCCCGGGGCGAGCGTGGCACTTCCAATTCTGTGTCTCCAATCCCTCGGAACTTTCCGGGGAGTTTCTGAGCTGAGACCCCAGTGTCTGGAGGCTGTTTCGGGTTCTGTGACCTCTTTTTCTCAGGTACAGGGTGACTGCCTTCTCTCAGGCTCCAACCATGGTGAGCCATCGTAATGACTCAGGGCCTGGAGGCCGGGGCTCGTAGCAGGTGTTTGGGATTCTGGGTCTCGCATCCCTCGGTCCTGACCCGGGAGTACCGGAGTGGAGAGGAAGGGTTGTTGGCTTTTCAGGATTCAGGCATATGTCTCCTTGGGATTTTAGGCTTGTAGTATAGTCCCTGGTAGGGCTGCTTGGAATTCTGTGTCTCCCACTTCTCTAAGCTTCCCCGTAAGTTTCTGAGCTGAGACCCCAAGGTCTGGACTCTGTGTGGGAAACACTGGCCCGTTTCTGTCACTGACAGGGAGAGGCTTCAGCCCTGATGCGCCATGGAAAGATAGAGCCCCGGGCGTGGAGGCCCGGGTCGACCAGGAGCACTACCCATTTGGCGAATCCGATCCCTCGGAACTTGCCCGGGATTTTCTGAGCAGGGAACCCAGGGCCTGGAGGGTGTTTGTGTTTGTGTGACCCCCTTCTCTAAGGTACAGGAACGGCTTCAGTCATAGTGAGCCATGGCGAGCAGCCCCGGGCGTGGAGGCCCGGGGCGAGCAGCCCCGGGCGTGGAGGCCCGGGGCGAGCAGCCCCGGGCCTGGAGGCCCGGGGCGAGCAGCCCCGGGCCTGGAGGCCCGGGGCGAGCAGCCCCGGGCCTGGAGGCCCGGGGCGAGCAGCCCCGGGCCTGGAGGCCCGGGGCGAGCAGCCCCGGGCCTGGAGGCCCGGGGCGAGCAGCCCCGGGCCTGGAGGCCCGGGGCGAGCAGCCCCGGGCCTGGAGGCCCGGGGCGAGCAGCCCCGGGCCTGGAGGCCCGGGGCGAGCAGCCCCGGGCCTGGAGGCCCGGGGCGAGCAGCCCCGGGCCTGGAGGCCCGGGGCGAGCAGCCCCGGGCCTGGAGGCCCGGGGCGAGCAGCCCCGGGCCTGGAGGCCCGGGGCGAGCAGCCCCGGGCCTGGAGGCCCGGGGCGAGCGGGGCACTTCCCATTCTGTGTCTCCAATCCCTCGGAACTTTCCGGGGAGTTTCTGATCTGAGACCCCAGTGTCTGGAGGCTGTTTCGGGTTCTGTGACCCCTTTCTCTCAGGTACAGGGTGACTGCCTTCTCTCAGGCTCCAGCCATGGTGAGCCATCGTAATGACTCAGGGCCTGGAGCCCGGTGCTCGTAGCAGGTGTTTGGGATTCTGGGTCTCGCATCCCTCGGTCCTGACCCGGGAGTACCGGAGTGGAGATGATGGCTTGTTGGCTCTTCAGGATTCAGGCATATGTCTCCTTGGGATTTTAGGCTTGTAGTATAGTCCCTGGTAGGGCTGCTTGGATTTCTGTGTCTCCCACTTCTCCATTTTTCCCCGTAAATTTCTTAGCTGAGACCCCAAGGTCTGGAGTCTGTGTGGGAAACACTGGCCCGTTTCTGTCACTGACAGGGAGAGGCTTCAGCCCTGATGCGCCATGGTAAGATAGAGCCCCGGGCGTCGAGGCCCGGGTCGACCAGGAGCACTACCCATTTGGCGTATCCGATCCCTCGGAACTTGCCCGGGATTTTCGAGCAGGGACCCAGGGTCTGGAGGGTGTTTGTGTTTGTGTGACCCCTTCTCTCAGGTACAGGAACGGCTTCAGTCATAGCCATGGCGAGCAGCCCCGTGCGTGGAGGCCCGGGGCGAGCAGCCCCGGGCGTGGAGGCCCGGGGCGAGCAGCCCCGGGCGTGGAGGCCCGGGGCGAGCAGCCCCGGGCGTGGAGGCCCGGGGCGAGCAGCCCCGGGCCTGGAGGCCCGGGGCGAGCAGCCCCGGGCCTGGAGGCCCGGGGCGAGCAGCCCCGGGCCTGGAGGCCCGGGGCGAGCAGCCCCGGGCCTGGAGGCCCGGGGCGAGCAGCCCCGGGCCTGGAGGCCCGGGGCGAGCAGCCCCGGGCCTGGAGGCCCGGGGCGAGCAGCCCCGGGCCTGGAGGCCCGGGGCGAGCAGCCCCGGGCCTGGAGGCCCGGGGCGAGCAGCCCCGGGCCTGGAGGCCCGGGGCGAGCAGCCCCGGGCCTGGAGGCCCGGGGCGAGCGGGGCACTTCCCATTCTGTGTCTCCAATCCCTCGGAACTTTCCGGGGAGTTTCTGAGCTGAGACCCCAGTGTCTGGAGGCTGTTTCGGGTTCTGTGACCCCTTTCTCTCAGGTACAGGGTGACTGCCTTCTCTCAGGCTCCAGCCATGGTGAGCCATCGTAATGACTCAGGGCCTGGAGGCCGGGGCTCGTAGCAGGTGTTTGGGATTCTGGGTCTCGCATCCCTCGGTCCTGACCCGGGAGTACCGGAGTGGAGAGGATGGCTTGTTGGCTCTTCAGGATTCAGGCATATGTCTCCTTGGGATTTTAGGCTTGTAGTATAGTCCCTGGTAGGGCTGCTTGGATTTCTGTGTCTCCCACTTCTCCATCCTTCCCCGTAAATTTCTTAGCTGAGACCCCAAGGTCTGGAGTCTGTGTGGGAAACACTGGCCCGTTTCTGTCACTGACAGGGAGAGGCTTCAGCCCTGATGCGCCATGGTAAGATAGAGCCCCGGGCGTCGAGGCCCGGGTCGACCAGGAGCACTACCCATTTGGCGTATCCGATCCCTCGGAACTTGCCCGGGATTTTCGAGCAGGGAACCCAGGGCCTGGAGGGTGTTTGTGTTTGTGTGACCCCTTCTCTCAGGTACAGGAACGGCTTCAGTCATAGTGAGCCATGGCGAGCAGCCCCGTGCGTGGAGGCCCGGGGCGAGCAGCCCCGGGCCTGGAGGCCCAGGGCGAGCGTGGCACATCCAATTCTGTGTCTCCAATCCCTCGGAACTTTCCGGGGAGTTTCTGAGCTGAGACCCCAGTGTCTGGAGGCTGTTTCGGGTTCTGTGACCTCTTTCTCTCAGGTACAGGGTGACTGCCTTCTCTCAGGCTCCAACCATGGTGAGCCATCGTAATGACTCAGGGCCTGGAGGCCGGGGCTCGTAGCAGGTGTTTGGGATTCTGGGTCTCGCATCCCTCGGTCCTGACCCGGGAGTACCGGAGTGGAGAGGAAGGGTTGTTGGCTTTTCAGGATTCAGGCATATGTCTCCTTGGGAATTTAGGCTTGTAGTATAGTCCCTGGTAGGGCTGCTTGGAATTCTGTGTCTCCCTCTTCTCTATCCTCCCCGTAAGTTTCTGAGCTGAGTCCCCAAGGTCTGGACTCTGTGTGGGAAACACTGTCCCGTTTCTGTCACTGACAGGGAGAGGCTTCAGCCCTGATGCGCCATGGAAAGATAGAGCCCCGGGCGTGGAGGTCCGGGTCGACCAGGAGCACTACCCATTTGGCGAATCCGATCCCTCGGAACTTGCCCGGGATTTTCTGAGCAGGGAACCCAGGGCCTGGAGGGTGTTTGTGTTTGTGTGACCCCTTCTCTCAGGTACAGGAACGGCTTCAGTCATAGTGAGCCATGGCTAGCAGCCCGGGCGTGGAGGCCCGGGGCGAGCAGCCCCGGGCGTGGAGGCCCGGGGCGAGCAGCCCCGGGCGTGGAGGCCCGGGGCGAGCAGCCCCGGGCGTGGAGGCCCGGGGCGAGCAGCCCCGGGCGTGGAGGCCCGGGGCGAGCAGCCCCGGGCCTGGAGGCCCGGGGCGAGCAGCCCCGGGCGTGGAGGCCCGGGGCGAGCAGCCCCGGGCGTGGAGGCCCGGGGCGAGCAGCCCCGGGCGTGGAGGCCCGGGGCGAGCAGCCCCGGGCGTGGAGGCCCGGGGCGAGCAGCCCCGGGCGTGGAGGCCCGGGGCGAGCAGCCCCGGGCCTGGAGGCCCGGGGCGAGCAGCCCCGGGCCTGGAGGCCCGGGGCGAGCAGCCCCGGGCCTGGAGGCCCGGGGCGAGCAGCCCCGGGCCTGGAGGCCCGGGGCGAGCAGCCCCGGGCCTCGAGGCCCGGGGCGAGCAGGGCACTTCCCATTCTGTGTCTCCAATCCCTCGGAACTTTCCGGGGAGTTTCTGAGCTGAGACCCCAGTGTCTGGAGGCTGTTTCGGGTTCTGTGACCCCTTTCTCTCAGGTACAGGGTGACTGCCTTCTCTCCGGCTCCAGCCATGGTGAGCCATCGTAATGACTCAGGGCCTGGAGGCCGGGGCTCGTAGCAGGTGTTTGGGATTCTGGGTTTCGCATCCCTCGGTCCTGACCCGGGAGTACCGGAGTGGAGAGGATGGGTTGTTGGCTTTTCAGGATTCAGGCATATGTCTCCTTGGGATTTTAGGCTTGTAGTATAGTCCCTGGTAGGGCTGCTTGGAATTCTGTGTCTCCCACTTCTCCATAATTCCCCGTAAGTTTCTTAGATGAGACCCCAAGGTCTGGACTCTGTGTGGGAAACACTGGCCCGTTTCTGTCACTGACAGGGAGAGGCTTCAGCCCTGATGTGCCATGGTAAGATAGAGCCCTGGGCGTGGAGGCCCGGGTCGACCAGGAGCACTACCCATTTGGCATATCCGATCCCTCGGAACTTGCCCGGGATTTTCTGAGCAGGGAACCCAGGGCCTGGAGGGTGTTTGTGTTTGTGTGACCCCTTCTCTCAGGTACAGGAACGGCTTCAGTCATTGTGAGCCATGGCGAGTAGCCCCGGGCGTGGAGGCCCGGGGCGGCAGCCCCGGGCCTGGAGGCCCGGGGCGAGCGTGGCACTTCCAATTCTGTGTCTCCAATCCCTCGGAACTTTCCGGGGAGTTTCTGAGCTGAGACCCCAGTGTCTGGAGGCTGTTTCGGGTTCTGTGACCTCTTTTTCTCAGGTACAGGGTGACTGCCTTCTCTCAGGCTCCAACCATGGTGAGCCATCGTAATGACTCAGGGCCTGGAGGCCGGGGCTCGTAGCAGGTGTTTGGGATTCTGGGTCTCGCATCCCTCGGTCCTGACCCGGGAGTACCGGAGTGGAGAGGAAGGGTTGTTGGCTTTTCAGGATTCAGGCATATGTCTCCTTGGGATTTTAGGCTTGTAGTATAGTCCCTGGTAGGGCTGCTTGGAATTCTGTGTCTCCCAATTCTCTAAGCTTCCCCGTAAGTTTCTGAGCTGAGACCCCAAGGTCTGGACTCTGTGTGGGAAACACTGGCCCGTTTCTGTCACTGACAGGGAGAGGCTTCAGCCCTGATGCGCCATGGAAAGATAGAGCCCCGGGCGTGGAGGCCCGGGTCGACCAGGAGCACTACCCATTTGGCGAATCCGATCCCTCGGAACTTGCCCGGGATTTTCTGAGCAGGGAACCCAGGGCCTGGAGGGTGTTTGTGTTTGTGTGACCCCCTTCTCTAAGGTACAGGAACGGCTTCAGTCATAGTGAGCCATGGCGAGCAGCCCCGGGCGTGGAGGCCCGGGGCGAGCAGCCCCGGGCGTGGAGGCCCGGGGCGAGCAGCCCCGGGCGTGGAGGCCCGGGGCGAGCAGCCCCGGGCGTGGAGGCCCGGGGCGAGCAGCCCCGGGCGTGGAGGCCCGGGGCGAGCAGCCCCGGGCCTGGAGGCCCGGGGCGAGCAGCCCCGGCCTCGAGGCCCGGGGCGAGCGGGGCACTTCCCATTCTGTGTCTCCAATCCCTCGGAACTTTCCGGGGAGTTTCTGAGCTGAGACCCCAGTGTCTGGAGGCTGTTTCGGGTTCTGTGACCCCTTTCTCTCAGGTACAGGGTGACTGCCTTCTCTCAGGCTCCAGCCATGGTGAGCCATCGTAATGACTCAGGGCCTGGAGGCCGGGGCTCGTAGCAGGTGTTTGGGATTCTGGGTTTCGCATCCCTCGGTCCTGACCCGGGAGTACCGGAGTGGAGAGGATGGGTTGTTGGCTTTTCAGGATTCAGGCATATGTCTCCTTGGGATTTTAGGCTTGTAGTATAGTCCCTGGTAGGGCTGCTTGGAATTCTGTGTCTCCCACTTCTCTAAGCTTCCCCGTAAGTTTCTGAGCTGAGACCCCAAGGTCTGGACTCTGTGTGGGAAACACTGGCCCGTTTCTGTCACTGACAGGGAGAGGCTTCAGCCCTGATGCGCCATGGAAAGATAGAGCCCCGGGCGTGGAGGCCCGGGTCGACCAGGAGCACTACCCATTTGGCGAATCCGATCCCTCGGAACTTGCCCGGGATTTTCTGAGCAGGGAACCCAGGGCCTGGAGGGTGTTTGTGTTTGTGTGACCCCCTTCTCTAAGGTACAGGAACGGCTTCAGTCATAGTGAGCCATGGCGAGCAGCCCCGGGCCTGGAGGCCCGGGGCGAGCAGCCCCGGGCCTGGAGGCCCGGGGCGAGCAGCCCCGGGCGTGGAGGCCCGGGGCGAGCAGCCCCGGGCGTGGAGGCCCGGGGCGAGCAGCCCCGGGCCTGGAGGCCCGGGGCGAGCAGCCCCGGGCCTGGAGGCCCGGGGCGAGCAGCCCCGGGCGTGGAGGCCCGGGGCGAGCAGCCCCGGGCCTGGAGGCCCGGGGCGAGCAGCCCCGGGCCTGGAGGCCCGGGGCGAGCAGCCCCGGGCGTGGAGGCCCGGGGCGAGCAGCCCCGGGCCTGGAGGCCCGGGGCGAGCAGCCCCGGGCCTGGAGGCCCGGGGCGAGCAGCCCCGGGCCTGGAGGCCCGGGGCGAGCAGCCCCGGGCCTGGAGGCCCGGGGCGAGCAGCCCCGGGCCTGGAGGCCCGGGGCGAGCAGCCCCGGGCCTGGAGGCCCGGGGCGAGCAGCCCCGGGCCTGGAGGCCCGGGGCGAGCAGCCCCGGGCCTGGAGGCCCGGGGCGAGCAGCCCCGGGCCTGGAGGCCCGGGGCGAGCAGCCCCGGGCCTGGAGGCCCGGGGCGAGCAGCCCCGGGCCTGGAGGCCCGGGGCGAGCAGCCCCGGGCCTGGAGGCCCGGGGCGAGCAGCCCCGGGCCTGGAGGCCCGGGGCGAGCAGCCCCGGGCCTGGAGGCCCGGGGCGAGCAGCCCCGGGCCTGGAGGCCCGGGGCGAGCAGCCCCGGGCCTGGAGGCCCGGGGCGAGCAGCCCCGGGCCTGGAGGCCCGGGGCGAGCAGCCCCGGGCCTGGAGGCCCGGGGCGAGCAGCCCCGGGCCTGGAGGCCCGGGGCGAGCAGCCCCGGGCCTGGAGGCCCGGGGCGAGCAGCCCCGGGCCTGGAGGCCCGGGGCGAGCAGCCCCGGGCCTGGAGGCCCGGGGCGAGCAGCCCCGGGCCTGGAGGCCCGGGGCGAGCAGCCCCGGGCCTGGAGGCCCGGGGCGAGCAGCCCCGGGCCTGGAGGCCCGGGGCGAGCAGCCCCGGGCCTGGAGGCCCGGGGCGAGCAGCCCCGGGCCTGGAGGCCCGGGGCGAGCAGCCCCGGGCCTGGAGGCCCGGGGCGAGCAGCCCCGGGCCTGGAGGCCCGGGGCGAGCAGCCCCGGGCCTGGAGGCCCGGGGCGAGCAGCCCCGGGCCTGGAGGCCCGGGGCGAGCAGCCCCGGGCCTGGAGGCCCGGGGCGAGCAGCCCCGGGCCTGGAGGCCCGGGGCGAGCAGCCCCGGGCCTGGAGGCCCGGGGCGAGCAGCCCCGGGCCTGGAGGCCCGGGGCGAGCAGCCCCGGGCCTGGAGGCCCGGGGCGAGCAGCCCCGGGCCTGGAGGCCCGGGGCGAGCAGCCCCGGGCCTGGAGGCCCGGGGCGAGCAGCCCCGGGCCTGGAGGCCCGGGGCGAGCAGCCCCGGGCCTGGAGGCCCGGGGCGAGCAGCCCCGGGCCTGGAGGCCCGGGGCGAGCAGCCCCGGGCCTGGAGGCCCGGGGCGAGCAGCCCCGGGCCTGGAGGCCCGGGGCGAGCAGCCCCGGGCCTGGAGGCCCGGGGCGAGCAGCCCCGGGCCTGGAGGCCCGGGGCGAGCAGCCCCGGGCCTGGAGGCCCGGGGCGAGCAGCCCCGGGCCTGGAGGCCCGGGGCGAGCAGCCCCGGGCCTGGAGGCCCGGGGCGAGCAGCCCCGGGCCTGGAGGCCCGGGGCGAGCAGCCCCGGGCCTGGAGGCCCGGGGCGAGCAGCCCCGGGCCTGGAGGCCCGGGGCGAGCAGCCCCGGGCCTGGAGGCCCGGGGCGAGCAGCCCCGGGCCTGGAGGCCCGGGGCGAGCAGCCCCGGGCCTGGAGGCCCGGGGCGAGCAGCCCCGGGCCTGGAGGCCCGGGGCGAGCAGCCCCGGGCCTGGAGGCCCGGGGCGAGCAGCCCCGGGCCTGGAGGCCCGGGGCGAGCAGCCCCGGGCCTGGAGGCCCGGGGCGAGCAGCCCCGGGCCTGGAGGCCCGGGGCGAGCAGCCCCGGGCCTGGAGGCCCGGGGCGAGCAGCCCCGGGCCTGGAGGCCCGGGGCGAGCAGCCCCGGGCCTGGAGGCCCGGGGCGAGCAGCCCCGGGCCTGGAGGCCCGGGGCGAGCAGCCCCGGGCCTGGAGGCCCGGGGCGAGCAGCCCCGGGCCTGGAGGCCCGGGGCGAGCAGCCCCGGGCCTGGAGGCCCGGGGCGAGCAGCCCCGGGCCTGGAGGCCCGGGGCGAGCAGCCCCGGGCCTGGAGGCCCGGGGCGAGCAGCCCCGGGCCTGGAGGCCCGGGGCGAGCAGCCCCGGGCCTGGAGGCCCGGGGCGAGCAGCCCCGGGCCTGGAGGCCCGGGGCGAGCAGCCCCGGGCCTGGAGGCCCGGGGCGAGCAGCCCCGGGCCTGGAGGCCCGGGGCGAGCAGCCCCGGGCCTGGAGGCCCGGGGCGAGCAGCCCCGGGCCTGGAGGCCCGGGGCGAGCAGCCCCGGGCCTGGAGGCCCGGGGCGAGCAGCCCCGGGCCTGGAGGCCCGGGGCGAGCAGCCCCGGGCCTGGAGGCCCGGGGCGAGCAGCCCCGGGCCTGGAGGCCCGGGGCGAGCAGCCCCGGGCCTGGAGGCCCGGGGCGAGCAGCCCCGGGCCTGGAGGCCCGGGGCGAGCAGCCCCGGGCCTGGAGGCCCGGGGCGAGCAGCCCCGGGCCTGGAGGCCCGGGGCGAGCAGCCCCGGGCCTGGAGGCCCGGGGCGAGCAGCCCCGGGCCTGGAGGCCCGGGGCGAGCAGCCCCGGGCCTGGAGGCCCGGGGCGAGCAGCCCCGGGCCTGGAGGCCCGGGGCGAGCAGCCCCGGGCCTGGAGGCCCGGGGCGAGCAGCCCCGGGCCTGGAGGCCCGGGGCGAGCAGCCCCGGGCCTGGAGGCCCGGGGCGAGCAGCCCCGGGCCTGGAGGCCCGGGGCGAGCAGCCCCGGGCCTGGAGGCCCGGGGCGAGCAGCCCCGGGCCTGGAGGCCCGGGGCGAGCAGCCCCGGGCCTGGAGGCCCGGGGCGAGCAGCCCCGGGCCTGGAGGCCCGGGGCGAGCAGCCCCGGGCCTGGAGGCCCGGGGCGAGCAGCCCCGGGCCTGGAGGCCCGGGGCGAGCAGCCCCGGGCCTGGAGGCCCGGGGCGAGCAGCCCCGGGCCTGGAGGCCCGGGGCGAGCAGCCCCGGGCCTGGAGGCCCGGGGCGAGCAGCCCCGGGCCTGGAGGCCCGGGGCGAGCAGCCCCGGGCCTGGAGGCCCGGGGCGAGCAGCCCCGGGCCTGGAGGCCCGGGGCGAGCAGCCCCGGGCCTGGAGGCCCGGGGCGAGCAGCCCCGGGCCTGGAGGCCCGGGGCGAGCAGCCCCGGGCCTGGAGGCCCGGGGCGAGCAGCCCCGGGCCTGGAGGCCCGGGGCGAGCAGCCCCGGGCCTGGAGGCCCGGGGCGAGCAGCCCCGGGCCTGGAGGCCCGGGGCGAGCAGCCCCGGGCCTGGAGGCCCGGGGCGAGCAGCCCCGGGCCTGGAGGCCCGGGGCGAGCAGCCCCGGGCCTGGAGGCCCGGGGCGAGCAGCCCCGGGCCTGGAGGCCCGGGGCGAGCAGCCCCGGGCCTGGAGGCCCGGGGCGAGCAGCCCCGGGCCTGGAGGCCCGGGGCGAGCAGCCCCGGGCCTGGAGGCCCGGGGCGAGCAGCCCCGGGCCTGGAGGCCCGGGGCGAGCAGCCCCGGGCCTGGAGGCCCGGGGCGAGCAGCCCCGGGCCTGGAGGCCCGGGGCGAGCAGCCCCGGGCCTGGAGGCCCGGGGCGAGCAGCCCCGGGCCTGGAGGCCCGGGGCGAGCAGCCCCGGGCCTGGAGGCCCGGGGCGAGCAGCCCCGGGCCTGGAGGCCCGGGGCGAGCAGCCCCGGGCCTGGAGGCCCGGGGCGAGCAGCCCCGGGCCTGGAGGCCCGGGGCGAGCAGCCCCGGGCCTGGAGGCCCGGGGCGAGCAGCCCCGGGCCTGGAGGCCCGGGGCGAGCAGCCCCGGGCCTGGAGGCCCGGGGCGAGCAGCCCCGGGCCTGGAGGCCCGGGGCGAGCAGCCCCGGGCCTGGAGGCCCGGGGCGAGCAGCCCCGGGCCTGGAGGCCCGGGGCGAGCAGCCCCGGGCCTGGAGGCCCGGGGCGAGCAGCCCCGGGCCTGGAGGCCCGGGGCGAGCAGCCCCGGGCCTGGAGGCCCGGGGCGAGCAGCCCCGGGCCTGGAGGCCCGGGGCGAGCAGCCCCGGGCCTGGAGGCCCGGGGCGAGCAGCCCCGGGCCTGGAGGCCCGGGGCGAGCAGCCCCGGGCCTGGAGGCCCGGGGCGAGCAGCCCCGGGCCTGGAGGCCCGGGGCGAGCAGCCCCGGGCCTGGAGGCCCGGGGCGAGCAGCCCCGGGCCTGGAGGCCCGGGGCGAGCAGCCCCGGGCCTGGAGGCCCGGGGCGAGCAGCCCCGGGCCTGGAGGCCCGGGGCGAGCAGCCCCGGGCCTGGAGGCCCGGGGCGAGCAGCCCCGGGCCTGGAGGCCCGGGGCGAGCAGCCCCGGGCCTGGAGGCCCGGGGCGAGCAGCCCCGGGCCTGGAGGCCCGGGGCGAGCAGCCCCGGGCCTGGAGGCCCGGGGCGAGCAGCCCCGGGCCTGGAGGCCCGGGGCGAGCAGCCCCGGGCCTGGAGGCCCGGGGCGAGCAGCCCCGGGCCTGGAGGCCCGGGGCGAGCAGCCCCGGGCCTGGAGGCCCGGGGCGAGCAGCCCCGGGCCTGGAGGCCCGGGGCGAGCAGCCCCGGGCCTGGAGGCCCGGGGCGAGCAGCCCCGGGCCTGGAGGCCCGGGGCGAGCAGCCCCGGGCCTGGAGGCCCGGGGCGAGCAGCCCCGGGCCTGGAGGCCCGGGGCGAGCAGCCCCGGGCCTGGAGGCCCGGGGCGAGCAGCCCCGGGCCTGGAGGCCCGGGGCGAGCAGCCCCGGGCCTGGAGGCCCGGGGCGAGCAGCCCCGGGCCTGGAGGCCCGGGGCGAGCAGCCCCGGGCCTGGAGGCCCGGGGCGAGCAGCCCCGGGCCTGGAGGCCCGGGGCGAGCAGCCCCGGGCCTGGAGGCCCGGGGCGAGCAGCCCCGGGCCTGGAGGCCCGGGGCGAGCAGCCCCGGGCCTGGAGGCCCGGGGCGAGCAGCCCCGGGCCTGGAGGCCCGGGGCGAGCAGCCCCGGGCCTGGAGGCCCGGGGCGAGCAGCCCCGGGCCTGGAGGCCCGGGGCGAGCGGGGCACTTCCCATTCTGTGTCTCCAATCCCTCGGAACTTTCCGGGGAGTTTCTGAGCTGAGACCCCAGTGTCTGGAGTCTGTTTCGGGTTCTGTGACCCCTTTCTCTCAGGTACAGGGTGACTGCCTTCTCTCAGGCTCCAGCCATGGTGAACCATCGTAATGACTCAGGGCCCTAGGCCGGGGCTCGTAGCAGGTGTTTGGGATTCTGGGTCTCGCATCCCTCGGTCCTGACCCGGGAGTACCGGAGTGGAGAGGAAGGGTTGTTGGCTTTTTAGGATTCAGGCATATGTCTCCTTGGGACTTTAGGATTGTAGTATAGTCCCTGGTAGGGCTGCTTGGAATTCTGTGTCTCCCAATTCTCCATCCTTCCCCGTAAGTTTCTGAGCTGAGACCCCAAGGTCTGGACTCTGTGTGGGAAACACTGGCCCGTTTCTGTCACTGACAGGGAGAGGCTTCAGCCCTGATGCGCCATGGAAAGATAGAGCCCCGGGCGTGGAGGCCCGGGTCGACCAGGAGCACTACCCATTTGGCGAATCCGATCCCTCGGAACTTGCCCGGGATTTTCTGAGCAGGGAACCCAGGGCCTGGAGGGTGTTTGTGTTTGTGTGACCCCCTTCTCTAAGGTACAGGAACGGCTTCAGTCATAGTGAGCCATGGCGAGCAGCCCCGGGCGTGGAGGCCCGGGGCGAGCAGCCCCGGGCGTGGAGGCCCGGGGCGAGCAGCCCCGGGCGTGGAGGCCCGGGGCGAGCAGCCCCGGGCGTGGAGGCCCGGGGCGAGCAGCCCCGGGCGTGGAGGCCCGGGGCGAGCAGCCCCGGGCGTGGAGGCCCGGGGCGAGCAGCCCCGGGCGTGGAGGCCCGGGGCGAGCAGCCCCGGGCGTGGAGGCCCGGGGCGAGCAGCCCCGGGCGTGGAGGCCCGGGGCGAGCAGCCCCGGGCGTGGAGGCCCGGGGCGAGCAGCCCCGGGCGTGGAGGCCCGGGGCGAGCAGCCCCGGGCCTGGAGGCCCGGGGCGAGCAGCCCCGGGCCTGGAGGCCCGGGGCGAGCAGCCCCGGGCCTGGAGGCCCGGGGCGAGCAGCCCCGGGCCTGGAGGCCCGGGGCGAGCAGCCCCGGGCCTGGAGGCCCGGGGCGAGCAGCCCCGGGCCTGGAGGCCCGGGGCGAGCAGCCCCGGGCCTGGAGGCCCGGGGCGAGCAGCCCCGGGCCTGGAGGCCCGGGGCGAGCAGCCCCGGGCCTGGAGGCCCGGGGCGAGCAGCCCCGGGCCTGGAGGCCCGGGGCGAGCAGCCCCGGGCCTGGAGGCCCGGGGCGAGCAGCCCCGGGCCTGGAGGCCCGGGGCGAGCGGGGCACTTCCCATTCTGTGTCTCCAATCCCTCGGAACTTTCCGGGGAGTTTCTGAGCTGAGACCCCAGTGTCTGGAGGCTGTTTCGGGTTCTGTGACCCCTTTCTCTCAGGTACAGGGTGACTGCCTTCTCTCAGGCTCCAGCCATGGTGAGCCATCGTAATGACTCAGGGCCTGGAGGCCGGGGCTCGTAGCAGGTGTTTGGGATTCTGGGTTTCGCATCCCTCGGTCCTGACCCGGGAGTACCGGAGTGGAGAGGATGGGTTGTTGGCTTTTCAGGATTCAGGCATATGTCTCCTTGGGATTTTAGGCTTGTAGTATAGTCCCTGGTAGGGCTGCTTGGAATTCTGTGTCTCCCACTTCTCCATAATTCCCCGTAAGTTTCTTAGATGAGACCCCAAGGTCTGGACTCTATGTGGGAAACACTGGCCCGTTTCTGTCACTGACAGGGAGAGGCTTCAGCCCTGATGTGCCATGGTAAGATAGAGCCCCGGGCGTGGAGGCCCGGGTCGACCAGGAGCACTACCCATTTGGCATATCCGATCCCTCGGAACTTGCCCGGGATTTTCTGAGCAGGGAACCCAGGGCCTGGAGGGTGTTTGTGTTTGTGTGACCCCTTCTCTCAGGTACAGGAACGGCTTCAGTCATTGTGAGCCATGGCGAGTAGCCCCGGGCGTGGAGGCCCGGGGCGGCAGCCCCGGGCCTGGAGGCCCGGGGCGAGCGTGGCACTTCCAATTCTGTGTCTCCAATCCCTCGGAACTTTCCGGGGAGTTTCTGAGCTGAGACCCCAGTGTCTGGAGGCTGTTTCGGGTTCTGTGACCTCTTTTTCTCAGGTACAGGGTGACTGCCTTCTCTCAGGCTCCAACCATGGTGAGCCATCGTAATGACTCAGGGCCTGGAGGCCGGGGCTCGTAGCAGGTGTTTGGGATTCTGGGTCTCGCATCCCTCGGTCCTGACCCGGGAGTACCGGAGTGGAGAGGAAGGGTTGTTGGCTTTTCAGGATTCAGGCATATGTCTCCTTGGGATTTTAGGCTTGTAGTATAGTCCCTGGTAGGGCTGCTTGGAATTCTGTGTCTCCCAATTCTCTAAGCTTCCCCGTAAGTTTCTGAGCTGAGACCCCAAGGTCTGGACTCTGTGTGGGAAACACTGGCCCGTTTCTGTCACTGACAGGGAGAGGCTTCAGCCCTGATGCGCCATGGAAAGATAGAGCCCCGGGCGTGGAGGCCCGGGTCGACCAGGAGCACTACCCATTTGGCGAATCCGATCCCTCGGAACTTGCCCGGGATTTTCTGAGCAGGGAACCCAGGGCCTGGAGGGTGTTTGTGTTTGTGTGACCCCCTTCTCTAAGGTACAGGAACGGCTTCAGTCATAGTGAGCCATGGCGAGCAGCCCCGGGCGTGGAGGCCCGGGGCGAGCAGCCCCGGGCGTGGAGGCCCGGGGCGAGCAGCCCCGGGCGTGGAGGCCCGGGGCGAGCAGCCCCGGGCGTGGAGGCCCGGGGCGAGCAGCCCCGGGCGTCGAGGCCCGGGGCGAGCAGCCCCGGGCGTGGAGGCCCGGGGCGAGCAGCCCCGGGCCTGGAGGCCCGGGGCGAGCAGCCCCGGCCTCGAGGCCCGGGGCGAGCGGGGCACTTCCCATTCTGTGTCTCCAATCCCTCGGAACTTTCCGGGGAGTTTCTGAGCTGAGACCCCAGTGTCTGGAGGCTGTTTCGGGTTCTGTGACCCCTTTCTCTCAGGTACAGGGTGACTGCCTTCTCTCAGGCTCCAGCCATGGTGAGCCATCGTAATGACTCAGGGCCTGGAGGCCGGGGCTCGTAGCAGGTGTTTGGGATTCTGGGTTTCGCATCCCTCGGTCCTGACCCGGGAGTACCGGAGTGGAGAGGATGGGTTGTTGGCTTTTCAGGATTCAGGCATATGTCTCCTTGGGATTTTAGGCTTGTAGTATAGTCCCTGGTAGGGCTGCTTGGAATTCTGTGTCTCCCACTTCTCTAAGCTTCCCCGTAAGTTTCTGAGCTGAGACCCCAAGGTCTGGACTCTGTGTGGGAAACACTGGCCCGTTTCTGTCACTGACAGGGAGAGGCTTCAGCCCTGATGCGCCATGGAAAGATAGAGCCCCGGGCGTGGAGGCCCGGGTCGACCAGGAGCACTACCCATTTGGCGAATCCGATCCCTCGGAACTTGCCCGGGATTTTCTGAGCAGGGAACCCAGGGCCTGGAGGGTGTTTGTGTTTGTGTGACCCCCTTCTCTAAGGTACAGGAACGGCTTCAGTCATAGTGAGCCATGGCGAGCAGCCCCGGGCGTGGAGGCCCGGGGCGAGCAGCCCCGGGCGTGGAGGCCCGGGGCGAGCAGCCCCGGGCGTGGAGGCCCGGGGCGAGCAGCCCCGGGCGTGGAGGCCCGGGGCGAGCAGCCCCGGGCGTGGAGGCCCGGGGCGAGCAGCCCCGGGCGTGGAGGCCCGGGGCGAGCAGCCCCGGGCGTGGAGGCCCGGGGCGAGCAGCCCCGGGCGTGGAGGCCCGGGGCGAGCAGCCCCGGGCCTGGAGGCCCGGGGCGAGCAGCCCCGGGCCTGGAGGCCCGGGGCGAGCAGCCCCGGGCCTGGAGGCCCGGGGCGAGCAGCCCCGGGCCTGGAGGCCCGGGGCGAGCAGCCCCGGGCGTGGAGGCCCGGGGCGAGCAGCCCCGGGCGTGGAGGCCCGGGGCGAGCAGCCCCGGGCCTGGAGGCCCGGGGCGAGCAGCCCCGGGCCTGGAGGCCCGGGGCGAGCAGCCCCGGGCCTGGAGGCCCGGGGCGAGCAGCCCCGGGCCTGGAGGCCCGGGGCGAGCAGCCCCGGGCCTGGAGGCCCGGGGCGAGCAGCCCCGGGCCTGGAGGCCCGGGGCGAGCAGCCCCGGGCCTGGAGGCCCGGGGCGAGCAGCCCCGGGCCTGGAGGCCCGGGGCGAGCAGCCCCGGGCCTGGAGGCCCGGGGCCAGCAGCCCCGGGCCTGGAGGCCCGGGGCCAGCAGCCCCGGGCCTGGAGGCCCGGGGCCAGCAGCCCCGGGCCTGGAGGCCCGGGGCCAGCAGCCCCGGGCCTGGAGGCCCGGGGCCAGCAGCCCCGGGCCTGGAGGCCCGGGGCCAGCAGCCCCGGGCCTGGAGGCCCGGGGCCAGCAGCCCCGGGCCTGGAGGCCCGGGGCCAGCAGCCCCGGGCCTGGAGGCCCGGGGCCAGCAGCCCCGGGCCTGGAGGCCCGGGGCCAGCAGCCCCGGGCCTGGAGGCCCGGGGCCAGCAGCCCCGGGCCTGGAGGCCCGGGGCCAGCAGCCCCGGGCCTGGAGGCCCGGGGCCAGCAGCCCCGGGCCTGGAGGCCCGGGGCGAGCGGGGCACTTCCCATTCTGTGTCTCCAATCCCTCGGAACTTTCCGGGGAGTTTCTGAGCTGAGACCCCAGTGTCTGGAGTCTGTTTCGGGTTCTGTGACCCCTTTCTCTCAGGTACAGGGTGACTGCCTTCTCTCAGGCTCCAGCCATGGTGAACCATCGTAATGACTCAGGGCCCTAGGCCGGGGCTCGTAGCAGGTGTTTGGGATTCTGGGTCTCGCATCCCTCGGTCCTGACCCGGGAGTACCGGAGTGGAGAGGAAGGGTTGTTGGCTTTTTAGGATTCAGGCATATGTCTCCTTGGGACTTTAGGATTGTAGTATAGTCCCTGGTAGGGCTGCTTGGAATTCTGTGTCTCCCAATTCTCCATCCTTCCCCGTAAGTTTCTGAGCTGAGACCCCAAGGTCTGGACTCTGTGTGGGAAACACTGGCCCGTTTCTGTCACTGACAGGGAGAGGCTTCAGCCCTGATGCGCCATGGTAAGATAGAGCCCTGGGCGTGGAGGCCCGGGTCGACCAGGAGCACTACCCATTTGGCGTATCCGATCCCTCGGAACTTGCCCGGGATTTTCTGAACAGGGAACCCAGGGCCTGGAGGGTGTTTGTGTTTGTGTGACCCCTTCTCTCAGGTACAGGAACGGCTTCAGTCATAGTGAGCCATGGCGAGCAGCCCCGGGCGTGGAGGCCCGGGGCGAGGAGCGCCGGGCGTGGAGGCCCGGGGCGAGCAGCCCCGGGCCTGGAGGCCCGGGGCGAGCAGCCCCGGGCCTGGAGGCCCGGGGCGAGCAGCCCCGGGCCTGGAGGCCCGGGGCGAGCAGCCCCGGGCCTGAGCAGCCCCGGGCCTGGAGGCCCGGGGCGAGCAGCCCCGGGCCTGGAGGCCCGGGGCGAGCAGCCCCGGGCCTGGAGGCCCGGGGCCATCAGCCCCGGGCCTGGAGGCCCGGGGCGAGCAGCCCCGGGCCTGGAGGCCCGGGGCGAGCAGCCCCGGGCCTGGAGGCCCGGGGCGAGCAGCCCCGGGCCTGGAGGCCCGGGGCCATCAGCCCCGGGCCTGGAGGCCCGGGGCGAGCAGCCCCGGGCCTGGAGGCCCGTGGCGAGCAGCCCCGGGCCTGGGGCCCGGGGCACTTCCCATTCTATGTCTCCCATCCCTCGGAACTTTCCGGGGAGTTTCTGAGCTGAGACCCCAGTGTCTGGAGGCTGTTTCGGGTTCTGTGACCCCTTTCTCTCAGGTACAGGGTGACTGCCTTCTCTCAGGCTCCAGCCATGGTGACCATCGTAATGACTCAGGGCCTGGAGGCCGGGGCTCGTAGCAGGTGTTTGGGATTCTGGGTCTCGCATCCCTCGGTCCTGACCCGGGAGTACCGGAGTGGAGAGGATGGGTTGTTGGCTCTTCAGGATTCAGGCTTATGTCTCCTTGGGATTTTAGGCTTGTAGTATAGTCCCTGGTAGGGCTGCTTGGAATTCTGTGTATCCCACTTCTCCATCCTTCCCCGTAAGTTTCTTAGCTGAGAACCCAAGGTCTGGACTCTGTGTGGGAAACACTGGCCCGTTTCTGTCACTGACAGGGAGAGGCTTCAGCCCTGATGTGCCATGGTAAGATAGAGCCACGGGCGTGGAGGCCCGGGTCGACGAGGACCACAACCCCTTTGGCGTATCCGATCCCTCGGAACTTGCCCGGGATTTTCTGAGCAGGGAACCCAGGGCCTGGAGGGTGTTTGTGTTTGTGTGCCCTCTTCTCTCAGGTACAGGAACGGCTTCAGTCATAGTGAGCCATGGCGTGTAGCCCCAGGCGTGGAGGCCCGGGGCGAGGAGCCACGGGCGTGGAGGCCCGGGGCACTTCCCATTCTGTGTCTCCCATCCCTCGGAATGTTCCGGGGAGTTTCTGAGCTGAGACCCCAGTGTCTGGAGGCTGTTTCGGGTTCTGTGACCCCTTTCTCTCAGGTACAGGGTGACTGCCTTCTCTCAGGCTCCATCCATGGTGAGCCATCGTAATGACTCAGGGCCTGGAGGCCGGGGCTCGTAGCAGGTGTTTGGGATTCTGGGTTTCGCATCCCTCGGTCCTGACCCGGGAGTACCGGAGTGGAGAGGATGGGTTGTTGGCTTTTCAGGATTCAGGCATATGTCTCCTTGGGATTTTAGGCTTGTAGTATAGTCCCTGGTAGGGCTGCTTGGAATTCTGTGTCTCCCACTTCTCCATCCTTCCCCGTAAGTTTCTGAGCTGAGACCCCAAGGTCTGGACTCTGTGTGGGAAACACTGGCCCGTTTCTGTCACTGACAGGGAGAGGCTTCAGCCCTGATGCGCCATGGAAAGATAGAGCCCCGGGCGTGGAGGGCCAGGTCGACCAGGAGCACTACCCATTTGGCGAATCCGATCCCTCGGAACTTGCCCGGGATTTTTTGAGCAGGGAACCCAGGGCCTGGAGGGTGTTTGTGTTTGTGTGACCCCTTGTCTCAGGTACAGGAACGGCTTCAGTCATTGTGAGCCATGGCGAGCAGCCCCGGGCCTGGAGGCTTTGGGCGAGCGGGGCACTTCCCATTCTGTGTCTCCAATCCCTCGGAACTTTCCGGGGAGTTTCTGAGCTGAGACCCCAGTGTCTGGAGGCTGTTTCGGGTTCTGTGACCCCTTTCTCTCAGGTACAGGGTGACTGCCTTCTCTCAGGCTCCAGCCATGGTGAGCCATCGTAATGACTCAGGGCCTGGAGGCCGGGGCTCGTAGCAGGTGTTTGGGATTCTGGGTTTCGCATCCCTCGGTCCTGACCCGGGAGTACCGGAGTGGAGAGGATGGGTTGTTGGCTTTTCAGGATTCAGGCATATGTCTCCTTGGGATTTTAGGCTTGTAGTATAGTCCCTGGTAGGGCTACTTGGAATTCTGTGTCTCCCACTTCTCCATAATTCCCCGTAAGTTTCTTAGATGAGACCCCAAGGTCTGGACTCTGTGTGGGAAACACTGGCCCGTTTCTGTCACTGACAGGGAGAGGCTTCAGCCCTGATGTGCCATGGTAAGATAGAGCCCCGGGCGTGGAGGCCCGGGTCGACCAGGAGCACTACCCATTTGGCATATCCGATCCCTCGGAACTTGCCCGGGATTTTCTGAGCAGGGAACCCAGGGCCTGGAGGGTGTTTGTGTTTGTGTGACCCCTTCTCTCAGGTACAGGAACGGCTTCAGTCATTGTGAGCCATGGCGAGTAGCCCCGGGCGTGGAGGCCCGGGGCGAGCAGCCCCGGGCCTGGAGGCCCGGGGCGAGCGTGGCACTTCCAATTCTATGTCTCCAATCCCTCGGAACTTTCCGGGGAGTTTCTGAGCTGAGACCCCAGTGTCTGGAGGCTGTTTCGGGTTCTGTGACCTCTTTTTCTCAGGTACAGGGTGACTGCCTTCTCTCAGGCTCCAACCATGGTGAGCCATCGTAATGACTCAGGGCCTGGAGGCCGGGGCTCGTAGCAGGTGTTTGGGATTCTGGGTCTCGCATCCCTCGGTCCTGACCCGGGAGTACCGGAGTGGAGAGGAAGGGTTGTTGGCTTTTCAGGATTCAGGCATATGTCTCCTTGGGATTTTAGGCTTGTAGTATAGTCCCTAGTAGGGCTGCTTGGAATTCTGTGTCTCCCACTTCTCTAAGCTTCCCCGTAAGTTTCTGAGCTGAGACCCCAAGGTCTGGACTCTGTGTGGGAAACAATGGCCCGTTTCTGTCACTGACAGGGAGAGGCTTCAGCCCTGATGCGCCATGGAAAGATAGAGCCCCGGGCGTGGAGGCCCGGGTCGACCAGGAGCATTACCCATTTGGCGAATCCGATCCCTCGGAACTTGCCCGGGATTTTCTGAGCAGGGAACCCAGGGCCTGGAGGGTGTTTGTGTTTGTGTGACCCCCTTCTCTAAGGTACAGGAACGGCTTCAGTCATAGTGAGCCATGGCGAGCAGCCCCGGGCGTGGAGGCCCGGGGCGAGCAGCCCCGGGCGTGGAGGCCCGAGGCGAGCAGCCCCGGGCGTGGAGGCCCGGGGCGAGCAGCCCCGGGCGTGGAGGCCCGGGGCGAGCAGCCCCGGGCGTGGAGGCCCGGGGCGAGCAGCCCCGGGCGTGGAGGCCCGGGGCGAGCAGCCCCGGGCGTGGAGGCCCGGGGCGAGCAGCCCCGGGCGTGGAGGCCCGGGGCGAGCAGCCCCGGGCCTGGAGGCCCGGGGCGAGCAGCCCCGGGCGTGGAGGCCCGGGGCGAGCAGCCCCGGGCGTGGAGGCCCGGGGCGAGCAGCCCCGGGCGTGGAGGCCCGGGGCGAGCAGCCCCGGGCGTGGAGGCCCGGGGCGAGCAGCCCCGGGCCTGGAGGCCCGGGGCGAGCAGCCCCGGGCCTGGAGGCCCGGGGCGAGCAGCCCCGGGCCTGGAGGCCCGGGGCGAGCAGCCCCGGGCCTGGAGGCCCGGGGCGAGCAGCCCCGGGCCTGGAGGCCCGGGGCGAGCAGCCCCGGGCCTGGAGGCCCGGGGCGAGCAGCCCCGGGCCTGGAGGCCCGGGGCGAGCAGCCCCGGGCCTGGAGGCCCGGGGCGAGCAGCCCCGGGCCTGGAGGCCCGGGGCGAGCAGCCCCGGGCCTGGAGGCCCGGGGCGAGCAGCCCCGGGCCTGGAGGCCCGGGGCGAGCAGCCCCGGGCCTGGAGGCCCGGGGCGAGCAGCCCCGGGCCTGGAGGCCCGGGGCGAGCAGCCCCGGGCCTGGAGGCCCGGGGCGAGCAGCCCCGGGCCTGGAGGCCCGGGGCGAGCAGCCCCGGAGCGGGGCACTTCCCATTCTGTGTCTCCCATCCCTCGGAACTTTCCGGGGAGTTTCTGAGCTGAGACCCCAGTGTCTGGAGGCTGTTTCGGGTTCTGTGACCCCTTTCTCTCAGGTACAGGGTGACTGCCTTCTCTCCGGCTCCAGCCATGGTGAGCCATCGTAATGACTCAGGGCCTGGAGGCCGGGGCTCGTAGCAGGTGTTTGGGATTCTGGGTTTCGCATCCCTCGGTCCTGACCCGGGAGTACCGGAGTGGAGAGGATGGGTTGTTGGCTTTTCAGGATTCAGGCATATGTCTCCTTGGGATTTTAGGCTTGTAGTATAGTCCCTGGTAGGGCTGCTTGGAATTCTGTGTCTCCCACTTCTCCATCCTTCCCCGTAAGTTTCTGAGCTGAGACCCCAAGGTCTGGACTCTGTGTGGGAAACACTGGCCCGTTTCTGTCACTGACAGGGAGAAGCTTCAGCCCTGATGCGCCATGGAAAGATAGAGCCCCGGGCGTGGAGGCCCAGGTCGACCAGGAGCACTACCCATTTGGCGAATCCGATCCCTCGGAACTTGCCCGGGATTTTTTGAGCAGGGAACCCAGGGCCTGGAGGGTGTTTGTGTTTGTGTGACCCCTTCTCTCAGGTACAGGAACGGCTTCAGTCATTGTGAGCCATGGCGAGCAGCCCCGGGCCTGGAGGCCTTGGGCGAGCGGGGCACTTCCCATTCTGTGTCTCCAATCCCTCGGAACTTTCCGGGGAGTTTCTGAGCTGAGACCCCAGTGTCTGGAGGCTGTTTCGGGTTCTGTGACCCCTTTCTCTCAGGTACAGGGTGACTGCCTTCTCTCAGGCTCCAGCCATGGTGAGCCATCGTAATGACTCAGGGCCTGGAGGCCGGGGCTCGTAGCAGGTGTTTGGGATTCTGGGTTTCGCATCCCTCGGTCCTGACCCGGGAGTACCGGAGTGGAGAGGATGGGTTGTTGGCTTTTCAGGATTCAGGCATATGTCTCCTTGGGATTTTAGGCTTGTAGTACAGTCCCTGGTAGGGCTACTTGGAATTCTGTGTCTCCCACTTCTCCATAATTCCCCGTAAGTTTCTTAGATGAGACCCCAAGGTCTGGACTCTGTGTGGGAAACACTGGCCCGTTTCTGTCACTGACAGGGAGAGGCTTCAGCCCTGATGTGCCATGGTAAGATAGAGCCCCGGGCGTGGAGGCCCGGGTCGACCAGGAGCACTACCCATTTGGCATATCCGATCCCTCGGAACTTGCCCGGGATTTTCTGAGCAGGGAACCCAGGGCCTGGAGGGTGTTTGTGTTTGTGTGACCCCTTCTCTCAGGTACAGGAATGGCTTCAGTCATTGTGAGCCATGGCGAGTAGCCCCGGGCGTGGAGGCCCGGGGCGAGCAGCCCCGGGCCTGGAGGCCCGGGGCGAGCGTGGCACTTCCAATTCTGTGTCTCCAATCCCTCGGAACTTTCCGGGGAGTTTCTGAGCTGAGACCCCAGTGTCTGGAGGCTGTTTCGGGTTCTGTGACCTCTTTTTCTCAGGTACAGGGTGACTGCCTTCTCTCAGGCTCCAACCATGGTGAGCCATCGTAATGACTCAGGGCCTGGAGGCCGGGGCTCGTAGCAGGTGTTTGGGATTCTGGGTCTCGCATCCCTCGGTCCTGACCCGGGAGTACCGGAGTGGAGAGGAAGGGTTGTTGGCTTTTCAGGATTCAGGCATATGTCTCCTTGGGATTTTAGGCTTGTAGTATAGTCCCTGGTAGGGCTGCTTGGAATTCTGTGTCTCCCACTTCTCTAAGCTTCCCCGTAAGTTTCTGAGCTGAGACCCCAAGGTCTGGACTCTGTGTGGGAAACACTGGCCCGTTTCTGTCACTGACAGGGAGAGGCTTCAGCCCTGATGCGCCATGGAAAGATAGAGCCCCGGGCGTGGAGGCCCGGGTCGACCAGGAGCACTACCCATTTGGCGAATCCGATCCCTCGGAACTTGCCCGGGATTTTCTGAGCAGGGAACCCAGGGCCTGGAGGGTGTTTGTGTTTGTGTGACCCCCTTCTCTAAGGTACAGGAACGGCTTCAGTCATAGTGAGCCATGGCGAGCAGCCCCGGGCGTGGAGGCCCGGGGCGAGCAGCCCCGGGCGTGGAGGCCCGGGGCGAGCAGCCCCGGGCGTGGAGGCCCGGGGCGAGCAGCCCCGGGCGTGGAGGCCCGGGGCGAGCAGCCCCGGGCCTGGAGGCCCGGGGCGAGCAGCCCCGGGCCTGGAGGCCCGGGGCGAGCAGCCCCGGGCCTGGAGGCCCGGGGCGAGCAGCCCCGGGCGTGGAGGCCCGGGGCGAGCAGCCCCGGGCCTGGAGGCCCGGGGCGAGCAGCCCCGGGCCTGGAGGCCCGGGGCGAGCAGCCCCGGGCCTGGAGGCCCGGGGCGAGCGGGGCACTTCCCATTCTGTGTCTCCAATCCCTCGGAACTTTCCGGGGAGTTTCTGAGCTGAGACCCCAGTGTCTGGAGGCTGTTTCGGGTTCTGTGACCCCTTTCTCTCAGGTACAGGGTGACTGCCTTCTCTCAGGCTCCAGCCATGGTGAGCCATCGTAATGACTCAGGGCCTGGAGGCCGGGGCTCGTAGCAGGTGTTTGGGATTCTGGGTTTCGCATCCCTCGGTCCTGACCCGGGAGTACCGGAGTGGAGAGGATGGGTTGTTGGCTTTTCAGGATTCAGGCATATGTCTCCTTGGGATTTTAGGCTTGTAGTATAGTCCCTGGTAGGGCTGCTTGGAATTCTGTGTCTCCCACTTCTCCATCCTTCCCCGTAAGTTTCTGAGCTGAGACCCCAAGGTCTGGACTCTGTGTGGGAAACACTGGCCCGTTTCTGTCACTGACAGGGAGAGGCTTCAGCCCTGATGCGCCATGGAAAGATAGAGCCCCGGGCGTGGAGGGCCAGGTCGACCAGGAGCACTACCCATTTGGCGAATCCGATCCCTCGGAACTTGCCCGGGATTTTTTGAGCAGGGAACCCAGGGCCTGGAGGGTGTTTGTGTTTGTGTGACCCCTTGTCTCAGGTACAGGAACGGCTTCAGTCATTGTGAGCCATGGCGAGCAGCCCCGGGCCTGGAGGCTTTGGGCGAGCGGGGCACTTCCCATTCTGTGTCTCCAATCCCTCGGAACTTTCCGGGGAGTTTCTGAGCTGAGACCCCAGTGTCTGGAGGCTGTTTCGGGTTCTGTGACCCCTTTCTCTCAGGTACAGGGTGACTGCCTTCTCTCAGGCTCCAGCCATGGTGAGCCATCGTAATGACTCAGGGCCTGGAGGCCGGGGCTCGTAGCAGGTGTTTGGGATTCTGGGTTTCGCATCCCTCGGTCCTGACCCGGGAGTACCGGAGTGGAGAGGATGGGTTGTTGGCTTTTCAGGATTCAGGCATATGTCTCCTTGGGATTTTAGGCTTGTAGTATAGTCCCTGGTAGGGCTACTTGGAATTCTGTGTCTCCCACTTCTCCATAATTCCCCGTAAGTTTCTTAGATGAGACCCCAAGGTCTGGACTCTGTGTGGGAAACACTGGCCCGTTTCTGTCACTGACAGGGAGAGGCTTCAGCCCTGATGTGCCATGGTAAGATAGAGCCCCGGGCGTGGAGGCCCGGGTCGACCAGGAGCACTACCCATTTGGCATATCCGATCCCTCGGAACTTGCCCGGGATTTTCTGAGCAGGGAACCCAGGGCCTGGAGGGTGTTTGTGTTTGTGTGACCCCTTCTCTCAGGTACAGGAACGGCTTCAGTCATTGTGAGCCATGGCGAGTAGCCCCGGGCGTGGAGGCCCGGGGCGAGCAGCCCCGGGCCTGGAGGCCCGGGGCGAGCGTGGCACTTCCAATTCTATGTCTCCAATCCCTCGGAACTTTCCGGGGAGTTTCTGAGCTGAGACCCCAGTGTCTGGAGGCTGTTTCGGGTTCTGTGACCTCTTTTTCTCAGGTACAGGGTGACTGCCTTCTCTCAGGCTCCAACCATGGTGAGCCATCGTAATGACTCAGGGCCTGGAGGCCGGGGCTCGTAGCAGGTGTTTGGGATTCTGGGTCTCGCATCCCTCGGTCCTGACCCGGGAGTACCGGAGTGGAGAGGAAGGGTTGTTGGCTTTTCAGGATTCAGGCATATGTCTCCTTGGGATTTTAGGCTTGTAGTATAGTCCCTAGTAGGGCTGCTTGGAATTCTGTGTCTCCCACTTCTCTAAGCTTCCCCGTAAGTTTCTGAGCTGAGACCCCAAGGTCTGGACTCTGTGTGGGAAACAATGGCCCGTTTCTGTCACTGACAGGGAGAGGCTTCAGCCCTGATGCGCCATGGAAAGATAGAGCCCCGGGCGTGGAGGCCCGGGTCGACCAGGAGCACTACCCATTTGGCGAATCCGATCCCTCGGAACTTGCCCGGGATTTTCTGAGCAGGGAACCCAGGGCCTGGAGGGTGTTTGTGTTTGTGTGACCCCCTTCTCTAAGGTACAGGAACGGCTTCAGTCATAGTGAGCCATGGCGAGCAGCCCCGGGCGTGGAGGCCCGGGGCGAGCAGCCCCGGGCGTGGAGGCCCGGGGCGAGCAGCCCCGGGCGTGGAGGCCCGGGGCGAGCAGCCCCGGGCGTGGAGGCCCGGGGCGAGCAGCCCCGGGCGTGGAGGCCCGGGGCGAGCAGCCCCGGGCGTGGAGGCCCGGGGCGAGCAGCCCCGGGCGTGGAGGCCCGGGGCGAGCAGCCCCGGGCGTGGAGGCCCGGGGCGAGCAGCCCCGGGCGTGGAGGCCCGGGGCGAGCAGCCCCGGGCGTGGAGGCCCGGGGCGAGCAGCCCCGGGCGTGGAGGCCCGGGGCGAGCAGCCCCGGGCGTGGAGGCCCGGGGCGAGCAGCCCCGGGCCTGGAGGCCCGGGGCGAGCAGCCCCGGGCCTGGAGGCCCGGGGCGAGCAGCCCCGGGCCTGGAGGCCCGGGGCGAGCAGCCCCGGGCCTGGAGGCCCGGGGCCAGCAGCCCCGGGCCTGGAGGCCCGGGGCCAGCAGCCCCGGGCCTGGAGGCCCGGGGCCAGCAGCCCCGGGCCTGGAGGCCCGGGGCCAGCAGCCCCGGGCCTGGAGGCCCGGGGCCAGCAGCCCCGGGCCTGGAGGCCCGGGGCCAGCAGCCCCGGGCCTGGAGGCCCGGGGCCAGCAGCCCCGGGCCTGGAGGCCCGGGGCCAGCAGCCCCGGGCCTGGAGGCCCGGGGCGAGCGGGGCACTTCCCATTCTGTGTCTCCAATCCCTCGGAACTTTCCGGGGAGTTTCTGAGCTGAGACCCCAGTGTCTGGAGTCTGTTTCGGGTTCTGTGACCCCTTTCTCTCAGGTACAGGGTGACTGCCTTCTCTCAGGCTCCAGCCATGGTGAACCATCGTAATGACTCAGGGCCCTAGGCCGGGGCTCGTAGCAGGTGTTTGGGATTCTGGGTCTCGCATCCCTCGGTCCTGACCCGGGAGTACCGGAGTGGAGAGGAAGGGTTGTTGGCTTTTTAGGATTCAGGCATATGTCTCCTTGGGACTTTAGGATTGTAGTATAGTCCCTGGTAGGGCTGCTTGGAATTCTGTGTCTCCCAATTCTCCATCCTTCCCCGTAAGTTTCTGAGCTGAGACCCCAAGGTCTGGACTCTGTGTGGGAAACACTGGCCCGTTTCTGTCACTGACAGGGAGAGGCTTCAGCCCTGATGCGCCATGGTAAGATAGAGCCCTGGGCGTGGAGGCCCGGGTCGACCAGGAGCACTACCCATTTGGCGTATCCGATCCCTCGGAACTTGCCCGGGATTTTCTGAACAGGGAACCCAGGGCCTGGAGGGTGTTTGTGTTTGTGTGACCCCTTCTCTCAGGTACAGGAACGGCTTCAGTCATAGTGAGCCATGGCGAGCAGCCCCGGGCGTGGAGGCCCGGGGCGAGGAGCGCCGGGCGTGGAGGCCCGGGGCGAGCAGCCCCGGGCCTGGAGGCCCGGGGCGAGCAGCCCCGGGCCTGGAGGCCCGGGGCGAGCAGCCCCGGGCCTGAGCAGCCCCGGGCCTGGAGGCCCGGGGCGAGCAGCCCCGGGCCTGGAGGCCCGGGGCGAGCAGCCCCGGGCCTGGAGGCCCGGGGCCATCAGCCCCGGGCCTGGAGGCCCGGGGCGAGCAGCCCCGGGCCTGGAGGCCCGTGGCGAGCAGCCCCGGGCCTGGGGCCCGGGGCACTTCCCATTCTATGTCTCCCATCCCTCGGAACTTTCCGGGGAGTTTCTGAGCTGAGACCCCAGTGTCTGGAGGCTGTTTCGGGTTCTGTGACCCCTTTCTCTCAGGTACAGGGTGACTGCCTTCTCTCAGGCTCCAGCCATGGTGACCATCGTAATGACTCAGGGCCTGGAGGCCGGGGCTCGTAGCAGGTGTTTGGGATTCTGGGTCTCGCATCCCTCGGTCCTGACCCGGGAGTACCGGAGTGGAGAGGATGGGTTGTTGGCTCTTCAGGATTCAGGCTTATGTCTCCTTGGGATTTTAGGCTTGTAGTATAGTCCCTGGTAGGGCTGCTTGGAATTCTGTGTATCCCACTTCTCCATCCTTCCCCGTAAGTTTCTTAGCTGAGAACCCAAGGTCTGGACTCTGTGTGGGAAACACTGGCCCGTTTCTGTCACTGACAGGGAGAGGCTTCAGCCCTGATGTGCCATGGTAAGATAGAGCCACGGGCGTGGAGGCCCGGGTCGACGAGGACCACAACCCCTTTGGCGTATCCGATCCCTCGGAACTTGCCCGGGATTTTCTGAGCAGGGAACCCAGGGCCTGGAGGGTGTTTGTGTTTGTGTGCCCTCTTCTCTCAGGTACAGGAACGGCTTCAGTCATAGTGAGCCATGGCGTGTAGCCCCAGGCGTGGAGGCCCGGGGCGAGGAGCCACGGGCGTGGAGGCCCGGGGCACTTCCCATTCTGTGTCTCCCATCCCTCGGAATGTTCCGGGGAGTTTCTGAGCTGAGACCCCAGTGTCTGGAGGCTGTTTCGGGTTCTGTGACCCCTTTCTCTCAGGTACAGGGTGACTGCCTTCTCTCAGGCTCCATCCATGGTGAGCCATCGTAATGACTCAGGGCCTGGAGGCCGGGGCTCGTAGCAGGTGTTTGGGATTCTGGGTTTCGCATCCCTCGGTCCTGACCCGGGAGTACCGGAGTGGAGAGGATGGGTTGTTGGCTTTTCAGGATTCAGGCATATGTCTCCTTGGGATTTTAGGCTTGTAGTATAGTCCCTGGTAGGGCTGCTTGGAATTCTGTGTCTCCCACTTCTCCATCCTTCCCCGTAAGTTTCTGAGCTGAGACCCCAAGGTCTGGACTCTGTGTGGGAAACACTGGCCCGTTTCTGTCACTGACAGGGAGAGGCTTCAGCCCTGATGCGCCATGGAAAGATAGAGCCCCGGGCGTGGAGGGCCAGGTCGACCAGGAGCACTACCCATTTGGCGAATCCGATCCCTCGGAACTTGCCCGGGATTTTTTGAGCAGGGAACCCAGGGCCTGGAGGGTGTTTGTGTTTGTGTGACCCCTTGTCTCAGGTACAGGAACGGCTTCAGTCATTGTGAGCCATGGCGAGCAGCCCCGGGCCTGGAGGCTTTGGGCGAGCGGGGCACTTCCCATTCTGTGTCTCCAATCCCTCGGAACTTTCCGGGGAGTTTCTGAGCTGAGACCCCAGTGTCTGGAGGCTGTTTCGGGTTCTGTGACCCCTTTCTCTCAGGTACAGGGTGACTGCCTTCTCTCAGGCTCCAGCCATGGTGAGCCATCGTAATGACTCAGGGCCTGGAGGCCGGGGCTCGTAGCAGGTGTTTGGGATTCTGGGTTTCGCATCCCTCGGTCCTGACCCGGGAGTACCGGAGTGGAGAGGATGGGTTGTTGGCTTTTCAGGATTCAGGCATATGTCTCCTTGGGATTTTAGGCTTGTAGTATAGTCCCTGGTAGGGCTACTTGGAATTCTGTGTCTCCCACTTCTCCATAATTCCCCGTAAGTTTCTTAGATGAGACCCCAAGGTCTGGACTCTGTGTGGGAAACACTGGCCCGTTTCTGTCACTGACAGGGAGAGGCTTCAGCCCTGATGTGCCATGGTAAGATAGAGCCCCGGGCGTGGAGGCCCGGGTCGACCAGGAGCACTACCCATTTGGCATATCCGATCCCTCGGAACTTGCCCGGGATTTTCTGAGCAGGGAACCCAGGGCCTGGAGGGTGTTTGTGTTTGTGTGACCCCTTCTCTCAGGTACAGGAACGGCTTCAGTCATTGTGAGCCATGGCGAGTAGCCCCGGGCGTGGAGGCCCGGGGCGAGCAGCCCCGGGCCTGGAGGCCCGGGGCGAGCGTGGCACTTCCAATTCTATGTCTCCAATCCCTCGGAACTTTCCGGGGAGTTTCTGAGCTGAGACCCCAGTGTCTGGAGGCTGTTTCGGGTTCTGTGACCTCTTTTTCTCAGGTACAGGGTGACTGCCTTCTCTCAGGCTCCAACCATGGTGAGCCATCGTAATGACTCAGGGCCTGGAGGCCGGGGCTCGTAGCAGGTGTTTGGGATTCTGGGTCTCGCATCCCTCGGTCCTGACCCGGGAGTACCGGAGTGGAGAGGAAGGGTTGTTGGCTTTTCAGGATTCAGGCATATGTCTCCTTGGGATTTTAGGCTTGTAGTATAGTCCCTAGTAGGGCTGCTTGGAATTCTGTGTCTCCCACTTCTCTAAGCTTCCCCGTAAGTTTCTGAGCTGAGACCCCAAGGTCTGGACTCTGTGTGGGAAACAATGGCCCGTTTCTGTCACTGACAGGGAGAGGCTTCAGCCCTGATGCGCCATGGAAAGATAGAGCCCCGGGCGTGGAGGCCCGGGTCGACCAGGAGCATTACCCATTTGGCGAATCCGATCCCTCGGAACTTGCCCGGGATTTTCTGAGCAGGGAACCCAGGGCCTGGAGGGTGTTTGTGTTTGTGTGACCCCCTTCTCTAAGGTACAGGAACGGCTTCAGTCATAGTGAGCCATGGCGAGCAGCCCCGGGCGTGGAGGCCCGGGGCGAGCAGCCCCGGGCGTGGAGGCCCGAGGCGAGCAGCCCCGGGCGTGGAGGCCCGGGGCGAGCAGCCCCGGGCGTGGAGGCCCGGGGCGAGCAGCCCCGGGCGTGGAGGCCCGGGGCGAGCAGCCCCGGGCGTGGAGGCCCGGGGCGAGCAGCCCCGGGCGTGGAGGCCCGGGGCGAGCAGCCCCGGGCGTGGAGGCCCGGGGCGAGCAGCCCCGGGCCTGGAGGCCCGGGGCGAGCAGCCCCGGGCGTGGAGGCCCGGGGCGAGCAGCCCCGGGCGTGGAGGCCCGGGGCGAGCAGCCCCGGGCGTGGAGGCCCGGGGCGAGCAGCCCCGGGCCTGGAGGCCCGGGGCGAGCAGCCCCGGGCCTGGAGGCCCGGGGCGAGCAGCCCCGGGCCTGGAGGCCCGGGGCGAGCAGCCCCGGGCCTGGAGGCCCGGGGCGAGCAGCCCCGGGCCTGGAGGCCCGGGGCGAGCAGCCCCGGGCCTGGAGGCCCGGGGCGAGCAGCCCCGGGCCTGGAGGCCCGGGGCGAGCAGCCCCGGGCCTGGAGGCCCGGGGCGAGCAGCCCCGGGCCTGGAGGCCCGGGGCGAGCAGCCCCGGGCCTGGAGGCCCGGGGCGAGCAGCCCCGGGCCTGGAGGCCCGGGGCGAGCAGCCCCGGGCCTGGAGGCCCGGGGCGAGCAGCCCCGGGCCTGGAGGCCCGGGGCGAGCAGCCCCGGGCCTGGAGGCCCGGGGCGAGCAGCCCCGGGCCTGGAGGCCCGGGGCGAGCAGCCCCGGGCCTGGAGGCCCGGGGCGAGCAGCCCCGGGCCTGGAGGCCCGGGGCGAGCAGCCCCGGGCCTGGAGGCCCGGGGCGAGCAGCCCCGGGCCTGGAGGCCCGGGGCGAGCAGCCCCGGGCCTGGAGGCCCGGGGCGAGCAGCCCCGGGCCTGGAGGCCCGGGGCGAGCAGCCCCGGGCCTGGAGGCCCGGGGCGAGCAGCCCCGGAGCGGGGCACTTCCCATTCTGTGTCTCCCATCCCTCGGAACTTTCCGGGGAGTTTCTGAGCTGAGACCCCAGTGTCTGGAGGCTGTTTCGGGTTCTGTGACCCCTTTCTCTCAGGTACAGGGTGACTGCCTTCTCTCCGGCTCCAGCCATGGTGAGCCATCGTAATGACTCAGGGCCTGGAGGCCGGGGCTCGTAGCAGGTGTTTGGGATTCTGGGTTTCGCATCCCTCGGTCCTGACCCGGGAGTACCGGAGTGGAGAGGATGGGTTGTTGGCTTTTCAGGATTCAGGCATATGTCTCCTTGGGATTTTAGGCTTGTAGTATAGTCCCTGGTAGGGCTGCTTGGAATTCTGTGTCTCCCACTTCTCCATCCTTCCCCGTAAGTTTCTGAGCTGAGACCCCAAGGTCTGGACTCTGTGTGGGAAACACTGGCCCGTTTCTGTCACTGACAGGGAGAAGCTTCAGCCCTGATGCGCCATGGAAAGATAGAGCCCCGGGCGTGGAGGCCCAGGTCGACCAGGAGCACTACCCATTTGGCGAATCCGATCCCTCGGAACTTGCCCGGGATTTTTTGAGCAGGGAACCCAGGGCCTGGAGGGTGTTTGTGTTTGTGTGACCCCTTCTCTCAGGTACAGGAACGGCTTCAGTCATTGTGAGCCATGGCGAGCAGCCCCGGGCCTGGAGGCCTTGGGCGAGCGGGGCACTTCCAATTCTGTGTCTCCAATCCCTCGGAACTTTCCGGGGAGTTTCTGAGCTGAGACCCCAGTGTCTGGAGGCTGTTTCGGGTTCTGTGACCTCTTTTTCTCAGGTACAGGGTGACTGCCTTCTCTCAGGCTCCAACCATGGTGAGCCATCGTAATGACTCAGGGCCTGGAGGCCGGGGCTCGTAGCAGGTGTTTGGGATTCTGGGTCTCGCATCCCTCGGTCCTGACCCGGGAGTACCGGAGTGGAGAGGAAGGGTTGTTGGCTTTTCAGGATTCAGGCATATGTCTCCTTGGGATTTTAGGCTTGTAGTATAGTCCCTGGTAGGGCTGCTTGGAATTCTGTGTCTCCCACTTCTCTAAGCTTCCCCGTAAGTTTCTGAGCTGAGACCCCAAGGTCTGGACTCTGTGTGGGAAACACTGGCCCGTTTCTGTCACTGACAGGGAGAGGCTTCAGCCCTGATGCGCCATGGAAAGATAGAGCCCCGGGCGTGGAGGCCCGGGTCGACCAGGAGCACTACCCATTTGGCGAATCCGATCCCTCGGAACTTGCCCGGGATTTTCTGAGCAGGGAACCCAGGGCCTGGAGGGTGTTTGTGTTTGTGTGACCCCCTTCTCTAAGGTACAGGAACGGCTTCAGTCATAGTGAGCCATGGCGAGCAGCCCCGGGCGTGGAGGCCCGGGGCGAGCAGCCCCGGGCGTGGAGGCCCGGGGCGAGCAGCCCCGGGCGTGGAGGCCCGGGGCGAGCAGCCCCGGGCGTGGAGGCCCGGGGCGAGCAGCCCCGGGCCTGGAGGCCCGGGGCGAGCAGCCCCGGGCCTGGAGGCCCGGGGCGAGCAGCCCCGGGCCTGGAGGCCCGGGGCGAGCAGCCCCGGGCGTGGAGGCCCGGGGCGAGCAGCCCCGGGCCTGGAGGCCCGGGGCGAGCAGCCCCGGGCCTGGAGGCCCGGGGCGAGCAGCCCCGGGCCTGGAGGCCCGGGGCGAGCGGGGCACTTCCCATTCTGTGTCTCCAATCCCTCGGAACTTTCCGGGGAGTTTCTGAGCTGAGACCCCAGTGTCTGGAGGCTGTTTCGGGTTCTGTGACCCCTTTCTCTCAGGTACAGGGTGACTGCCTTCTCTCAGGCTCCAGCCATGGTGAGCCATCGTAATGACTCAGGGCCTGGAGGCCGGGGCTCGTAGCAGGTGTTTGGGATTCTGGGTTTCGCATCCCTCGGTCCTGACCCGGGAGTACCGGAGTGGAGAGGATGGGTTGTTGGCTTTTCAGGATTCAGGCATATGTCTCCTTGGGATTTTAGGCTTGTAGTATAGTCCCTGGTAGGGCTGCTTGGAATTCTGTGTCTCCCACTTCTCCATCCTTCCCCGTAAGTTTCTGAGCTGAGACCCCAAGGTCTGGACTCTGTGTGGGAAACACTGGCCCGTTTCTGTCACTGACAGGGAGAGGCTTCAGCCCTGATGCGCCATGGAAAGATAGAGCCCCGGGCGTGGAGGGCCAGGTCGACCAGGAGCACTACCCATTTGGCGAATCCGATCCCTCGGAACTTGCCCGGGATTTTTTGAGCAGGGAACCCAGGGCCTGGAGGGTGTTTGTGTTTGTGTGACCCCTTGTCTCAGGTACAGGAACGGCTTCAGTCATTGTGAGCCATGGCGAGCAGCCCCGGGCCTGGAGGCTTTGGGCGAGCGGGGCACTTCCCATTCTGTGTCTCCAATCCCTCGGAACTTTCCGGGGAGTTTCTGAGCTGAGACCCCAGTGTCTGGAGGCTGTTTCGGGTTCTGTGACCCCTTTCTCTCAGGTACAGGGTGACTGCCTTCTCTCAGGCTCCAGCCATGGTGAGCCATCGTAATGACTCAGGGCCTGGAGGCCGGGGCTCGTAGCAGGTGTTTGGGATTCTGGGTTTCGCATCCCTCGGTCCTGACCCGGGAGTACCGGAGTGGAGAGGATGGGTTGTTGGCTTTTCAGGATTCAGGCATATGTCTCCTTGGGATTTTAGGCTTGTAGTATAGTCCCTGGTAGGGCTACTTGGAATTCTGTGTCTCCCACTTCTCCATAATTCCCCGTAAGTTTCTTAGATGAGACCCCAAGGTCTGGACTCTGTGTGGGAAACACTGGCCCGTTTCTGTCACTGACAGGGAGAGGCTTCAGCCCTGATGTGCCATGGTAAGATAGAGCCCCGGGCGTGGAGGCCCGGGTCGACCAGGAGCACTACCCATTTGGCATATCCGATCCCTCGGAACTTGCCCGGGATTTTCTGAGCAGGGAACCCAGGGCCTGGAGGGTGTTTGTGTTTGTGTGACCCCTTCTCTCAGGTACAGGAACGGCTTCAGTCATTGTGAGCCATGGCGAGTAGCCCCGGGCGTGGAGGCCCGGGGCGAGCAGCCCCGGGCCTGGAGGCCCGGGGCGAGCGTGGCACTTCCAATTCTATGTCTCCAATCCCTCGGAACTTTCCGGGGAGTTTCTGAGCTGAGACCCCAGTGTCTGGAGGCTGTTTCGGGTTCTGTGACCTCTTTTTCTCAGGTACAGGGTGACTGCCTTCTCTCAGGCTCCAACCATGGTGAGCCATCGTAATGACTCAGGGCCTGGAGGCCGGGGCTCGTAGCAGGTGTTTGGGATTCTGGGTCTCGCATCCCTCGGTCCTGACCCGGGAGTACCGGAGTGGAGAGGAAGGGTTGTTGGCTTTTCAGGATTCAGGCATATGTCTCCTTGGGATTTTAGGCTTGTAGTATAGTCCCTAGTAGGGCTGCTTGGAATTCTGTGTCTCCCACTTCTCTAAGCTTCCCCGTAAGTTTCTGAGCTGAGACCCCAAGGTCTGGACTCTGTGTGGGAAACAATGGCCCGTTTCTGTCACTGACAGGGAGAGGCTTCAGCCCTGATGCGCCATGGAAAGATAGAGCCCCGGGCGTGGAGGCCCGGGTCGACCAGGAGCACTACCCATTTGGCGAATCCGATCCCTCGGAACTTGCCCGGGATTTTCTGAGCAGGGAACCCAGGGCCTGGAGGGTGTTTGTGTTTGTGTGACCCCCTTCTCTAAGGTACAGGAACGGCTTCAGTCATAGTGAGCCATGGCGAGCAGCCCCGGGCGTGGAGGCCCGGGGCGAGCAGCCCCGGGCGTGGAGGCCCGGGGCGAGCAGCCCCGGGCGTGGAGGCCCGGGGCGAGCAGCCCCGGGCGTGGAGGCCCGGGGCGAGCAGCCCCGGGCGTGGAGGCCCGGGGCGAGCAGCCCCGGGCGTGGAGGCCCGGGGCGAGCAGCCCCGGGCGTGGAGGCCCGGGGCGAGCAGCCCCGGGCGTGGAGGCCCGGGGCGAGCAGCCCCGGGCGTGGAGGCCCGGGGCGAGCAGCCCCGGGCGTGGAGGCCCGGGGCGAGCAGCCCCGGGCGTGGAGGCCCGGGGCGAGCAGCCCCGGGCGTGGAGGCCCGGGGCGAGCAGCCCCGGGCCTGGAGGCCCGGGGCGAGCAGCCCCGGGCCTGGAGGCCCGGGGCCAGCAGCCCCGGGCCTGGAGGCCCGGGGCCAGCAGCCCCGGGCCTGGAGGCCCGGGGCCAGCAGCCCCGGGCCTGGAGGCCCGGGGCCAGCAGCCCCGGGCCTGGAGGCCCGGGGCCAGCAGCCCCGGGCCTGGAGGCCCGGGGCCAGCAGCCCCGGGCCTGGAGGCCCGGGGCCAGCAGCCCCGGGCCTGGAGGCCCGGGGCCAGCAGCCCCGGGCCTGGAGGCCCGGGGCCAGCAGCCCCGGGCCTGGAGGCCCGGGGCCAGCAGCCCCGGGCCTGGAGGCCCGGGGCCAGCAGCCCCGGGCCTGGAGGCCCGGGGCCAGCAGCCCCGGGCCTGGAGGCCCGGGGCGAGCGGGGCACTTCCCATTCTGTGTCTCCAATCCCTCGGAACTTTCCGGGGAGTTTCTGAGCTGAGACCCCAGTGTCTGGAGTCTGTTTCGGGTTCTGTGACCCCTTTCTCTCAGGTACAGGGTGACTGCCTTCTCTCAGGCTCCAGCCATGGTGAACCATCGTAATGACTCAGGGCCCTAGGCCGGGGCTCGTAGCAGGTGTTTGGGATTCTGGGTCTCGCATCCCTCGGTCCTGACCCGGGAGTACCGGAGTGGAGAGGAAGGGTTGTTGGCTTTTTAGGATTCAGGCATATGTCTCCTTGGGACTTTAGGATTGTAGTATAGTCCCTGGTAGGGCTGCTTGGAATTCTGTGTCTCCCAATTCTCCATCCTTCCCCGTAAGTTTCTGAGCTGAGACCCCAAGGTCTGGACTCTGTGTGGGAAACACTGGCCCGTTTCTGTCACTGACAGGGAGAGGCTTCAGCCCTGATGCGCCATGGTAAGATAGAGCCCTGGGCGTGGAGGCCCGGGTCGACCAGGAGCACTACCCATTTGGCGTATCCGATCCCTCGGAACTTGCCCGGGATTTTCTGAACAGGGAACCCAGGGCCTGGAGGGTGTTTGTGTTTGTGTGACCCCTTCTCTCAGGTACAGGAACGGCTTCAGTCATAGTGAGCCATGGCGAGCAGCCCCGGGCGTGGAGGCCCGGGGCGAGGAGCGCCGGGCGTGGAGGCCCGGGGCGAGCAGCCCCGGGCCTGGAGGCCCGGGGCGAGCAGCCCCGGGCCTGGAGGCCCGGGGCGAGCAGCCCCGGGCCTGAGCAGCCCCGGGCCTGGAGGCCCGGGGCGAGCAGCCCCGGGCCTGGAGGCCCGGGGCGAGCAGCCCCGGGCCTGGAGGCCCGGGGCCATCAGCCCCGGGCCTGGAGGCCCGGGGCGAGCAGCCCCGGGCCTGGAGGCCCGGGGCGAGCAGCCCCGGGCCTGGGGCCCGGGGCACTTCCCATTCTATGTCTCCCATCCCTCGGAACTTTCCGGGGAGTTTCTGAGCTGAGACCCCAGTGTCTGGAGGCTGTTTCGGGTTCTGTGACCCCTTTCTCTCAGGTACAGGGTGACTGCCTTCTCTCAGGCTCCAGCCATGGTGACCATCGTAATGACTCAGGGCCTGGAGGCCGGGGCTCGTAGCAGGTGTTTGGGATTCTGGGTCTCGCATCCCTCGGTCCTGACCCGGGAGTACCGGAGTGGAGAGGATGGGTTGTTGGCTCTTCAGGATTCAGGCTTATGTCTCCTTGGGATTTTAGGCTTGTAGTATAGTCCCTGGTAGGGCTGCTTGGAATTCTGTGTATCCCACTTCTCCATCCTTCCCCGTAAGTTTCTTAGCTGAGAACCCAAGGTCTGGACTCTGTGTGGGAAACACTGGCCCGTTTCTGTCACTGACAGGGAGAGGCTTCAGCCCTGATGTGCCATGGTAAGATAGAGCCACGGGCGTGGAGGCCCGGGTCGACGAGGACCACAACCCCTTTGGCGTATCCGATCCCTCGGAACTTGCCCGGGATTTTCTGAGCAGGGAACCCAGGGCCTGGAGGGTGTTTGTGTTTGTGTGCCCTCTTCTCTCAGGTACAGGAACGGCTTCAGTCATAGTGAGCCATGGCGTGTAGCCCCAGGCGTGGAGGCCCGGGGCGAGGAGCCACGGGCGTGGAGGCCCGGGGCACTTCCCATTCTGTGTCTCCCATCCCTCGGAATGTTCCGGGGAGTTTCTGAGCTGAGACCCCAGTGTCTGGAGGCTGTTTCGGGTTCTGTGACCCCTTTCTCTCAGGTACAGGGTGACTGCCTTCTCTCAGGCTCCAGCCATGGTGAGCCATCGTAATGACTCAGGGCCTGGAGGCCGGGGCTCGTAGCAGGTGTTTGGGATTCTGGGTTTCGCATCCCTCGGTCCTGACCCGGGAGTACCGGAGTGGAGAGGATGGGTTGTTGGCTTTTCAGGATTCAGGCATATGTCTCCTTGGGATTTTAGGCTTGTAGTATAGTCCCTGGTAGGGCTGCTTGTAATTCTGTGTCTCCCACTTCTCCATCCTTCCCCGTAAGTTTCTGAGCTGAGACCCCAAGGTCTGGACTCTGTGTGGGAAACACTGGCCCGTTTCTGTCACTGACAGGGAGAGGCTTCAGCCCTGATGCGCCATGGAAAGATAGAGCCCCGGGCGTGGAGGGCCAGGTCGACCAGGAGCACTACCCATTTGGCGAATCCGATCCCTCGGAACTTGCCCGGGATTTTTTGAGCAGGGAACCCAGGGCCTGGAGGGTGTTTGTGTTTGTGTGACCCCTTGTCTCAGGTACAGGAACGGCTTCAGTCATTGTGAGCCATGGCGAGCAGCCCCGGGCCTGGAGGCTTTGGGCGAGCGGGGCACTTCCCATTCTGTGTCTCCAATCCCTCGGAACTTTCCGGGGAGTTTCTGAGCTGAGACCCCAGTGTCTGGAGGCTGTTTCGGGTTCTGTGACCCCTTTCTCTCAGGTACAGGGTGACTGCCTTCTCTCAGGCTCCAGCCATGGTGAGCCATCGTAATGACTCAGGGCCTGGAGGCCGGGGCTCGTAGCAGGTGTTTGGGATTCTGGGTTTCGCATCCCTCGGTCCTGACCCGGGAGTACCGGAGTGGAGAGGATGGGTTGTTGGCTTTTCAGGATTCAGGCATATGTCTCCTTGGGATTTTAGGCTTGTAGTATAGTCCCTGGTAGGGCTACTTGGAATTCTGTGTCTCCCACTTCTCTAAGCTTCCCCGTAAGTTTCTGAGCTGAGACCCCAAGGTCTGGACTCTGTGTGGGAAACACTGGCCCGTTTCTGTCACTGACAGGGAGAGGCTTCAGCCCTGATGCGCCATGGAAAGATAGAGCCCCGGGCGTGGAGGCCCGGGTCGACCAGGAGCACTACCCATTTGGCGAATCCGATCCCTCGGAACTTGCCCGGGATTTTCTGAGCAGGGAACCCAGGGCCTGGAGGGTGTTTGTGTTTGTGTGACCCCCTTCTCTAAGGTACAGGAACGGCTTCAGTCATAGTGAGCCATGGCGAGCAGCCCCGGGCGTGGAGGCCCGGGGCGAGCAGCCCCGGGCGTGGAGGCCCGGGGCGAGCAGCCCCGGGCCTGGAGGCCCGGGGCGAGCAGCCCCGGGCGTGGAGGCCCGGGGCGAGCAGCCCCGGGCCTGGAGGCCCGGGGCGAGCAGCCCCGGGCCTGGAGGCCCGGGGCGAGCAGCCCCGGGCCTGGAGGCCCGGGGCGAGCAGCCCCGGGCCTGGAGGCCCGGGGCGAGCAGCCCCGGGCCTGGAGGCCCGGGGCGAGCGGGGCACTTCCCATTCTGTGTCTCCAATCCCTCGGAACTTTCCGGGGAGTTTCTGAGCTGAGACCCCAGTGTCTGGAGGCTGTTTCGGGTTCTGTGACCCCTTTCTCTCAGGTACAGGGTGACTGCCTTCTCTCAGGCTCCAGCCATGGTGAGCCATCGTAATGACTCAGGGCCTGGAGGCCGGGGCTCGTAGCAGGTGTTTGGGATTCTGGGTTTCGCATCCCTCGGTCCTGACCCGGGAGTACCGGAGTGGAGAGGATGGGTTGTTGGCTTTTCAGGATTCAGGCATATGTCTCCTTGGGATTTTAGGCTTGTAGTATAGTCCCTGGTAGGGCTGCTTGGAATTCTGTGTCTCCCACTTCTCCATCCTTCCCCGTAAGTTTCTGAGCTGAGACCCCAAGGTCTGGACTCTGTGTGGGAAACACTGGCCCGTTTCTGTCACTGACAGGGAGAGGCTTCAGCCCTGATGCGCCATGGAAAGATAGAGCCCCGGGCGTGGAGGGCCAGGTCGACCAGGAGTACTACCCATTTGGCGAATCCGATCCCTCGGAACTTGCCCGGGATTTTTTGAGCAGGGAACCCAGGGCCTGGAGGGTGTTTGTGTTTGTGTGACCCCTTGTCTCAGGTACAGGAACGGCTTCAGTCATTGTGAGCCATGGCGAGTAGCCCCGGGCGTGGAGGCCCGGGGCGAGCAGCCCCGGGCCTGGAGGCCCGGGGCGAGCGTGGCACTTCCAATTCTATGTCTCCAATCCCTCGGAACTTTCCGGGGAGTTTCTGAGCTGAGACCCCAGTGTCTGGAGGCTGTTTCGGGTTCTGTGACCTCTTTTTCTCAGGTACAGGGTGACTGCCTTCTCTCAGGCTCCAACCATGGTGAGCCATCGTAATGACTCAGGGCCTGGAGGCCGGGGCTCGTAGCAGGTGTTTGGGATTCTGGGTCTCGCATCCCTCGGTCCTGACCCGGGAGTACCGGAGTGGAGAGGAAGGGTTGTTGGCTTTTCAGGATTCAGGCATATGTCTCCTTGGGATTTTAGGCTTGTAGTATAGTCCCTAGTAGGGCTGCTTGGAATTCTGTGTCTCCCACTTCTCTAAGCTTCCCCGTAAGTTTCTGAGCTGAGACCCCAAGGTCTGGACTCTGTGTGGGAAACAATGGCCCGTTTCTGTCACTGACAGGGAGAGGCTTCAGCCCTGATGCGCCATGGAAAGATAGAGCCCCGGGCGTGGAGGCCCGGGTCGACCAGGAGCACTACCCATTTGGCGAATCCGATCCCTCGGAACTTGCCCGGGATTTTCTGAGCAGGGAACCCAGGGCCTGGAGGGTGTTTGTGTTTGTGTGACCCCCTTCTCTAAGGTACAGGAACGGCTTCAGTCATAGTGAGCCATGGCGAGCAGCCCCGGGCGTGGAGGCCCGGGGCGAGCAGCCCCGGGCGTGGAGGCCCGGGGCGAGCAGCCCCGGGCGTGGAGGCCCGGGGCGAGCAGCCCCGGGCGTGGAGGCCCGGGGCGAGCAGCCCCGGGCGTGGAGGCCCGGGGCGAGCAGCCCCGGGCGTGGAGGCCCGGGGCGAGCAGCCCCGGGCGTGGAGGCCCGGGGCGAGCAGCCCCGGGCCTGGAGGCCCGGGGCGAGCAGCCCCGGGCGTGGAGGCCCGGGGCGAGCAGCCCCGGGCGTGGAGGCCCGGGGCGAGCAGCCCCGGGCGTGGAGGCCCGGGGCGAGCAGCCCCGGGCGTGGAGGCCCGGGGCGAGCAGCCCCGGGCCTGGAGGCCCGGGGCGAGCAGCCCCGGGCCTGGAGGCCCGGGCCGAGCAGCCCCGGGCCTGGAGGCCCGGGGCGAGCAGCCCCGGGCCCGGAGGCCCGGGGCGAGCAGCCCCGGGCCCGGAGGCCCGGGGCGAGCAGCCCCGGGCCCGGAGGCCCGGGGCGAGCAGCCCCGGGCCCGGAGGCCCGGGGCGAGCAGCCCCGGGCCCGGAGGCCCGGGGCGAGCAGCCCCGGGCCCGGAGGCCCGGGGCGAGCAGCCCCGGGCCCGGAGGCCCGGGGCGAGCAGCCCCGGGCCCGGAGGCCCGGGGCGAGCAGCCCCGGGCCCGGAGGCCCGGGGCGAGCAGCCCCGGGCCCGGAGCCCCGGGGCGAGCAGCCCCGGGCCCGGAGGCCCGGGGCGAGCAGCCCCGGGCCCGGAGGCCCGGGGCGAGCAGCCCCGGGCCCGGAGGCCCGGGGCGAGCAGCCCCGGGCCCGGAGGCCCGGGGCGAGCAGCCCCGGGCCCGGAGGCCCGGGGCGAGCAGCCCCGGGCCTGGAGGCCCGGGGCGAGCAGCCCCGGAGCGGGGCACTTCCCATTCTGTGTCTCCCATCCCTCGGAACTTTCCGGGGAGTTTCTGAGCTGAGACCCCAGTGTCTGGAGGCTGTTTCGGGTTCTGTGACCCCTTTCTCTCAGGTACAGGGTGACTGCCTTCTCTCCGGCTCCAGCCATGGTGAGCCATCGTAATGACTCAGGGCCTGGAGGCCGGGGCTCGTAGCAGGTGTTTGGGATTCTGGGTTTCGCATCCCTCGGTCCTGACCCGGGAGTACCGGAGTGGAGAGGATGGGTTGTTGGCTTTTCAGGATTCAGGCATATGTCTCCTTGGGATTTTAGGCTTGTAGTATAGTCCCTGGTAGGGCTGCTTGGAATTCTGTGTCTCCCACTTCTCCATCCTTCCCCGTAAGTTTCTGAGCTGAGACCCCAAGGTCTGGACTCTGTGTGGGAAACACTGGCCCGTTTCTGTCACTGACAGGGAGAAGCTTCAGCCCTGATGCGCCATGGAAAGATAGAGCCCCGGGCGTGGAGGCCCAGGTCGACCAGGAGCACTACCCATTTGGCGAATCCGATCCCTCGGAACTTGCCCGGGATTTTTTGAGCAGGGAACCCAGGGCCTGGAGGGTGTTTGTGTTTGTGTGACCCCTTCTCTCAGGTACAGGAACGGCTTCAGTCATTGTGAGCCATGGCGAGCAGCCCCGGGCCTGGAGGCCTTGGGCGAGCGGGGCACTTCCCATTCTGTGTCTCCAATCCCTCGGAACTTTCCGGGGAGTTTCTGAGCTGAGACCCCAGTGTCTGGAGGCTGTTTCGGGTTCTGTGACCCCTTTCTCTCAGGTACAGGGTGACTGCCTTCTCTCAGGCTCCAGCCATGGTGAGCCATCGTAATGACTCAGGGCCTGGAGGCCGGGGCTCGTAGCAGGTGTTTGGGATTCTGGGTTTCGCATCCCTCGGTCCTGACCCGGGAGTACCGGAGTGGAGAGGATGGGTTGTTGGCTTTTCAGGATTCAGGCATATGTCTCCTTGGGATTTTAGGCTTGTAGTACAGTCCCTGGTAGGGCTACTTGGAATTCTGTGTCTCCCACTTCTCCATAATTCCCCGTAAGTTTCTTAGATGAGACCCCAAGGTCTGGACTCTGTGTGGGAAACACTGGCCCGTTTCTGTCACTGACAGGGAGAGGCTTCAGCCCTGATGTGCCATGGTAAGATAGAGCCCCGGGCGTGGAGGCCCGGGTCGACCAGGAGCACTACCCATTTGGCATATCCGATCCCTCGGAACTTGCCCGGGATTTTCTGAGCAGGGAACCCAGGGCCTGGAGGGTGTTTGTGTTTGTGTGACCCCTTCTCTCAGGTACAGGAATGGCTTCAGTCATTGTGAGCCATGGCGAGTAGCCCCGGGCGTGGAGGCCCGGGGCGAGCAGCCCCGGGCCTGGAGGCCCGGGGCGAGCGTGGCACTTCCAATTCTGTGTCTCCAATCCCTCGGAACTTTCCGGGGAGTTTCTGAGCTGAGACCCCAGTGTCTGGAGGCTGTTTCGGGTTCTGTGACCTCTTTTTCTCAGGTACAGGGTGACTGCCTTCTCTCAGGCTCCAACCATGGTGAGCCATCGTAATGACTCAGGGCCTGGAGGCCGGGGCTCGTAGCAGGTGTTTGGGATTCTGGGTCTCGCATCCCTCGGTCCTGACCCGGGAGTACCGGAGTGGAGAGGAAGGGTTGTTGGCTTTTCAGGATTCAGGCATATGTCTCCTTGGGATTTTAGGCTTGTAGTATAGTCCCTGGTAGGGCTGCTTGGAATTCTGTGTCTCCCACTTCTCTAAGCTTCCCCGTAAGTTTCTGAGCTGAGACCCCAAGGTCTGGACTCTGTGTGGGAAACACTGGCCCGTTTCTGTCACTGACAGGGAGAGGCTTCAGCCCTGATGCGCCATGGAAAGATAGAGCCCCGGGCGTGGAGGCCCGGGTCGACCAGGAGCACTACCCATTTGGCGAATCCGATCCCTCGGAACTTGCCCGGGATTTTCTGAGCAGGGAACCCAGGGCCTGGAGGGTGTTTGTGTTTGTGTGACCCCCTTCTCTAAGGTACAGGAACGGCTTCAGTCATAGTGAGCCATGGCGAGCAGCCCCGGGCGTGGAGGCCCGGGGCGAGCAGCCCCGGGCGTGGAGGCCCGGGGCGAGCAGCCCCGGGCGTGGAGGCCCGGGGCGAGCAGCCCCGGGCGTGGAGGCCCGGGGCGAGCAGCCCCGGGCGTGGAGGCCCGGGGCGAGCAGCCCCGGGCCTGGAGGCCCGGGGCGAGCAGCCCCGGGCCTGGAGGCCCGGGGCGAGCAGCCCCGGGCGTGGAGGCCCGGGGCGAGCAGCCCCGGGCCTGGAGGCCCGGGGCGAGCAGCCCCGGGCCTGGAGGCCCGGGGCGAGCAGCCCCGGGCCTGGAGGCCCGGGGCGAGCGGGGCACTTCCAATTCTGTGTCTCCAATCCCTCGGAACTTTCCGGGGAGTTTCTGAGCTGAGACCCCAGTGTCTGGAGGCTGTTTCGGGTTCTGTGACCCCTTTCTCTCAGGTACAGGGTGACTGCCTTCTCTCAGGCTCCAGCCATGGTGAGCCATCGTAATGACTCAGGGCCTGGAGGCCGGGGCTCGTAGCAGGTGTTTGGGATTCTGGGTTTCGCATCCCTCGGTCCTGACCCGGGAGTACCGGAGTGGAGAGGATGGGTTGTTGGCTTTTCAGGATTCAGGCATATGTCTCCTTGGGATTTTAGGCTTGTAGTATAGTCCCTGGTAGGGCTGCTTGGAATTCTGTGTCTCCCACTTCTCCATAATTCCCCGTAAGTTTCTTAGATGAGACCCCAAGGTCTGGACTCTGTGTGGGAAACACTGGCCCGTTTCTGTCACTGACAGGGAGAGGCTTCAGCCCTGATGTGCCATGGTAAGATAGAGCCCCGGGCGTGGAGGCCCGGGTCGACCAGGAGCACTACCCATTTGGCATATCCGATCCCTCGGAACTTGCCCGGGATTTTCTGAGCAGGGAACCCAGGGCCTGGAGGGTGTTTGTGTTTGTGTGACCCCTTCTCTCAGGTACAGGAACGGCTTCAGTCATTGTGAGCCATGGCGAGTAGCCCCGGGCGTGGAGGCCCGGGGCGGCAGCCCCGGGCCTGGAGGCCCGGGGCGAGCGTGGCACTTCCAATTCTGTGTCTCCAATCCCTCGGAACTTTCCGGGGAGTTTCTGAGCTGAGACCCCAGTGTCTGGAGGCTGTTTCGGGTTCTGTGACCTCTTTTTCTCAGGTACAGGGTGACTGCCTTCTCTCAGGCTCCAACCATGGTGAGCCATCGTAATGACTCAGGGCCTGGAGGCCGGGGCTCGTAGCAGGTGTTTGGGATTCTGGGTCTCGCATCCCTCGGTCATGACCCGGGAGTACCGGAGTGGAGAGGAAGGGTTGTTGGCTTTTCAGGATTCAGGCATATGTCTCCTTGGGATTTTAGGCTTGTAGTATAGTCCCTGGTAGGGCTGCTTGGAATTCTGTGTCTCCCAATTCTCTAAGCTTCCCCGTAAGTTTCTGAGCTGAGACCCCAAGGTCTGGACTCTGTGTGGGAAACACTGGCCCGTTTCTGTCACTGACAGGGAGAGGCTTCAGCCCTGATGCGCCATGGAAAGATAGAGCCCCGGGCGTGGAGGCCCGGGTCGACCAGGAGCACTACCCATTTGGCGAATCCGATCCCTCGGAACCTGCCCGGGATTTTCTGAGCAGGGAACCCAGGGCCTGGAGGGTGTTTGTGTTTGTGTGACCCCCTTCTCTCAGGTACAGGAACGGCTTCAGTCATAGTGAGCCATGGCGAGCAGCCCCGGGCGTGGAGGCCCGGGGCGAGCAGCCCCGGGCGTGGAGGCCCGGGGCGAGCAGCCCCGGGCGTGGAGGCCCGGGGCGAGCAGCCCCGGGCGTGGAGGCCCGGGGCGAGCAGCCCCGGGCGTGGAGGCCCGGGGCGAGCAGCCCCGGGCGTGGAGGCCCGGGGCGAGCAGCCCCGGGCCTGGAGGCCCGGGGCGAGCAGCCCCGGCCTCGAGGCCCGGGGCGAGCGGGGCACTTCCCATTCTGTGTCTCCAATCCCTCGGAACTTTCCGGGGAGTTTCTGAGCTGAGACCCCAGTGTCTGGAGGCTGTTTCGGGTTCTGTGACCCCTTTCTCTCAGGTACAGGGTGACTGCCTTCTCTCAGGCTCCAGCCATGGTGAGCCATCGTAATGACTCAGGGCCTGGAGGCCGGGGCTCGTAGCAGGTGTTTGGGATTCTGGGTTTCGCATCCCTCGGTCCTGACCCGGGAGTACCGGAGTGGAGAGGATGGGTTGTTGGCTTTTCAGGATTCAGGCATATGTCTCCTTGGGATTTTAGGCTTGTAGTATAGTCCCTGGTAGGGCTGCTTGGAATTCTGTGTCTCCCACTTCTCTAAGCTTCCCCGTAAGTTTCTGAGCTGAGACCCCAAGGTCTGGACTCTGTGTGGGAAACACTGGCCCGTTTCTGTCACTGACAGGGAGAGGCTTCAGCCCTGATGCGCCATGGAAAGATAGAGCCCCGGGCGTGGAGGCCCGGGTCCGACCAGGAGCACTACCCATTTGGCGAATCCGATCCCTCGGAACTTGCCCGGGATTTTCTGAGCAGGGAACCCAGGGCCTGGAGGGTGTTTGTGTTTGTGTGACCCCCTTCTCTAAGGTACAGGAACGGCTTCAGTCATAGTGAGCCATGGCGAGCAGCCCGGGCGTGGAGGCCCGGGGCGAGCAGCCCCGGGCGTGGAGGCCCGGGGCGAGCAGCCCCGGGCGTGGAGGCCCGGGGCGAGCAGCCCCGGGCGTGGAGGCCCGGGGCGAGCAGCCCCGGGCGTGGAGGCCCGAGGCGAGCAGCCCCGGGCGTGGAGGCCCGGGGCGAGCAGCCCCGGGCCTGGAGGCCCGGGGCGAGCAGCCCCGGGCCTGGAGGCCCGGGGCGAGCAGCCCCGGGCCTGGAGGCCCGGGGCGAGCAGCCCCGGGCGTGGAGGCCCGGGGCGAGCAGCCCCGGGCGTGGAGGCCCGGGGCGAGCAGCCCCGGGCGTGGAGGCCCGGGGCGAGCAGCCCCGGGCCTGGAGGCCCGGGGCGAGCAGCCCCGGGCCTGGAGGCCCGGGGCGAGCAGCCCCGGGCCTGGAGGCCCGGGGCGAGCAGCCCCGGGCCTGGAGGCCCGGGGCGAGCAGCCCCGGGCCTGGAGGCCCGGGGCGAGCAGCCCCGGGCCTGGAGGCCCGGGGCGAGCAGCCCCGGGCCTGGAGGCCCGGGGCGAGCAGCCCCGGGCCTGGAGGCCCGGGGCGAGCAGCCCCGGGCCTGGAGGCCCGGGGCGAGCAGCCCCGGGCCTGGAGGCCCGGGGCGAGCAGCCCCGGGCCTGGAGGCCCGGGGCGAGCAGCCCCGGGCCTGGAGGCCCGGGGCGAGCAGCCCCGGGCCTGGAGGCCCGGGGCGAGCAGCCCGGGCCTGGAGGCCCGGGGCGAGCAGCCCCGGGCCTGGAGGCCCGGGGCGAGCAGCCCCGGGCCTGGAGGCCCGGGGCGAGCAGCCCCGGGCCTGGAGGCCCGGGGCGAGCAGCCCCGGGCCTGGAGGCCCGGGGCGAGCAGCCCCGGGCCTGGAGGCCCGGGGCGAGCAGCCCCGGGCCTGGAGGCCCGGGGCGAGCAGCCCCGGGCCTGGAGGCCCGGGGCGAGCAGCCCCGGGCCTGGAGGCCCGGGGCGAGCAGCCCCGGGCCTGGAGGCCCGGGGCGAGCAGCCCCGGGCCTGGAGGCCCGGGGCGAGCAGCCCCGGGCCTGGAGGCCCGGGGCGAGCAGCCCCGGGCCTGGAGGCCCGGGGCGAGCAGCCCCGGGCCTGGAGGCCCGGGGCGAGCAGCCCCGGAGCGGGGCACTTCCCATTCTGTGTCTCCCATCCCTCGGAACTTTCCGGGGAGTTTCTGAGCTGAGACCCCAGTGTCTGGAGGCTGTTTCGGGTTCTGTGACCCCTTTCTCTCAGGTACAGGGTGACTGCCTTCTCTCCGGCTCCAGCCATGGTGAGCCATCGTAATGACTCAGGGCCTGGAGGCCGGGGCTCGTAGCAGGTGTTTGGGATTCTGGGTTTCGCATCCCTCGGTCCTGACCCGGGAGTACCGGAGTGGAGAGGATGGGTTGTTGGCTTTTCAGGATTCAGGCATATGTCTCCTTGGGATTTTAGGCTTGTAGTATAGTCCCTGGTAGGGCTGCTTGGAATTCTGTGTCTCCCACTTCTCCATCCTTCCCCGTAAGTTTCTGAGCTGAGACCCCAAGGTCTGGACTCTGTGTGGGAAACACTGGCCCGTTTCTGTCACTGACAGGGAGAAGCTTCAGCCCTGATGCGCCATGGAAAGATAGAGCCCCGGGCGTGGAGGCCCAGGTCGACCAGGAGCACTACCCATTTGGCGAATCCGATCCCTCGGAACTTGCCCGGGATTTTTTGAGCAGGGAACCCAGGGCCTGGAGGGTGTTTGTGTTTGTGTGACCCCTTCTCTCAGGTACAGGAACGGCTTCAGTCATTGTGAGCCATGGCGAGCAGCCCCGGGCCTGGAGGCCTTGGGCGAGCGGGGCACTTCCCATTCTGTGTCTCCAATCCCTCGGAACTTTCCGGGGAGTTTCTGAGCTGAGACCCCAGTGTCTGGAGGCTGTTTCGGGTTCTGTGACCCCTTTCTCTCAGGTACAGGGTGACTGCCTTCTCTCAGGCTCCAGCCATGGTGAGCCATCGTAATGACTCAGGGCCTGGAGGCCGGGGCTCGTAGCAGGTGTTTGGGATTCTGGGTTTCGCATCCCTCGGTCCTGACCCGGGAGTACCGGAGTGGAGAGGATGGGTTGTTGGCTTTTCAGGATTCAGGCATATGTCTCCTTGGGATTTTAGGCTTGTAGTACAGTCCCTGGTAGGGCTACTTGGAATTCTGTGTCTCCCACTTCTCCATAATTCCCCGTAAGTTTCTTAGATGAGACCCCAAGGTCTGGACTCTGTGTGGGAAACACTGGCCCGTTTCTGTCACTGACAGGGAGAGGCTTCAGCCCTGATGTGCCATGGTAAGATAGAGCCCCGGGCGTGGAGGCCCGGGTCGACCAGGAGCACTACCCATTTGGCATATCCGATCCCTCGGAACTTGCCCGGGATTTTCTGAGCAGGGAACCCAGGGCCTGGAGGGTGTTTGTGTTTGTGTGACCCCTTCTCTCAGGTACAGGAATGGCTTCAGTCATTGTGAGCCATGGCGAGTAGCCCCGGGCGTGGAGGCCCGGGGCGAGCAGCCCCGGGCCTGGAGGCCCGGGGCGAGCGTGGCACTTCCAATTCTGTGTCTCCAATCCCTCGGAACTTTCCGGGGAGTTTCTGAGCTGAGACCCCAGTGTCTGGAGGCTGTTTCGGGTTCTGTGACCTCTTTTTCTCAGGTACAGGGTGACTGCCTTCTCTCAGGCTCCAACCATGGTGAGCCATCGTAATGACTCAGGGCCTGGAGGCCGGGGCTCGTAGCAGGTGTTTGGGATTCTGGGTCTCGCATCCCTCGGTCCTGACCCGGGAGTACCGGAGTGGAGAGGAAGGGTTGTTGGCTTTTCAGGATTCAGGCATATGTCTCCTTGGGATTTTAGGCTTGTAGTATAGTCCCTGGTAGGGCTGCTTGGAATTCTGTGTCTCCCACTTCTCTAAGCTTCCCCGTAAGTTTCTGAGCTGAGACCCCAAGGTCTGGACTCTGTGTGGGAAACACTGGCCCGTTTCTGTCACTGACAGGGAGAGGCTTCAGCCCTGATGCGCCATGGAAAGATAGAGCCCCGGGCGTGGAGGCCCGGGTCGACCAGGAGCACTACCCATTTGGCGAATCCGATCCCTCGGAACTTGCCCGGGATTTTCTGAGCAGGGAACCCAGGGCCTGGAGGGTGTTTGTGTTTGTGTGACCCCCTTCTCTAAGGTACAGGAACGGCTTCAGTCATAGTGAGCCATGGCGAGCAGCCCCGGGCGTGGAGGCCCGGGGCGAGCAGCCCCGGGCGTGGAGGCCCGGGGCGAGCAGCCCCGGGCGTGGAGGCCCGGGGCGAGCAGCCCCGGGCGTGGAGGCCCGGGGCGAGCAGCCCCGGGCGTGGAGGCCCGGGGCGAGCAGCCCCGGGCGTGGAGGCCCGGGGCGAGCAGCCCCGGGCGTGGAGGCCCGGGGCGAGCAGCCCCGGGCGTGGAGGCCCGGGGCGAGCAGCCCCGGGCGTGGAGGCCCGGGGCGAGCAGCCCCGGGCGTGGAGGCCCGGGGCGAGCAGCCCCGGGCGTGGAGGCCCGGGGCGAGCAGCCCCGGGCGTGGAGGCCCGGGGCGAGCAGCCCCGGGCCTGGAGGCCCGGGGCGAGCAGCCCCGGGCCTGGAGGCCCGGGGCGAGCAGCCCCGGGCCTGGAGGCCCGGGGCGAGCAGCCCCGGGCCTGGAGGCCCGGGGCGAGCAGCCCCGGGCCTGGAGGCCCGGGGCGAGCAGCCCCGGGCCTGGAGGCCCGGGGCGAGCAGCCCCGGGCCTGGAGGCCCGGGGCGAGCAGCCCCGGGCCTGGAGGCCCGGGGCGAGCAGCCCCGGGCCTGGAGGCCCGGGGCGAGCGGGGCACTTCCCATTCTGTGTCTCCAATCCCTCGGAACTTTCCGGGGAGTTTCTGAGCTGAGACCCCAGTGTCTGGAGGCTGTTTCGGGTTCTGTGACCCCTTTCTCTCAGGTACAGGGTGACTGCCTTCTCTCAGGCTCCAGCCATGGTGAGCCATCGTAATGACACAGGGCCTGGAGGCCGGGGCTCGTAGCAGGTGTTTGGGATTCTGGGTTTCGCATCCCTCGGTCCTGACCCGGGAGTACCGGAGTGGAGAGGATGGGTTGTTGGCTTTTCAGGATTCAGGCATATGTCTCCTTGGGATTTTAGGCTTGTAGTATAGTCCCTGGTAGGGCTGCTTGGAATTCTGTGTCTCCCACTTCTCCATAATTCCCCGTAAGTTTCTTAGATGAGACCCCAAGGTCTGGACTCTGTGTGGGAAACACTGGCCCGTTTCTGTCACTGACAGGGAGAGGCTTCAGCCCTGATGTGCCATGGTAAGATAGAGCCCCGGGCGTGGAGGCCCGGGTCGACCAGGAGCACTACCCATTTGGCATATCCGATCCCTCGGAACTTGCCCGGGATTTTCTGAGCAGGGAACCCAGGGCCTGGAGGGTGTTTGTGTTTGTGTGACCCCTTCTCTCAGGTACAGGAACGGCTTCAGTCATTGTGAGCCATGGCGAGTAGCCCCGGGCGTGGAGGCCCGGGGCGAGCGTGGCACTTCCAATTCTGTGTCTCCAATCCCTCGGAACTTTCCGGGGAGTTTCTGAGCTGAGACCCCAGTGTCTGGAGGCTGTTTCGGGTTCTGTGACCTCTTTTTCTCAGGTACAGGGTGACTGCCTTCTCTCAGGCTCCAACCATGGTGAGCCATCGTAATGACTCAGGGCCTGGAGGCCGGGGCTCGTAGCAGGTGTTTGGGATTCTGGGTCTCGCATCCCTCGGTCATGACCCGGGAGTACCGGAGTGGAGAGGAAGGGTTGTTGGCTTTTCAGGATTCAGGCATATGTCTCCTTGGGATTTTAGGCTTGTAGTATAGTCCCTGGTAGGGCTGCTTGGAATTCTGTGTCTCCCAATTCTCTAAGCTTCCCCGTAAGTTTCTGAGCTGAGACCCCAAGGTCTGGACTCTGTGTGGGAAACACTGGCCCGTTTCTGTCACTGACAGGGAGAGGCTTCAGCCCTGATGCGCCATGGAAAGATAGAGCCCCGGGCGTGGAGGCCCGGGTCGACCAGGAGCACTACCCATTTGGCGAATCCGATCCCTCGGAACTTGCCCGGGATTTTCTGAGCAGGGAACCCAGGGCCTGGAGGGTGTTTGTGTTTGTGTGACCCCCTTCTCTCAGGTACAGGAACGGCTTCAGTCATAGTGAGCCATGGCGAGCAGCCCCGGGCGTGGAGGCCCGGGGCGAGCAGCCCCGGGCGTGGAGGCCCGGGGCGAGCAGCCCCGGGCGTGGAGGCCCGGGGCGAGCAGCCCCGGGCGTGGAGGCCCGGGGCGAGCAGCCCCGGGCGTGGAGGCCCGGGGCGAGCAGCCCCGGGCGTGGAGGCCCGGGGCGAGCAGCCCCGGGCCTGGAGGCCCGGGGCGAGCAGCCCCGGCCTCGAGGCCCGGGGCGAGCGGGGCACTTCCCATTCTGTGTCTCCAATCCCTCGGAACTTTCCGGGGAGTTTCTGAGCTGAGACCCCAGTGTCTGGAGGCTGTTTCGGGTTCTGTGACCCCTTTCTCTCAGGTACAGGGTGACTGCCTTCTCTCAGGCTCCAGCCATGGTGAGCCATCGTAATGACTCAGGGCCTGGAGGCCGGGGCTCGTAGCAGGTGTTTGGGATTCTGGGTTTCGCATCCCTCGGTCCTGACCCGGGAGTACCGGAGTGGAGAGGATGGGTTGTTGGCTTTTCAGGATTCAGGCATATGTCTCCTTGGGATTTTAGGCTTGTAGTATAGTCCCTGGTAGGGCTGCTTGGAATTCTGTGTCTCCCACTTCTCTAAGCTTCCCCGTAAGTTTCTGAGCTGAGACCCCAAGGTCTGGACTCTGTGTGGGAAACACTGGCCCGTTTCTGTCACTGACAGGGAGAGGCTTCAGCCCTGATGCGCCATGGAAAGATAGAGCCCCGGGCGTGGAGGCCCGGGTCGACCAGGAGCACTACCCATTTGGCGAATCCGATCCCTCGGAACTTGCCCGGGATTTTCTGAGCAGGGAACCCAGGGCCTGGAGGGTGTTTGTGTTTGTGTGACCCCCTTCTCTAAGGTACAGGAACGGCTTCAGTCATAGTGAGCCATGGCGAGCAGCCCCGGGCGTGGAGGCCCGGGGCGAGCAGCCCCGGGCGTGGAGGCCCGGGGCGAGCAGCCCCGGGCGTGGAGGCCCGGGGCGAGCAGCCCCGGGCGTGGAGGCCCGGGGCGAGCAGCCCCGGGCGTGGAGGCCCGGGGCGAGCAGCCCCGGGCGTGGAGGCCCGGGGCGAGCAGCCCCGGGCGTGGAGGCCCGGGGCGAGCAGCCCCGGGCGTGGAGGCCCGGGGCGAGCAGCCCCGGGCCTGGAGGCCCGGGGCGAGCAGCCCCGGGCCTGGAGGCCCGGGGCGAGCAGCCCCGGGCCTGGAGGCCCGGGGCGAGCAGCCCCGGGCCTGGAGGCCCGGGGCGAGCAGCCCCGGGCCTGGAGGCCCGGGGCGAGCAGCCCCGGGCCTGGAGGCCCGGGGCGAGCAGCCCCGGGCCTGGAGGCCCGGGGCGAGCAGCCCCGGGCCTGGAGGCCCGGGGCGAGCAGCCCCGGGCCTGGAGGCCCGGGGCGAGCAGCCCCGGGCCTGGAGGCCCGGGGCGAGCAGCCCCGGGCCTGGAGGCCCGGGGCGAGCAGCCCCGGGCCTGGAGGCCCGGGGCGAGCAGCCCCGGGCCTGGAGGCCCGGGGCGAGCAGCCCCGGGCCTGGAGGCCCGGGGCGAGCAGCCCCGGGCCTGGAGGCCCGGGGCGAGCAGCCCCGGGCCTGGAGGCCCGGGGCGAGCAGCCCCGGGCCTGGAGGCCCGGGGCGAGCAGCCCCGGGCCTGGAGGCCCGGGGCGAGCAGCCCCGGGCCTGGAGGCCCGGGGCGAGCAGCCCCGGGCCTGGAGGCCCGGGGCGAGCAGCCCCGGGCCTGGAGGCCCGGGGCGAGCAGCCCCGGGCCTGGAGGCCCGGGGCGAGCAGCCCCGGGCCTCGAGGCCCGGGGCACTTCCCATTCTATGTCTCCCATCCCTCGGAACTTTCCGGGGAGTTTCTGAGCTGAGACCCCAGTGTCTGGAGGCTGTTTCGGGTTCTGTGACCCCTTTCTCTCAGGTACAGGGTGACTGCCTTCTCTCAGGCTCCAGCCATGGTGACCATCGTAATGACTCAGGGCCTGGAGGCCGGGGCTCGTAGCAGGTGTTTGGGATTCTGGGTCTCGCATCCCTCGGTCCTGACCCGGGAGTACCGGAGTGGAGAGGATGGGTTGTTGGCTCTTCAGGATTCAGGCTTATGTCTCCTTGGGATTTTAGGCTTGTAGTATAGTCCCTGGTAGGGCTGCTTGGAATTCTGTGTATCCCACTTCTCCATCCTTCCCCGTAAGTTTCTTAGCTGAGAACCCAAGGTCTGGACTCTGTGTGGGAAACACTGGCCCGTTTCTGTCACTGACAGGGAGAGGCTTCAGCCCTGATGTGCCATGGTAAGATAGAGCCACGGGCGTGGAGGCCCGGGTCGACGAGGACCACAACCCCTTTGGCGTATCCGATCCCTCGGAACTTGCCCGGGATTTTCTGAGCAGGGAACCCAGGGCCTGGAGGGTGTTTGTGTTTGTGTGCCCTCTTCTCTCAGGTACAGGAACGGCTTCAGTCATAGTGAGCCATGGCGTGTAGCCCCGGGCGTGGAGGCCCGGGGCGAGGAGCCACGGGCGTGGAGGCCCGGGGCACTTCCCATTCTGTGTCTCCCATCCCTCGGAATGTTCCGGGGAGTTTCTGAGCTGAGACCCCAGTGTCTGGAGGCTGTTTCGGGTTCTGTGACCCCTTTCTCTCAGGTACAGGGTGACTGCCTTCTCTCAGGCTCCAGCCATGGTGAGCCATCGTAATGACTCAGGGCCTGGAGGCCGGGGCTCGTAGCAGGTGTTTGGGATTCTGGGTTTCGCATCCCTCGGTCCTGACCCGGGAGTACCGGAGTGGAGAGGATGGGTTGTTGGCTTTTCAGGATTCAGGCATATGTCTCCTTGGGATTTTAGGCTTGTAGTATAGTCCCTGGTAGGGCTGCTTGGAATTCTGTGTCTCCCACTTCTCCATCCTTCCCCGTAAGTTTCTGAGCTGAGACCCCAAGGTCTGGACTCTGTGTGGGAAACACTGGCCCGTTTCTGTCACTGACAGGGAGAGGCTTCAGCCCTGATGCGCCATGGAAAGATAGAGCCCCGGGCGTGGAGGGCCAGGTCGACCAGGAGCACTACCCATTTGGCGAATCCGATCCCTCGGAACTTGCCCGGGATTTTTTGAGCAGGGAACCCAGGGCCTGGAGGGTGTTTGTGTTTGTGTGACCCCTTGTCTCAGGTACAGGAACGGCTTCAGTCATTGTGAGCCATGGCGAGCAGCCCCGGGCCTGGAGGCTTTGGGCGAGCGGGGCACTTCCCATTCTGTGTCTCCAATCCCTCGGAACTTTCCGGGGAGTTTCTGAGCTGAGACCCCAGTGTCTGGAGGCTGTTTCGGGTTCTGTGACCCCTTTCTCTCAGGTACAGGGTGACTGCCTTCTCTCAGGCTCCAGCCATGGTGAGCCATCGTAATGACTCAGGGCCTGGAGGCCGGGGCTCGTAGCAGGTGTTTGGGATTCTGGGTTTCGCATCCCTCGGTCCTGACCCGGGAGTACCGGAGTGGAGAGGATGGGTTGTTGGCTTTTCAGGATTCAGGCATATGTCCCCTTGGGATTTTAGGCTTGTAGTATAGTCCCTGGTAGGGCTACTTGGAATTCTGTGTCTCCCACTTCTCCATAATTCCCCGTAAGTTTCTTAGATGAGACCCCAAGGTCTGGACTCTGTGTGGGAAACACTGGCCCGTTTCTGTCACTGACAGGGAGAGGCTTCAGCCCTGATGTGCCATGGTAAGATAGAGCCCCGGGCATGGAGGCCCGGGTCGACCAGGAGCACTACCCATTTGGCATATCCGATCCCTCGGAACTTGCCCGGGATTTTCTGAGCAGGGAACCCAGGGCCTGGATGGTGTTTGTGTTTGTGTGACCCCTTCTCTCAGGTACAGGAACGGCTTCAGTCATTGTGAGCCATGGCGAGTAGCCCCGGGCGTGGAGGCCCGGGGCGAGCAGCCCCGGGCCTGGAGGCCCGGGGCGAGCGTGGCACTTCCAATTCTATGTCTCCAATCCCTCGGAACTTTCCGGGGAGTTTCTGAGCTGAGACCCCAGTGTCTGGAGGCTGTTTCGGGTTCTGTGACCTCTTTTTCTCAGGTACAGGGTGACTGCCTTCTCTCAGGCTCCAACCATGGTGAGCCATCGTAATGACTCAGGGCCTGGAGGCCGGGGCTCGTAGCAGGTGTTTGGGATTCTGGGTCTCGCATCCCTCGGTCCTGACCCGGGAGTACCGGAGTGGAGAGGAAGGGTTGTTGGCTTTTCAGGATTCAGGCATATGTCTCCTTGGGATTTTAGGCTTGTAGTATAGTCCCTGGTAGGGCTGCTTGGAATTCTGTGTCTCCCACTTCTCTAAGCTTCCCCGTAAGTTTCTGAGCTGAGACCCCAAGGTCTGGACTCTGTGTGGGAAACAATGGCCCGTTTCTGTCACTGACAGGGAGAGGCTTCAGCCCTGATGCGCCATGGAAAGATAGAGCCCCGGGCGTGGAGGCCCGGGTCGACCAGGAGCACTACCCATTTGGCGAATCCGATCCCTCGGAACTTGCCCGGGATTTTCTGAGCAGGGAACCCAGGGCCTGGAGGGTGTTTGTGTTTGTGTGACCCCCTTCTCTAAGGTACAGGAACGGCTTCAGTCATAGTGAGCCATGGCGAGCAGCCCCGGGCGTGGAGGCCCGGGGCGAGCAGCCCCGGGCGTGGAGGCCCGGGGCGAGCAGCCCCGGGCGTGGAGGCCCGGGGCGAGCAGCCCCGGGCGTGGAGGCCCGGGGCGAGCAGCCCCGGGCGTGGAGGCCCGGGGCGAGCAGCCCCGGGCGTGGAGGCCCGGGGCGAGCAGCCCCGGGCGTGGAGGCCCGGGGCGAGCAGCCCCGGGCGTGGAGGCCCGGGGCGAGCAGCCCCGGGCGTGGAGGCCCGGGGCGAGCAGCCCCGGGCGTGGAGGCCCGGGGCGAGCAGCCCCGGGCGTGGAGGCCCGGGGCGAGCAGCCCCGGGCGTGGAGGCCCGGGGCGAGCAGCCCCGGGCGTGGAGGCCCGGGGCGAGCAGCCCCGGGCGTGGAGGCCCGGGGCGAGCAGCCCCGGGCCTGGAGGCCCGGGGCGAGCAGCCCCGGGCCTGGAGGCCCGGGGCGAGCAGCCCCGGGCGTGGAGGCCCGGGGCGAGCAGCCCCGGGCGTGGAGGCCCGGGGCGAGCAGCCCCGGGCGTGGAGGCCCGGGGCGAGCAGCCCCGGGCCTGGAGGCCCGGGGCGAGCAGCCCCGGCCTCGAGGCCCGGGGCGAGCAGCCCCGGCCTCGAGGCCCGGGGCGAGCGGGGCACTTCCCATTCTGTGTCTCCAATCCCTCGGAACTTTCCGGGGAGTTTCTGAGCTGAGACCCCAGTGTCTGGAGGCTGTTTCGGGTTCTGTGACCCCTTTCTCTCAGGTACAGGGTGACTGCCTTCTCTCAGGCTCCAGCCATGGTGAGCCATCGTAATGACTCAGGGCCTGGAGGCCGGGGCTCGTAGCAGGTGTTTGGGATTCTGGGTTTCGCATCCCTCGGTCCTGACCCGGGAGTACCGGAGTGGAGAGGATGGGTTGTTGGATTTTCAGGATTCAGGCATATGTCTCCTTGGGATTTTAGGCTTGTAGTATCGTCCCTGGTAGGGCTGCTTGGAATTCTGTGTCTCCCACTTCTCTAAGCTTCCCCGTAAGTTTCTGAGCTGAGACCCCATGGTCTGGACTCTGTGTGGGAAACACTGGCCCGTTTCTGTCACTGACAGGGAGAGGCTTCAGCCCTGATGCGCCATGGAAAGATAGAGCCCCGGGCGTGGAGGCCCGGGTCGACCAGGAGCACTACCCATTTGGCGAATCCGATCCCTCGGAACTTGCCCGGGATTTTCTGAGCAGGGAACCCAGGGCCTGGAGGGTGTTTGTGTTTGTGTGACCCCCTTCTCTAAGGTACAGGAACGGCTTCAGTCATAGTGAGCCATGGCGAGCGCCCCGGGCGTGGAGGCCCGGGGCGAGCAGCCCCGGGCGTGGAGGCCCGGGGCGAGCAGCCCCGGGCGTGGAGGCCCGGGGCGAGCAGCCCCGGGCGTGGAGGCCCGGGGCGAGCAGCCCCGGGCGTGGAGGCCCGGGGCGAGCAGCCCCGGGCGTGGAGGCCCGGGGCGAGCAGCCCCGGGCGTGGAGGCCCGGGGCGAGCAGCCCCGGGCGTGGAGGCCCGGGGCGAGCAGCCCCGGGCGTGGAGGCCCGGGGCGAGCAGCCCCGGGCGTGGAGGCCCGGGGCGAGCAGCCCCGGGCGTGGAGGCCCGGGGCGAGCAGCCCCGGGCCTGGAGGCCCGGGGCGAGCAGCCCCGGGCGTGGAGGCCCGGGGCGAGCAGCCCCGGGCGTGGAGGCCCGGGGCGAGCAGCCCCGGGCCTGGAGGCCCGGGGCGAGCAGCCCCGGGCGTGGAGGCCCGGGGCGAGCAGCCCCGGGCCTGGAGGCCCGGGGCGAGCAGCCCCGGGCCTGGAGGCCCGGGGCGAGCAGCCCCGGGCCTGGAGGCCCGGGGCGAGCAGCCCCGGGCCTGGAGGCCCGGGGCGAGCAGCCCCGGGCCTGGAGGCCCGGGGCGAGCAGCCCCGGGCCTGGAGGCCCGGGGCGAGCAGCCCCGGGCCTGGAGGCCCGGGGCGAGCAGCCCCGGGCCTGGAGGCCCGGGGCGAGCAGCCCCGGGCCTGGAGGCCCGGGGCGAGCAGCCCCGGGCCTGGAGGCCCGGGGCGAGCAGCCCCGGGCCTGGAGGCCCGGGGCGAGCAGCCCCGGGCCTGGAGGCCCGGGGCGAGCAGCCCCGGGCCTGGAGGCCCGGGGCGAGCAGCCCCGGGCCTGGAGGCCCGGGGCGAGCAGCCCCGGGCCTGGAGGCCCGGGGCGAGCAGCCCCGGGCCTGGAGGCCCGGGGCGAGCAGCCCCGGGCCTGGAGGCCCGGGGCGAGCAGCCCCGGGCCTGGAGGCCCGGGGCGAGCAGCCCCGGGCCTGGAGGCCCGGGGCGAGCAGCCCCGGGCCTGGAGGCCCGGGGCGAGCAGCCCCGGGCCTGGAGGCCCGGGGCGAGCAGCCCCGGGCCTGGAGGCCCGGGGCGAGCAGCCCCGGGCCTGGAGGCCCGGGGCGAGCAGCCCCGGGCCTGGAGGCCCGGGGCGAGCAGCCCCGGGCCTGGAGGCCCGGGGCGAGCAGCCCCGGGCCTGGAGGCCCGGGGCGAGCAGCCCCGGGCCTGGAGGCCCGGGGCGAGCAGCCCCGGGCCTGGAGGCCCGGGGCGAGCAGCCCCGGGCCTGGAGGCCCGGGGCGAGCAGCCCCGGGCCTGGAGGCCCGGGGCGAGCAGCCCCGGGCCTGGAGGCCCGGGGCGAGCAGCCCCGGGCCTGGAGGCCCGGGGCGAGCAGCCCCGGGCCTGGAGGCCCGGGGCGAGCAGCCCCGGGCCTGGAGGCCCGGGGCGAGCAGCCCCGGGCCTGGAGGCCCGGGGCGAGCAGCCCCGGGCCTGGAGGCCCGGGGCGAGCAGCCCCGGGCCTGGAGGCCCGGGGCGAGCAGCCCCGGGCCTGGAGGCCCGGGGCGAGCAGCCCCGGGCCTGGAGGCCCGGGGCGAGCAGCCCCGGGCCTGGAGGCCCGGGGCGAGCAGCCCCGGGCCTGGAGGCCCGGGGCGAGCAGCCCCGGGCCTGGAGGCCCGGGGCGAGCAGCCCCGGGCCTGGAGGCCCGGGGCGAGCAGCCCCGGGCCTGGAGGCCCGGGGCGAGCAGCCCCGGGCCTGGAGGCCCGGGGCGAGCAGCCCCGGGCCTGGAGGCCCGGGGCGAGCAGCCCCGGGCCTGGAGGCCCGGGGCGAGCAGCCCCGGGCCTGGAGGCCCGGGGCGAGCAGCCCCGGGCCTGGAGGCCCGGGGCGAGCAGCCCCGGGCCTGGAGGCCCGGGGCGAGCAGCCCCGGGCCTGGAGGCCCGGGGCGAGCAGCCCCGGGCCTGGAGGCCCGGGGCGAGCAGCCCCGGGCCTGGAGGCCCGGGGCGAGCAGCCCCGGGCCTGGAGGCCCGGGGCGAGCAGCCCCGGGCCTGGAGGCCCGGGGCGAGCAGCCCCGGGCCTGGAGGCCCGGGGCGAGCAGCCCCGGGCCTGGAGGCCCGGGGCGAGCAGCCCCGGGCCTGGAGGCCCGGGGCGAGCAGCCCCGGGCCTGGAGGCCCGGGGCGAGCAGCCCCGGGCCTGGAGGCCCGGGGCGAGCAGCCCCGGGCCTGGAGGCCCGGGGCGAGCAGCCCCGGGCCTGGAGGCCCGGGGCGAGCAGCCCCGGGCCTGGAGGCCCGGGGCGAGCAGCCCCGGGCCTGGAGGCCCGGGGCGAGCAGCCCCGGGCCTGGAGGCCCGGGGCGAGCAGCCCCGGGCCTGGAGGCCCGGGGCGAGCAGCCCCGGGCCTGGAGGCCCGGGGCGAGCAGCCCCGGGCCTGGAGGCCCGGGGCGAGCAGCCCCGGGCCTGGAGGCCCGGGGCGAGCAGCCCCGGGCCTGGAGGCCCGGGGCGAGCAGCCCCGGGCCTGGAGGCCCGGGGCGAGCAGCCCCGGGCCTGGAGGCCCGGGGCGAGCAGCCCCGGGCCTGGAGGCCCGGGGCGAGCAGCCCCGGGCCTGGAGGCCCGGGGCGAGCAGCCCCGGGCCTGGAGGCCCGGGGCGAGCAGCCCCGGGCCTGGAGGCCCGGGGCGAGCAGCCCCGGGCCTGGAGGCCCGGGGCGAGCAGCCCCGGGCCTGGAGGCCCGGGGCGAGCAGCCCCGGGCCTGGAGGCCCGGGGCGAGCAGCCCCGGGCCTGGAGGCCCGGGGCGAGCAGCCCCGGGCCTGGAGGCCCGGGGCGAGCAGCCCCGGGCCTGGAGGCCCGGGGCGAGCAGCCCCGGGCCTGGAGGCCCGGGGCGAGCAGCCCCGGGCCTGGAGGCCCGGGGCGAGCAGCCCCGGGCCTGGAGGCCCGGGGCGAGCAGCCCCGGGCCTGGAGGCCCGGGGCGAGCAGCCCCGGGCCTGGAGGCCCGGGGCGAGCAGCCCCGGGCCTGGAGGCCCGGGGCGAGCAGCCCCGGGCCTGGAGGCCCGGGGCGAGCAGCCCCGGGCCTGGAGGCCCGGGGCGAGCAGCCCCGGGCCTGGAGGCCCGGGGCGAGCAGCCCCGGGCCTGGAGGCCCGGGGCGAGCAGCCCCGGGCCTGGAGGCCCGGGGCGAGCAGCCCCGGGCCTGGAGGCCCGGGGCGAGCAGCCCCGGGCCTGGAGGCCCGGGGCGAGCAGCCCCGGGCCTGGAGGCCCGGGGCGAGCAGCCCCGGGCCTGGAGGCCCGGGGCGAGCAGCCCCGGGCCTGGAGGCCCGGGGCGAGCAGCCCCGGGCCTGGAGGCCCGGGGCGAGCAGCCCCGGGCCTGGAGGCCCGGGGCGAGCAGCCCCGGGCCTGGAGGCCCGGGGCGAGCAGCCCCGGGCCTGGAGGCCCGGGGCGAGCAGCCCCGGGCCTGGAGGCCCGGGGCGAGCAGCCCCGGGCCTGGAGGCCCGGGGCGAGCAGCCCCGGGCCTGGAGGCCCGGGGCGAGCAGCCCCGGGCCTGGAGGCCCGGGGCGAGCAGCCCCGGGCCTGGAGGCCCGGGGCGAGCAGCCCCGGGCCTGGAGGCCCGGGGCGAGCAGCCCCGGGCCTGGAGGCCCGGGGCGAGCAGCCCCGGGCCTGGAGGCCCGGGGCGAGCAGCCCCGGGCCTGGAGGCCCGGGGCGAGCAGCCCCGGGCCTGGAGGCCCGGGGCGAGCAGCCCCGGGCCTGGAGGCCCGGGGCGAGCAGCCCCGGGCCTGGAGGCCCGGGGCGAGCAGCCCCGGGCCTGGAGGCCCGGGGCGAGCAGCCCCGGGCCTGGAGGCCCGGGGCGAGCAGCCCCGGGCCTGGAGGCCCGGGGCGAGCAGCCCCGGGCCTGGAGGCCCGGGGCGAGCAGCCCCGGGCCTGGAGGCCCGGGGCGAGCAGCCCCGGGCCTGGAGGCCCGGGGCGAGCAGCCCCGGGCCTGGAGGCCCGGGGCGAGCAGCCCCGGGCCTGGAGGCCCGGGGCGAGCAGCCCCGGGCCTGGAGGCCCGGGGCGAGCAGCCCCGGGCCTGGAGGCCCGGGGCGAGCAGCCCCGGGCCTGGAGGCCCGGGGCGAGCAGCCCCGGGCCTGGAGGCCCGGGGCGAGCAGCCCCGGGCCTGGAGGCCCGGGGCGAGCAGCCCCGGGCCTGGAGGCCCGGGGCGAGCAGCCCCGGGCCTGGAGGCCCGGGGCGAGCAGCCCCGGGCCTGGAGGCCCGGGGCGAGCAGCCCCGGGCCTGGAGGCCCGGGGCGAGCAGCCCCGGGCCTGGAGGCCCGGGGCGAGCAGCCCCGGGCCTGGAGGCCCGGGGCGAGCAGCCCCGGGCCTGGAGGCCCGGGGCGAGCAGCCCCGGGCCTGGAGGCCCGGGGCGAGCAGCCCCGGGCCTGGAGGCCCGGGGCGAGCAGCCCCGGGCCTGGAGGCCCGGGGCGAGCAGCCCCGGGCCTGGAGGCCCGGGGCGAGCAGCCCCGGGCCTGGAGGCCCGGGGCGAGCAGCCCCGGGCCTGGAGGCCCGGGGCGAGCAGCCCCGGGCCTGGAGGCCCGGGGCGAGCAGCCCCGGGCCTGGAGGCCCGGGGCGAGCAGCCCCGGGCCTGGAGGCCCGGGGCGAGCAGCCCCGGGCCTGGAGGCCCGGGGCGAGCAGCCCCGGGCCTGGAGGCCCGGGGCGAGCAGCCCCGGGCCTGGAGGCCCGGGGCGAGCAGCCCCGGGCCTGGAGGCCCGGGGCGAGCAGCCCCGGGCCTGGAGGCCCGGGGCGAGCAGCCCCGGGCCTGGAGGCCCGGGGCGAGCAGCCCCGGGCCTGGAGGCCCGGGGCGAGCAGCCCCGGGCCTGGAGGCCCGGGGCGAGCAGCCCCGGGCCTGGAGGCCCGGGGCGAGCAGCCCCGGGCCTGGAGGCCCGGGGCGAGCAGCCCCGGGCCTGGAGGCCCGGGGCGAGCAGCCCCGGGCCTGGAGGCCCGGGGCGAGCAGCCCCGGGCCTGGAGGCCCGGGGCGAGCAGCCCCGGGCCTGGAGGCCCGGGGCGAGCAGCCCCGGGCCTGGAGGCCCGGGGCGAGCAGCCCCGGGCCTGGAGGCCCGGGGCGAGCAGCCCCGGGCCTGGAGGCCCGGGGCGAGCAGCCCCGGGCCTGGAGGCCCGGGGCGAGCAGCCCCGGGCCTGGAGGCCCGGGGCGAGCAGCCCCGGGCCTGGAGGCCCGGGGCGAGCAGCCCCGGGCCTGGAGGCCCGGGGCGAGCAGCCCCGGGCCTGGAGGCCCGGGGCGAGCAGCCCCGGGCCTGGAGGCCCGGGGCGAGCAGCCCCGGGCCTGGAGGCCCGGGGCGAGCAGCCCCGGGCCTGGAGGCCCGGGGCGAGCAGCCCCGGGCCTGGAGGCCCGGGGCGAGCAGCCCCGGGCCTGGAGGCCCGGGGCGAGCAGCCCCGGGCCTGGAGGCCCGGGGCGAGCAGCCCCGGGCCTGGAGGCCCGGGGCGAGCAGCCCCGGGCCTGGAGGCCCGGGGCGAGCAGCCCCGGGCCTGGAGGCCCGGGGCGAGCAGCCCCGGGCCTGGAGGCCCGGGGCGAGCAGCCCCGGGCCTGGAGGCCCGGGGCGAGCAGCCCCGGGCCTGGAGGCCCGGGGCGAGCAGCCCCGGGCCTGGAGGCCCGGGGCGAGCAGCCCCGGGCCTGGAGGCCCGGGGCGAGCAGCCCCGGGCCTGGAGGCCCGGGGCGAGCAGCCCCGGGCCTGGAGGCCCGGGGCGAGCAGCCCCGGGCCTGGAGGCCCGGGGCGAGCAGCCCCGGGCCTGGAGGCCCGGGGCGAGCAGCCCCGGGCCTGGAGGCCCGGGGCGAGCAGCCCCGGGCCTGGAGGCCCGGGGCGAGCAGCCCCGGGCCTGGAGGCCCGGGGCGAGCAGCCCCGGGCCTGGAGGCCCGGGGCGAGCAGCCCCGGGCCTGGAGGCCCGGGGCGAGCAGCCCCGGGCCTGGAGGCCCGGGGCGAGCAGCCCCGGGCCTGGAGGCCCGGGGCGAGCAGCCCCGGGCCTGGAGGCCCGGGGCGAGCAGCCCCGGGCCTGGAGGCCCGGGGCGAGCAGCCCCGGGCCTGGAGGCCCGGGGCGAGCAGCCCCGGGCCTGGAGGCCCGGGGCGAGCAGCCCCGGGCCTGGAGGCCCGGGGCGAGCAGCCCCGGGCCTGGAGGCCCGGGGCGAGCAGCCCCGGGCCTGGAGGCCCGGGGCGAGCAGCCCCGGGCCTGGAGGCCCGGGGCGAGCAGCCCCGGGCCTGGAGGCCCGGGGCGAGCAGCCCCGGGCCTGGAGGCCCGGGGCGAGCAGCCCCGGGCCTGGAGGCCCGGGGCGAGCAGCCCCGGGCCTGGAGGCCCGGGGCGAGCAGCCCCGGGCCTGGAGGCCCGGGGCGAGCAGCCCCGGGCCTGGAGGCCCGGGGCGAGCAGCCCCGGGCCTGGAGGCCCGGGGCGAGCAGCCCCGGGCCTGGAGGCCCGGGGCGAGCAGCCCCGGGCCTGGAGGCCCGGGGCGAGCAGCCCCGGGCCTGGAGGCCCGGGGCGAGCAGCCCCGGGCCTGGAGGCCCGGGGCGAGCAGCCCCGGGCCTGGAGGCCCGGGGCGAGCAGCCCCGGGCCTGGAGGCCCGGGGCGAGCAGCCCCGGGCCTGGAGGCCCGGGGCGAGCAGCCCCGGGCCTGGAGGCCCGGGGCGAGCAGCCCCGGGCCTGGAGGCCCGGGGCGAGCAGCCCCGGGCCTGGAGGCCCGGGGCGAGCAGCCCCGGGCCTGGAGGCCCGGGGCGAGCAGCCCCGGGCCTGGAGGCCCGGGGCGAGCAGCCCCGGGCCTGGAGGCCCGGGGCGAGCAGCCCCGGGCCTGGAGGCCCGGGGCGAGCAGCCCCGGGCCTGGAGGCCCGGGGCGAGCAGCCCCGGGCCTGGAGGCCCGGGGCGAGCAGCCCCGGGCCTGGAGGCCCGGGGCGAGCGGGGCACTTCCCATTCTGTGTCTCCAATCCCTCGGATCTTTCCGGGGAGTTTCTGAGCTGAGACCCCAGTGTCTGGAGGCTGTTTCGGGTTCTGTGACCCCTTTCTCTCAGGTACAGGGTGACTGCCTTCTCTCAGGCTCCAGCCATGGTGAGCCATCGTAATGACTCAGGGCCTGGAGGCCGGGGCTCGTAGCAGGTGTTTGGGATTCTGGGTCTCGCATCCCTCGGTCCTGACCCGGGAGTACCGGAGTGGAGAGGATGGGTTGTTGGCTCTTCAGGATTCAGGCTTATGTCTCCTTGGGATTTTAGGCTTGTAGTATAGTCCCTGGTAGGGCTGCTTGGAATTCTGTGTCTCCCAATTCTCCATCCTTCCCCGTAAGTTTCTTAGCTGAGAACCCAAGGTCTGGACTCTGTGTGGGAAACACTGGCCCGTTTCTGTCACTGACAGGGAGAGGCTTCAGCCCTGATGTGCCATGGTAAGATAGAGCCACGGGCGTGGAGGCCCGGGTCGACCAGGACCACAACCCATTTGGCGTATCCGATCCCTCGGAACTTGCCCGGGATTTTCTGAGCAGGGAACCCAGGGCCTGGAGGGTGTTTGTGTTTGTGTGCCCCCTTCTCTCAGGTACAGGAACGGCTTCAGTCATAGTTAGCCATGGCGTGTAGCCCCAGGCGTGGAGGCCCGGGGCGAGGAGCCCCGGGCGTGGAGGCCCGGGGCGAGGAGCCCCGGGCGTGGAGGCCCGGGGCACTTCCCATTCTGTGTCTCCCATCCCTCGGAATGTTCCGGGGAGTTTCTGAGCTGAGACCCCAGTGTCTGGAGGCTGTTTCGGGTTCTGTGACCCCTTTCTCTCAGGTACAGGGTGACTGCCTTCTCTCAGGCTCCAGCCATGGTGAGCCATCGTAATGACTCAGGGCCTGGAGGCCGGGGCTCGTAGCAGGTGTTTGGGATTCTGGGTCTCGCATCCCTCGGTCCTGACCCGGGAGCACCGGAGTGGAGAGGATGGGTTGTTGGCTCTTCAGGATTCAGGCATATGTCTCCTTGGGATTTTAGGCTTGTAGTATAGTCCCTGGTAGGGCTGCTTGGAATTCTGTGTCTCCCACTTCTCCATCCTTCCCCGTAAGTTTCTTAGCTGAGACCCCAAAGTCTGGACTCTGTGTGGGAAACACTGGCCCGTTTCTGTCACTGACAGGGAGAGGCTTCAGCCCTGATGCGCCATGGTAAGATAGAGCCCCGGGCGTGGAGGCCCGGGTCGACCAGGAGCACTACCCATTTGGCGTATCCGATCCCTCGGAACTTGCCCGGGATTTTCTGAGCAGGGAACCCAGGGCCTGGAGGGTGTTTGTGTTTGTGTGACCCCTTTTCTCAGGTACAGGAACGGCTTCAGTCATAGTGAGCCATGGCGAGCAGCCCCGGGCGTGGAGGCCCGGGGCGAGCAGCCCCGGGCGTGGAGGCCCGGGGCGAGCAGCCCCGGGCCCGGAGGCCCGGGCCGAGCAGCCCCGGGCCCGGAGGCCCGGGCCGAGCAGCCCCGGGCCCGGAGGCCCGGGCCGAGCAGCCCCGGGCCCGGAGGCCCGGGCCGAGCAGCCCCGGGCCCGGAGGCCCGGGCCGAGCAGCCCCGGGCCCGGAGGCCCGGGGCGAGCGGGGCACTTCCCATTCTGTGTCTCCAATCCCTCGGAACTTTCCGGGGAGTTTCTGAGCTGAGACCCCAGTGTCTGGAGTCTGTTTCGGGTTCTGTGACCCCTTTCTCTCAGGTACAGGGTGACTGCCTTCTCTCAGGCTCCAGCCATGGTGAACCATCGTAATGACTCAGGGCCCTAGGCCGGGGCTCGTAGCAGGTGTTTGGGATTCTGGGTCTCGCATCCCTCGGTCCTGACCCGGGAGTACCGGAGTGGAGAGGAAGGGTTGTTGGCTTTTTAGAATTCAGGCATATGTCTCCTTGGGACTTTAGGATTGTAGTATAGTCCCTGGTAGGGCTGCTTGGAATTCTGTGTCTCCCAATTCTCCATCCTTCCCCGTAAGTTTCTGAGCTGAGACCCCAAGGTCTGGACTCTGTGTGGGAAACACTGGCCCGTTTCTGTCACTGACAGGGAGAGGCTTCAGCCCTGATGCGCCATGGTAAGATAGAGCCCTGGGCGTGGAGGCCCGGGTCGACCAGGAGCACTACCCATTTGGCGTATCCGATCCCTCGGAACTTGCCCGGGATTTTCTGAACAGGGAACCCAGGGCCTGGAGGGTGTTTGTGTTTGTGTGACCCCTTCTCTCAGGTACAGGAACGGCTTCAGTCATAGTGAGCCATGGCGAGCAGCCCGGGCGTGGAGGCCCGGGGCGAGGAGCCCCGGGCGTGGAGGCCCGGGGCGAGGAGCCCCGGGCGTGGAGGCCCGGGGCGAGGAGCCCCGGGCCTGGAGGCCCGGGGCGAGCAGCCCCGGGCCTGGAGGCCCGGGGCGAGCAGCCCCGGGCCTGGAGGCCCGGGGCCATCAGCCCCGGGCCTGGAGGCCCGGGGCGAGCAGCCCCGGGCCTGGAGGCCCGGGGCGAGCAGCCCCGGGCCTGGAGGCCCGGGGCGAGCGGGGCACTTCCCCTTCTGTGTCTCCAATCCCTCGGATCTTTCCGGGGAGTTTCTGAGCTGAGACCCCAGTGTCTGGAGGCTGTTTCGGGTTCTGTGACCCCTTTCTCTCAGGTACAGGGTGACTGCCTTCTCTCAGGCTCCAGCCATGGTGAGCCATCGTAATGACTCAGGGCCTGGAGGCCGGGGCTCGTAGCAGGTGTTTGGGATTCTGGGTCTCGCATCCCTCGGTCCTGACCCGGGAGTACCGGAGTGGAGAGGATGGGTTGTTGGCTCTTCAGGATTCAGGCTTATGTCTCCTTGGGATTTTAGGCTTGTAGTATAGTCCCTGGTAGGGCTGCTTGGAATTCTGTGTCTCCCAATTCTCCATCCTTCCCCGTAAGTTTCTTAGCTGAGAACCCAAGGTCTGGACTCTGTGTGGGAAACACTGGCCCGTTTCTGTCACTGACAGGGAGAGGCTTCAGCCCTGATGTGCCATGGTAAGATAGAGCCACGGGCGTGGAGGCCCGGGTCGACCAGGACCACAACCCATTTGGCGTATCCGATCCCTCGGAACTTGCCCGGGATTTTCTGAGCAGGGAACCCAGGGCCTGGAGGGTGTTTGTGTTTGTGTGCCCCCTTCTCTCAGGTACAGGAACGGCTTCAGTCATAGTTAGCCATGGCGTGTAGCCCCAGGCGTGGAGGCCCGGGGCGAGGAGCCCCGGGCGTGGAGGCCCGGGGCGAGGAGCCCCGGGCGTGGAGGCCCGGGGCACTTCCCATTCTGTGTCTCCCATCCCTCGGAATGTTCCGGGGAGTTTCTGAGCTGAGACCCCAGTGTCTGGAGGCTGTTTCGGGTTCTGTGACCCCTTTCTCTCAGGTACAGGGTGACTGCCTTCTCTCAGGCTCCAGCCATGGTGAGCCATCGTAATGACTCAGGGCCTGGAGGCCGGGGCTCGTAGCAGGTGTTTGGGATTCTGGGTCTCGCATCCCTCGGTCCTGACCCGGGAGCACCGGAGTGGAGAGGATGGGTTGTTGGCTCTTCAGGATTCAGGCATATGTCTCCTTGGGATTTTAGGCTTGTAGTATAGTCCCTGGTAGGGCTGCTTGGAATTCTGTGTCTCCCACTTCTCCATCCTTCCCCGTAAGTTTCTTAGCTGAGACCCCAAAGTCTGGACTCTGTGTGGGAAACACTGGCCCGTTTCTGTCACTGACAGGGAGAGGCTTCAGCCCTGATGCGCCATGGTAAGATAGAGCCCCGGGCGTGGAGGCCCGGGTCGACCAGGAGCACTACCCATTTGGCGTATCCGATCCCTCGGAACTTGCCCGGGATTTTCTGAGCAGGGAACCCAGGGCCTGGAGGGTGTTTGTGTTTGTGTGACCCCTTTTCTCAGGTACAGGAACGGCTTCAGTCATAGTGAGCCATGGCGAGCAGCCCCGGGCGTGGAGGCCCGGGGCGAGCAGCCCCGGGCGTGGAGGCCCGGGGCGAGCAGCCCCGGGCCCGGAGGCCCGGGCCGAGCAGCCCCGGGCCCGGAGGCCCGGGCCGAGCAGCCCCGGGCCCGGAGGCCCGGGCCGAGCAGCCCCGGGCCCGGAGGCCCGGGCCGAGCAGCCCCGGGCCCGGAGGCCCGGGCCGAGCAGCCCCGGGCCCGGAGGCCCGGGCCGAGCAGCCCCGGGCCCGGAGGCCCGGGGCGAGCGGGGCACTTCCCATTCTGTGTCTCCAATCCCTCGGAACTTTCCGGGGAGTTTCTGAGCTGAGACCCCAGTGTCTGGAGTCTGTTTCGGGTTCTGTGACCCCTTTCTCTCAGGTACAGGGTGACTGCCTTCTCTCAGGCTCCAGCCATGGTGAACCATCGTAATGACTCAGGGCCCTAGGCCGGGGCTCGTAGCAGGTGTTTGGGATTCTGGGTCTCGCATCCCTCGGTCCTGACCCGGGAGTACCGGAGTGGAGAGGAAGGGTTGTTGGCTTTTTAGAATTCAGGCATATGTCTCCTTGGGACTTTAGGATTGTAGTATAGTCCCTGGTAGGGCTGCTTGGAATTCTGTGTCTCCCAATTCTCCATCCTTCCCCGTAAGTTTCTGAGCTGAGACCCCAAGGTCTGGACTCTGTGTGGGAAACACTGGCCCGTTTCTGTCACTGACAGGGAGAGGCTTCAGCCCTGATGCGCCATGGTAAGATAGAGCCCTGGGCGTGGAGGCCCGGGTCGACCAGGAGCACTACCCATTTGGCGTATCCGATCCCTCGGAACTTGCCCGGGATTTTCTGAACAGGGAACCCAGGGCCTGGAGGGTGTTTGTGTTTGTGTGACCCCTTCTCTCAGGTACAGGAACGGCTTCAGTCATAGTGAGCCATGGCGAGCAGCCCGGGCGTGGAGGCCCGGGGCGAGGAGCCCCGGGCGTGGAGGCCCGGGGCGAGGAGCCCCGGGCGTGGAGGCCCGGGGCGAGGAGCCCCGGGCCTGGAGGCCCGGGGCGAGCAGCCCCGGGCCTGGAGGCCCGGGGCGAGCAGCCCCGGGCCTGGAGGCCCGGGGCCATCAGCCCCGGGCCTGGAGGCCCGGGGCGAGCAGCCCCGGGCCTGGAGGCCCGGGGCGAGCAGCCCCGGGCCTGGAGGCCCGGGGCGAGCGGGGCACTTCCCCTTCTGTGTCTCCAATCCCTCGGATCTTTCCGGGGAGTTTCTGAGCTGAGACCCCAGTGTCTGGAGGCTGTTTCGGGTTCTGTGACCCCTTTCTCTCAGGTACAGGGTGACTGCCTTCTCTCAGGCTCCAGCCATGGTGAGCCATCGTAATGACTCAGGGCCTGGAGGCCGGGGCTCCTAGCAGGTGTTTGGGATTCTGGGTTTCGCATCCCTCGGTCCTGACCCGGGAGTACCGGAGTGGAGAGGATGGGTTGTTGGCTTTTCAGGATTCAGGCATATGTCTCCTTGGGATTTTAGGCTTGTAGTATAGTCCCTGGTAGGGCTGCTTGGAATTCTGTGTCTCCCACTTCTCCATCCTTCCCCGTAAGTTTCTGAGCTGAGACCCCAAGGTCTGGACTCTGTGTGGGAAACACTGGCCCGTTTCTGTCACTGACAGGGAGAGGCTTCAGCCCTGATGCGCCATGGAAAGATAGAGCCCCGGGCGTGGAGGCCCGGGTCGACCAGGAGCACTACCCATTTGGCGAATCCGATCCCTCGGAACTTGCCCGGGATTTTCTGAGCAGGGAACCCAGGGCCTGGAGGGTGTTTGTGTTTGTGTGACCCCTTCTCTCAGGTACAGGAATGGCTTCAGTCCTCGTGAGCCATGGTGAGTAGCCCCGGGCGTGGAGGCCCGGGGCGAGCGGGGCACTTCCCATTCTGTGTCTCCAATCCCTCGGAACTTTCCGGGGAGTTTCTGAGCTGAGATCCCAGTGTCTGGAGGCTGTTTCGGGTTCTGTGACCCCTTTCTCTCAGGTACAGGGTGACTGCTTTCTCTCAGGCTCCAGCCATGGTGAGCCATCGTAATGACTCAGGGCCTGGAGGCCGGGGCTCGCAGCAGGTGTTTGGGATTCTGGGTCTCGCATCCCTCGGTCCTGACCCGGGAGTACCGGAGTGGAGAGGATAGGTTGTTGGCTCTTCATGATTCAGGCTTATGTCTCCTTGGGATTTTAGGCTTGTAGTATAGTCCCTGGTAGGGCTGCTTGGAATTCTGTGTCTCCCAATTCTCCATCCTTCCCCGTAAGTTTCTTAGCTGAGAACCCAAGGTCTGGACTCTGTGTGGGAAACACTGGCCCGTTTCTGTCACTGACAGGGAGAGGCTTCAGCCCTGATGTGCCATGGTAAGATAGAGCCCTGGGCGTGGAGGCCCGGGTCGACCAGGACCACAACCCATTTGGCGTATCCGATCCCTCGGAACTTGCCCGGGATTTTCTGAGCAGGGAACCCAGGGCCTGGAGGGTGTTTGTGTTTGTGTGACCCCTTCTCTCAGGTACAGGAACGGCTTCAGTCATAGTGAGCCATGGCGTGTAGCCCCAGGCGTGGAGGCCCGGGGCGAGGAGCCCCGGGCGTGGAGGCCCGGGGCGAGGAGCCCCGGGTCTGGAGGCGCGGGGCACTTCCCATTCTGTGTCTCCCATCCCTCGGAATTTTCCGGGGAGTTTCTGAGCTGAGACCCCAGTGTCTGGAGGCTGTTTCGGGTTCTGTGACCCCTTTCTCTCAGGTACAGGGTGACTGCTTTCTCTCAGGCTCCAGCCATGGTGAGCCATCGTAATGACTCAGGGCCCTAGACCGGGGCTCGTAGCAGGTGTTTGGGATTCTGGGTCTCGCATCCCTCGGTCCTGACCCGGGAGTACCTGAGTGGAGAGGATGGGTTGTTGGCTCTTCAGGATTCAGGCATATGTCTCCTTGGGATTTTAGGCTTGTAGTATAGTCCCTGGTAGGGCTGCTTGGAATTCTGTGTCTCCCACTTCTCCATCCTTCCCCGTAATTTTCTTAGCTGAGACCCCAAGGTCTGGACTCTGTGTGGGAAACAGTGGCCCGTTTCTGTCACTGACAGGGAGAGGCTTCAGCCCTGATGCGCCATGGAAAGATAGAGCCCCGGGCGTGGAGGCCCGGGTCGACCAGGAGCACTACCCATTTGGCGAATCCGATCCCTCGGAACTTGCCCGGGATTTTCTGAGCAGGGAACCCAGGGTCTGGAGGGTGTTTGTGTTTGTGTGACCCCTTTTTTCAGGTACAGGAAAGGCTTCAGTCATAGTGAGCCATGGCGAGCAGCCCCGGGCGTGGAGGCCCGGGGCGAGCAGCCCCGGGCGTGGAGGCCCGGGGCGAGCAGCCACGGTCGTGGGGGCCCGGGGCGAGCAGCCCCGGGCGTGGGGGCGCGGGGCGAGCAACCCCGGGCGTGGGGGCGCGGGGCGAGCAGCCCCGGGCGTGGGGGCGCGGGGCGAGCAGCCCCGGGCGTGGGGGCGCGGGGCGAGCGGGGCACTTCCCATTCTGTGTCTCCAATCCCTCGGAACTTTCCGGGGAGTTTCTGAGCTGAGACCCCAGTGTCTGGAGGCTGTTTCGGGTTCTGTGACCCCTTTCTCTCAGGTACAGGGTGACTGCCTTCTCTCAGGCTCCAGCCATGGTGAGCCATCGTAATGACTCAGGGCCTGGAGACCGGGGCTCGTAGCAGGTGTTTGGGATTCTGGGTCTCGCATCCCTCGGTCCTGACCCGGGAGTACCTGAGTGGAGAGGAAGGGTTGTTGGCTCTTCAGGATTCAGGCATATGTCTCCTTGGGATTTTAGGCTTGTAGTATAGTCCCTGGTAGGGCTGCTTGGAATTCTGTGTCTCCCACTTCTCCATCCTTCCCCGTAAGTCTCTTAGCTGAGACCCCAAGGTCTGGACTCTGTGTGGGAAACACTGGCCCGTTTCTGTCACTGACAGGGAGAGGCTTCAGCCCTGATGTGCCATGGTAAGATAGAGCCCCGGGCGTGGAGGCCCGGGTCGACCAGGAGCACTACCCATTTGGCGTATCCGATCCCTCGGAACTTGCCCGGGATTTTCTGAGCAGGGAACCCAGGGCCTGGAGGGTGTTTGTGTTTGTGTGACCCCTTTTCTCAGGTACAGGAACGGCTTCAGTCATAGTGAGCCATGACGAGCAGCCCCGGGCGTGGAGGCCCGGGGCGAGCAGCCCCGGGCGTGGAGGCCCGGGGCGAGCAGCCCCGGGCGTGGAGGCCCGGGGCGAGCAGCCCCGGGCGTGGAGGCCCGGGGCGAGCAGCCCCGGGCGTGGAGGCCCGGGGCGAGCAGCCCCGGGCCTGGAGGCCCGGGGCGAGCTGCCCCGGGCCTGGAGGCCCGGGGCGAGCTGCCCCGGGCCTGGAGGCCCGGGGCGAGCTGCCCCGGGCCTGGAGGCCCGGGGCGAGCAGCCCCGGGCGTGGAGGCCCGGGGCGAGCAGCCCCGGGCCTGGAGGCCCGGGGCGAGCAGCCCCGGGCGTGGAGGCCCGGGGCGAGCAGCCCCGGGCCTGGAGGCCCGGGGCGAGCAGCCCCGGGCGTGGAGGCCCGGGGCGAGCAGCCCCGGGCCTGGAGGCCCGGGGCGAGCAGCCCCGGGCGTGGAGGCCCGGGGCGAGCAGCCCCGGGCCTGGACGCGCGGGGCGAGCAGCCCCGGGCCTGGAGGCGCGGGGCGAGCGGGCACTTCCCTTTCTGTGTCTCCAATCCTTCGGAACTTTCCGAGGAGTTTCTGTGCTGAGACCCCAGTGTCTGGAGGCTGTTTCGGGTCTGTGACCCCTTTCTCTCAGGTACAGGGTGACCGCCTTCTCTCAGGCTCCAGCCATGGTGAGCCATCGTAATGACTCAGGGTCTGGAGGCCGGGGCTCGTAGCAGGTTTTTTGGGATTCTGGGTCCGCATCCCTCGGTCCTGTCCCGGGAGTATCGGAGTGGAGAGGAAGTGTTTGTTGGCTTTCAGGATTCAGGCATATGTCTCCTTGGGATTTTGTTCTCGCTGCATACCCCCTGGAGGGGCTGCTTGGGATTCTGTGTCTCCCACTTCTCCAGCCTTCCCTGTAAGTTTCTGAGCTGAGACCCCATGGTCTGGAGGCTGTGTGGGAAACACTGACCCGTTTCTGTCGGGTACAGGGAGAGGCTTCAGCCCTCATGAGCCATGGTAAGATACAGCCCCGGGCGTGGAGGCCCTGGGCGAGCCGGAGCAGTACCCATTTTGTACATCCTATCCCTCCGACTTCCCCTGGATTTTCTGAGCAGGGAACCCAGAGCCTGGCGGGTGTTTGTGATTGTGTGACCCCATTCTCTCAGTTACAGGGAGCGGCCTCTGCCGTGGAAAGGCATGGTAATTGACTTCCGGCCTCGAAGCCGGGTCTAACAGTAGCTGATTGGGACTGTGTGTCTGGCATCCATCTGACCTATCTCGGGAATTTCTGAGCTCAGACCACAGGGTTTTTTGTGTCTAGCTTATGTCTCCCTTGGGATTTTGTGCTGGCTGCCCATCCCTGCATGGGCTGCTTGGTTTCTGTGTCTCTGATTTCTCGGACCGTTTCCGGGAGATTCTAAGCTGAGACCCCAGGTTCTGGAGGCTGTTTAGTATTTTGTGACCCCTTTCTCTCAGGTACAGGGAGCGGCTTCAGCCATGGTGAGCCATGGTACTTGACTCAGGGCCTGGAGGCCGCAGCTTGTAGCTGGTGTTTGGGATTCTGTGTCTGGCATTCCTTGGTCCTAACACGGGAGTTTCGGACCTGAGACCACAAGGTTTGTTGGCTTTTAGGATTCAGGCATATGTCTTGCTTGGGATTTTGTGTTCGCTGCACAGCCCCTGGAGGGTCTGCTTGGGATTCTGTGTCTCCCACTACTTGAAACTTTCGCGGAAGTTTCCTAGCTGAGACCCCATGGTCTGGAGGCTACATTCAGGTACAGGGAGAGGCTTCAGGCATGATGAGCCATGGTAAGTGACAGCCCCGGATGAGGAGGCCCGAGGCGAGCAGCCCCTTGCGAGGAGGCCCGGAGAGGATCAGCCATGATGAGCCATGGTAAGTGACAGCCCCAGACGAGAGGCCCGAGGCGACCAGCCCCTGGCGAGGAGGCCCGGAGAGGATCAGCCATGATGAGCCATGGTAAGTGACAGCCCCGGGCGAGGAGGATGCTCAATTGCAGGGTTAGGGATCGAGGCAGGCTTAACTTTCGGTGGAGGGTCCCGGTTCGGGATACAGTTAGGGTTAGGATTACGTCCCATGAGGCTCCGGGCACCAAACACACACCAGGGCAGTGGTCTCCCGGAAGGGCTGAGTTGAGGGCACAAGGGACGGTGCCGGCCAGGATCCGTCTTGGGCTGCCACGGCCACAAACTTCGATCGGCCCCTGGTCGAGGAAACCTCCGGAATCCTCTCGGGCAGGTGCAGCCGGGCGTGGGTAACGACATGGTGAGCTTCCAGGTTCCTTGCCGAGTCAGCCTGCACCGCTTCTGGACCCCAGGCGCGTGGTATTTTCAGACATTGGAATTGGGTCCCCATGGGGAGAGAGCCTTAGCTAGGGTTAGGGTTCGGTCCATGGACGTCACCAGGGCTGTAGCGACTCCCGTCTTGTGGTCTCTCTGGAGGGGTGAAATGAGGGCCCATGCCAGAAGGTGGCTCAAATGCAGGATTAGGGATCGAGGCAGGCTTACGTTTCGGTGGAGGGTCCCGGTTCGGGTAGGCTTCAGGTTAGTGTTAGGACACAGATGTTCCAGGCGCCGAACCCACAGCAGGGCAGTGGTCTCCCCGAAGGGCTGAGTTGAGGGCACAAGGGACAGTGCCGGTCAGGATCCCTCTTTGGCTGCCAAGGCCACACACGTTGATAATCCCCTGGTCGAGGAGGCCTCCGGAATCCTCTCGGGAGCTGCAGCCGGGCCTGGGAAACGACATAGTGAGTTTCCAGGTTCCTTGCCGAGTCAGCCTGCACCGCTCCTGGACCTCAGGCGCGTGATGCTGTCAGACGTTGGAATTGGGTCCCCATGAGGAGAGAGCCTTAGATAGGGTTAGGGTTCGGTCCAGGGACGTCCTCAGGGCCGAAGCGACTCCGGTCTCCTGATCTCCCTCCAGGGCTGAAGTGAGGGCCCATGCCAGAAGGCGGCTCAAATGCAGGATTAGGGATCGAGGGAGGCTTAGGTTTTGGTGGAGGGTAACGGTTCGGGGTATGGTTAGGGTTAGGGTTAGCTCCCAGGTGGCTCCAGACGCCGAACCCACAACAGGGCAGTAGTCTCCCCAAGGGCTGAGATGAGGGCACAAGGGACGGTGCCTGTCAGGGTGTGGCTTTGTCTGCAAAGGCCACACACGTCGATCAGCCACTGGTCGAGGAGGCCTTCGGAATCCTCTCGGGCAGCTGCAGCCGGGCCTGGGAAACGACATGGTGAGCTTCCAGGTTCCTTGCCGAGTCGTCCTGCACCGCTTCTGGACCCCAGGCACGCGGAGTTGTCAGACATTGGAATTGGGTCCCCATGGGGAGAGAGTCTTAGCTATGGTTAGGGTTCGAACCAGGGATGTCGCCAGGGCCGAAGTGACTCTGTTCTCATGATCTCCCTCAAGGGCTGAATTGAGGGCCCATGCCAGAAGTCAGCTCAATTGCAGGGTTAGGGATCGAGGCAGGCTTAGGTTTCATTGGAGGTTCCCGGTTTGGGATAGGGGTAGGTTTAGGGTTAGGTCCCAGGGGGCTCCAGGCGCCGAACCCACAGCAGGGCAGTGGTCTCCCCGAAGGGCTGTGTTGAGGGCACAAGGGACGGTGCCAGTCAGGATCCCTCTTTGGCTGCCAAAGCCACAGGCGTCGATCAGCCCCTGGTCGAGGAGGCCTCCGGAATCCTCTAGGGCAGCTGCAGCGGGCCTGGGAAATGATATGGTGAGCTTCCGGGTTTCATGCCGAATCAGCCTGCACTGCTTTTGGAACCCAGTTGCGTGGTGTTGTCAGACGTTGGAATTGGGTCCTCATGGGGAGAGAGCCTTAGCTAGGGTTAGGGTTTGAACCATGGACGTCGCCAGGGCCGAAGTGACTTTGGTCTCGTGATCTCCCTCGAGGGCTGAAGTGAGGGCCCATGCCAGAAGGCGGCTCCATTGCAGTGTTAGGGATCGAAGCAGGCTTAGGTTTCGGTGGAGGGTCCCAGTTCGGGGTACGGTTAGGGTTAGGTCCCAGGTGGCTCCAGGCCCCGAACCCACAGCATGACAGTGGTCTCCCCGAAAGGCTGAGTTGAGGGCACATGGGACGGTGACGGTCAGGATCCGTCTTTGGCTGCCAAGGCCACAAACTTCGATCGGCCCCTGGTTGAGGAGTACTCCACAATCCTCTCGGGCAGCTGAAGCTAGGACTGTGAAACATCATGGTGCGCTTCCATGTTCCATGCCGAGTCAGCCTGCACCGCTTCTGGACCCCACGCGCGTGGTGTTGTCAGACGTTGGAATTGGGTCCCCATGGGGAGAGAGCCTTAGCTAGGGTTAGGATTCAGTCCAGGGACGTCGCCAGGGAGGTGGCGTAGGGGGATGCTTAAAATGGGTGATGGGGTATGGAGGGCACGAGTAGTGAGGATCCCTGGGTGTTGCATGTAAGTGAATGATGACCATCTTCTTTACCTGAAGCTAACATTACACTGTATGTTATCCAACTGGAATTCAAATAAAAACTTGAAAAAATGAATACTAAAGAAATACATAAATACATTTAAACTAAACTAAATAAATACATGTTAAAAAGAAAAAAGAAAACTCATGTGATGATGTCAGTAGACACAGAAAAAGCGTTCTTAGAAAATTTGGTGTCTATTTGTGGTAAAAATCTGTAAAATTCTGTGCAGAAGGGTCAAATCTCAACATAACAAAGGCCACGTATGTGAAGCCCACAGCTAATGTCATACTCAGCAGTGAAATTGTGAAAGATTTTCCACTAAGATCAGGCACAAGACAAGGATGCCCTAGATATGTGAAGGGTATTGGGTGATGCAGGCTTCTGGTTATGCAATTAATGAATCACAGATAGAAGATATAGCATAGGGGACATAGAGAATGGTACTGGAGTAGGGATGCATGGTGACAGATGATAGCTACACCTGTGTTAGCGTACCAGATTGTATACATTTGTGCAATGACTAGGTTGTTCATCTGAAACTAATATAACGTAGTGTATCAATATTCCCAAATAACATGTTTCTTTTATTTTTTTTTAACGTTTTTTATTTATTTTTGGGACAGAGAGAGACAGAGCATGAACGGGGGAGGGGCAGAGAGAGAGGGAGACACAGAATCGGAGCAGGCTCCAGGCTCTGAGCCATCAGCCCAGAGCCCGACGCGGGGCTCGAACTCACGGACCGCGAGATCGTGACCTGGCTGAAGTCGGACGCTTAACCGACTGCGCCACCCAGGCGTCCCAAACATGTTTTTTTTTTTTAACTAGGTAAAGCGCTAAAATAAAAAGTTTAATGTAAAAGAACCTGTTAATATCTAACCAAGAAATGCAGTGAAGTTTTAAACTAGAAAGTCACCATATCAAATTCTGTATCATTCCGATACACTAACCCAATTATCTAAGAAGTAAAGAAAACAATCCCATTTACAATAGCATCAAAAACAATAAAAATTAAAGCAATACATTTAACCAAGGAAATGAAACTCTCGCTACAGAAAACTATAAAACCTGTGTGCAAGAATGGAAGAAATTCAATTTGGGTGAAAGAAAGGGGAGAACACACAAGTCAGTGAAAAGCCATCCCATGTCCAACTTTCGGAGGAATTAATACAGTACAATGTCCATATTACCCAAAGCCATCTAGAGATTCAGTGCAATCTCTATCAAGACTCCGATGCAATATTTATGCAATTAGAAAATCATAACCAAAAATTTATTTGGAACCACAAAAAGACCCCATGTAGCCAACGCAAGACAGAACAAAACAGGAAGCATCCCCCTTCTGGATTTCAAGCGTCATTCTAACACAAAGAAATCAATGATGTCACTGGCATAAGCACACACACAAGACAATGGAACAGAAATTGAGAGCCCAAACTAAACCCATGCATTGCAGTCACCTAGTATTCGACAAGGGAGTCAATAATACACAGTGGAGAAGAGTAGTCTTTTGAATAACTGGTGCTAGGAAAATTGGATATTCCCATGTATAAGAACAAAGTTGAGCACCATATAATACACCACTCCCTAGAGAGTGAAAGGAAGAAATAGAGAGAGATGTGGTTAGAGAGAAACAGAGACAAAGAGGAAGTACAAGAAGGAAAGTAGAGACCTGGTCCGGGTATGTGGACACGGTTAGATGGGCCAGGGGAGAGGGGATGTAGGAAGTGGCTCTGAGTGCTGGGGCACAAAGGGCTTCTATCATGGGAATCAGGGTTCCATGGCCCCAAACTCCAACATCCCTGGGTCCAAGTTCTGCAGAGGCCATTGGAATTGAAAAGATGGGTAGCCCTCACTTCTTCTAGAATTGTGAGGTTCAGCCTCACGTTCTGTCATGGAGAGGGATGTCTTGAGGGAGAGTGTGCCGCTCTTTGGCAGGTAAACTCCATAGCCTGCCCTGTGGGGAGGTGTCCCAGGGCCATCTCCCTCACTGCCCCAGGCTCTGTTGGATTTCCCCCCTCCCCCGCCAGCCTGCCTTCCTCAAGTTCTGAACCCAGGCATCAGGTATTGCGTTGCCCCCAGGTCATGCAGTCTGGACCTGGCAGAGGTGGACTAGTAATATTGGTAAAATATATATATATATATATATATATATATATCTATATTTGACAATAAGGTACACATCCTCCCTCTGGGACTAGCGGTGTGCATCCAAATCATAGGTTGCTATCCTCCTCTCCACAACCAATCTGAGGAATCCAGAAGGTAGGTGGACCCTTTCAAACACCCTAGTCTTCTCTTACATGAAATTCAAAGACGTTTTCTTGACCCAGCTTTCTTTTAGTTCTGAAGAGATGGCAATCAGTAATTGAAGGCATAATAGTCCTATAGGCAATTGACCTATATGACGGATGGACATTATTTCATCCATCCGTATCCCTAAAGCACATTTCAGTGTAAATATTAGCCAAGGATACACACTGTAAATTCACAACTGATGTGTAGCTCCCTGTAAGTTGCATTCTGACGTTGTCACATATGTGTCATCAAAGATATTATTCGTGACTTTTCAGATAAGCTTTCAACACCAAGAAGGTGATGTTAGAGAATCTGGTATGAATGGAAATTCGCAGATTCTCAATGAGGAATGATTTTTCATTTTTAATGTTTCTTTCTTTGAGAGAACCCGAGCTGGGGAGGGGGATAGAGTGGGAGACACCGAATATGAGGCAGGCTCGAGGCTCTGAGCTCTCAGGACAGAGGCTGATGCGGGGCTCAATCTCATGGACTGCCAAATCCTGACTTGACTCAAAGTCGGACGCTTCACCGACTAAGCCACCCAAGCGCCCCAGGAAAGATAGTTTAGTGGCAAAGAAGAAGAAATTAAAGATAGTGTAAAGGATGTCTATTTTTAATTGAAATATTGTTCACACATTCGTTGTGTTAGTTTTAGGCATACATTGTAGTCATTCCATATGTCTCTACATTATGTTGTACTCAACCACAAGTGTAGCTATCCTGTGAAAGCATGCAACAATATTGTTACAGGATTGACTCCATTCCATTGGCTGTCCCTTGTATCCCTAGGACTCATTCACTCCATCGCTGGACGCCGGTATCTCTCTCTCTCAAAGGTGTCCATTCTTTATCTAACCTAAGTATTTTGGTGGTAAACAACATTACCTCTTGTTCAGCATGTGTAAATCGGTGGTCTTATTTTTCTGTGAATATTGCTTAAAACATTACCAATGATGTCGTTACGTTAATAAATTCGGTTTCATTCTTCACTCACAAGAAAGAGAAGGAAAAGATTTTGTGTCCAGGCCCTGTCACTAAGACCTTCCCAACGAGGAGAACAGGCTTAGTTGCCCAGAGCACCTTCGGTCTCTCAGCTGAGCAACCAGGGCCTTCCACATTGAAGGAATTCCCATGGTGGCCAGCAGAGAGAGCTCAAGCACCACAGACCCCCGAGGGCCGGGTTCCTCTGCTGGGCAGTGATAGCCAGCAGAGGGCGCACCATCTGCTTTTCTGACCCAGGGCACCTCAGAGCAGGAAGGGCTTCGATTGCTCTCAGAGGACTCAGGCCTCTGCTGGTGCCTGAGTACAGAGAGCAGAGCTGCATTTCCAGCAGGTTCTGCCACCCGCCCCAGGGGAGACCTTGGGAGCTTAGCAGCAACTTGGCATCTCCTGAGTCGCCAGAGAGAAGCTGCCTTGCTGTAATGAGTGCTGAGGAGGGGGCGCTGGGTGGCTTCCCTGGTCAAGCTGGTCGCTGAGCTGCACAGGCCTTTGCATTTTCTGGGCTGTTCCCGTGTTTCATTCCACCCCTTCCCGGACAGTGTTTGCACAAGACGTATTTTGCTAAAGGACTTGTGGATTGCGGGGTCCCACGACATCACCTCATAGATGCAGTCGATGGTTTGTTCCAGATCCAGGCTTGTTTCCGGGAAGGAACCCTAACAGAAATTCAGAAGCACGGGAGCTGCATTCAATTAGGACGTGGATCCATACAATGCTCGTCTCACGACCTTCTAGAAGAAGGAGCTGGGACTCATGTTCCAAGTCCTGCTGGACCCAGAGACCAAGGTAAGGGCTCAAACTGTCCCACACATCATACATGCTTTTTAAAAAATTTCATGGTTATTTTTCCAACCTAGTGAAATGATTGAACACTACCGAAAACCCGGTAGGTAAGTCTCATTAACCTTATGTTATCGTTTAATTTAAATTCCACTGAGTGAAGACACAGTGTAATAGTAGTTTCAGGTGTCCAATATAGAGCAACACTTCCACACGTCACCCGGTGCTCATCCCAGGTGCACTTCTGAATCCCCATCAGCTGTTCCACCCATTCCCTCACCTCGCTGTGGAACGCCTCAGTTTGTTTCCTAGTTAAAAGTCCGTTTGTCTCCTCCCCCCGCCCCTTTCTTTTGTTTTCTTGCCATGTGTTAGTGAAATCATTGGGTATTTGTCTTTCTCCGACAGGCTTATTTCACCCAGCATAACATTCTCTCTCTCCATCCACCTCGTGGCAAATGGCAAGATTTCACGTTTTTACGGCTAAATCATATTACATTCCATAGACCACATCTCAATTTATTCATCAGTTGATGGGTGCTTGGATAGTTTCTGTCATTTGGCTTTTGTAGAAAACGCTGCTGTAAACATCACGGTGCATGTATCCCTTTGAAGATTTTGTATTCTTTGTGGAAATACCTTGTAGTGAAGTTGCTGGATTGTAAGGTACTTCTATTTCCAGTTTTGTTTTGTATTTGACATCTCCATGTGGTTTTCCAGAGTGGCTGCACCAGTTTGCATTCCTACCCACAGTGCAAGAGGGTTATTCTTTCCCCACATCCTTGGCAACACCTGCTGTGTCATCCTTCATTGATTTTAGTCATTGTGACAGATGTGATGTGTTCTCTCATTGTACTTTCGAATTGTATCTCCCTGAAGATCAGTATTGTTGAGCATTTTTTCATGTGTCTCTTGGCCATGTATATGTCTTCCTTCGGGAAATGTCCACTCGTGTCTTCTGCCCATTTTTAATCAGATTTCTCATCTTTTGGGTGCTGTATAACTGTATATATTTTGGACACTAACCCTGTATCCTATGTCGTTTGCAGATATCATTCTGTTGATGTTTTCGTTTTGTTGATTATTTCCTTGGTGACGGAAGGTTTTAATTTTTATAAAGTCTCATTATTTTTGCTTGCGTTTCCCTTACCTCTAGAGATATATCTACAAAGACGTTTGTACAGGCAATGTCAAGTAAGATACTACCCGTGTTATCCGCTGGGATTTTTATGGTTTCAGGTTTCACATAGAGGTCTTTGTCCATGTTGGATTTATTTTTGTGTATGTTGTAAGACAGTGGTCCGTTGTTTTTGTTTTGTTTTGCAGATTGCAGTCAAGTTTTTCCAAAACCATATATTGAGGAGCCTTTTTTTAAATTTATGTATTTATTTTTGAGAGAGAGAGAGAGAGAGAGAGAGAGAGCGCGCATGCAGAAGAGGGGCAGAGAGATATGGAGAGAGAGAATCCCACGCATGCTCTGCACTGCCCTGAGATCATGACCTGAGCTGAACCCACCATCACACGCTTTCTTGACTGGGCCACCCATGTGTCCCAAGACTATCTTTTTTTTCCATTGGATGTTCTTTCCTGCTTTGTTGAGATTGAATTGACCATAGAGGTGTGAGTTTATTTCTGGGTGTCCATGCTATTGATCTATGCATATGAGTTTGTTGTTGTTTTTACTTTTTGTTGTGGTTTTGTCAGTACTGTTCAGTACGGACATACGGATCATACTGTTCTGATCAGTATAGCTTTGTAATATAACCTAAAGTCTGGAATTGTGATGTCTCCAGCTTTGCTTTTCTTCTACAAGTTTGTGTTGGCTGTTTGGGGACATTTGTCATTCCATACACATGTTGAGATTATTTGTTCTTGTTCTGTGACAAATGTTTTTGTTAGCGTGATATCCCTATCACACTTCATTTCATTATATGTGTAGATTGCTTTGAGGAGTGTAAACATTTTAACAGTATTTTGTGCTTCCCATCCAGGAACATGAAATGTATGTCCATTTCTTTGTGTCCTCTTCCATTTATTTCATCAGTGTTTCATAGCCTTTAGAGTACAGGTGTTTCACCTCTTTGGTTAGGTTTATTCCTGGTTTCTTGTGGTATTTGTGAGCCTGTCAATGGTTTTGATCCCTTACTTTCTCTCTGTGTTAATTCATGATTTGTGTTAGAAATTCAATACATCTATCTTCCTTGATTTCTGTAGATTGTGACTTGTCGAATTCATATATCGATCCTAGCAATTTTTAAGCGAGCCTTTCATGCTTTTTATAGAACCTATCATGTCAGTTCCAAACAGCGAAAGTGCTACTTCTTCCTTGCCGATTTGGATGCCTCTTATTTCTTTTTGTTGTCTGAGTGCTGTGGTTCGGGTTTCCCGTACTATGTGGGATAACAGTGGTGAGAGGGGTCATTCCTAGCTTGTCCCTGACTTTGGAAGAAAAACTTTCAATTCTTACCCATTGAGGATGAGACGAGCTGTGGGTTTTTCATAGACGACCTTTATTATGTGTAGGTAGGTTGAGTCTCAATGTAGTTTGCTGAGGGTTTTTATCATGAATGGATGTGACATTTTATCAAATAGTTTCCCTGCATCTGTTGAAAGCATCCTATTGTTCTTATGCTTTCTTCTATTACTGTGGTGCATCATGTTGATTGATATGTGAATGTGGAACCACGCTTGCAGCCCAGGAATATATCCCACTTGATTATGGGAAATGATTCTATCAATGTATTGTTGACTTTAATTTGAAGGTATTTTAATGAGAATTTCGGCATACATAGACATCAGGCTATTGCTCTGCAGTTTTATTTAAAATTTTTTAAACATCTTTTTAAATGCTTATTTCTTTCCTTAGATAGTGTACATAAAAGTGAGGGAGGGGCAGAGAGACAGGGAGAGAGAGAATCCTGGCCACGCCCCACACTGTCATGGCAGGGCCCACCGTGAGACTGGAACCCACGTACCGCAAGATATTGTCCTCATCCAAAATTAAGAGTTGGACAGTAAACCGACCGACCCACACAGGCGCCGCTGCAGTTTTTGGCTTTAGTGGAGGCTTCATCTCGTTTTGGTATCAGGGTAATGATGCCTCATACGATGAATTTGTAAGTTTTCCTTCTTTTTTAATTTTGTAATAATTCGAGGAGAATACCTATTACCTCTTCCTTGAATGGATGGTAGAATTCATCCATGAAGCCATCTGGCCATGAACTCTTGTGTTGGGGGGAGATTTTTTTAATTACTGATGGGGTATCTTTCTGTTTTCAGATTTTAGGTATCTTCCTGTTTCAGTTTTCGTAGTGTGTGAGTTTCTACGAAGTTGTCCATTTTTTTCAGAGTGTCCAATTTGTTGCATATAGATGTTCATAATATTATCTTCTAATTGTATTTTTGTGGTGTTGACTGTCACTTCTCCTTTCTTATTTGTGATTTCATTTATTTGAGTCCTTTCTGTCTTCTTTGTGAAGAGTCTGCCTAGGAGGTTTTCAAGTTGATTACTGCATTCAATGAACCAGCCCCTGGTTTCATTGATTTGGTCTAGTGTCTTTTTGGTTTCTATATTCCTTATTTCTGCCCTAAACTTTATTATTTCCTTCCTTCTGCTGCTCTTTTTCTCATTCCTTCAGGTGTAAGTTAGGATTCTTTGAGAGTTTTCTTGCTCTTTAAGGTAGGCTTGTATTGCTATATACTTCCATCATAGACTGCTTTTGCCGCATTCCAAAGGGTTTTACCAGTGTATTTTCATTTTCATTTATTTCAGTGTATTTTCTCATTGATTTCCTGTTTGACCCATTCATTTAGTAGCAGGTTACTTAACCTCCCTTTATTTGTGGCCTTCCCGCCCCCCCCCCGCCCTCTTTTTGTGGTTGACTTCAAGTTTCCTAGCTTTGTGGTTAGAAAAGATGCTTGGTCTGATCTCTGTCGTTGGGTACCTCTTGAGGCCTGATTTGTGACCTAGAATGTGATCAATTCTGGAGAACGGCCCGGGTATGCTTGAAAAGAATGTGTACTCTGGCATTTTAGTATGGAGTGTTCTGAATATATCTGTTAAACCCTTCTGGTCCAGTGTGTCATTCAAAGCCATTGTTTCCTTGTTGACGTTCTGTTTATAGGTTCTGTCCATTGATGTGAGTGATGTGTTAAAGTTCTCTACTATCATCATCATATTATAAATGAGTTCCTTTACGGTTGTTGCTAAATGTTTTGTATACTTGGTGATCGCATGTTGGGTGCATCGAAATTTACAATCATTGGATCTTCTTGTTTGGCTGTCCCCTTTAGTATCAGATCGTGTCTGTCTTCATCTCTTGTTATAGCTGTATGTATGTATGTATGTATGTATGTATTTTAATTTAAGTCTTAGTTGACATACAGTGCATTCTCGGGTTTAGGAGTAGAATTCGGTGATTCATCCTTTACATACAACACCCAGTGCTCATCACAACAAGTGCTCTCCTTAATACTCGTCCTCCATCTAGCCCAGCGCTGACCCATCTCCCTCCATCAACTTTCACTTTTTTTTTCTCTAACATTAAGAGACTCATGTGGTTTGTTACCAGGCTTCTCTTTTCCTGGCTCCTTCCTTAGTTTTCATGTGTTTTGTTTCTTTACTTCCACATGAGTGAAATCATATATGTGTCTTTCTCTGATTGACGTATTTCACGTAGCATAATACATTCGAGCTCCATCCACATCGTTGCAAATGGCAAGATTTCATTCTTCTTGAAGCTGAGTTATATTTCATTGTATATACGTATGTATGTATATATGAACATACACGTATGTCCATATGCATATACATACGTATACATACACACACCGCAACTTCTTTACACCTTCCTCAGTTGATGGATACTTGGGCTTTCTCCATAGTTGGGCTACTGTTGATAATTCTGCTATAAATATTGGGTGCATGCATTGTCACTCTTAGGTATTTACCCAAAGGGTACCAAAATAGAGTCTCGGCTTTAAAGTTTATTTTGCCTGATATAAGTATGGCTACTGGCTTTCTTTTCACATTATTGGCATGATAAATATTTCTTCATTCCCTCACTTCAAATCTGCAGGAGACTTGGGGCGCCTGGGTGGCTCAGTCGGTTAAGGGGCCGACTTCGGCTCAGGTCATGATCTCGTGGTGTGAGGTCGAGCCCCGCGTCGGGCTCTGTGCTGACAGCTCAGAGCCTGGAGCCTGTTTCAGATTCTGTGTCTCCCTCTCTCTGACCCTCCCCCGTTTATGCTCGGTCTCTCTCTGTCTCAAAAATAAATAAACATTAAAAGATTAAAAAAAATAAGAAATCTGCAGGAGACTTAAGTCCAAATAAGGCTTTGTAGGCAGCATCTAGATAGACATTGTTTTTTGTTTGCTTGTTTGTTTGTTTGTTTGTTTTGTCCATTCTGACGCCCTATCCAATGTCTTTGGATTGGAGCATTTAGTCCATTTATAGTCAGAGTGATTATTGCTAGGTATATATTTAGTCCCATTCTAGTAGTTGATTTGTCATTGTTTCTTGATGTTTTCTCTGATCCTTTCTTGTCTGTAACACTTTTAGTCTTTCCTTTCCACTCAAGAGCCCGACTTAAATATTCTTTTCTTTTGACTGGTGGTACATTTCTTTACTTATTTTTAATATTTCTTCTTTTTAAAATTTAGGGCCAAGTTAGTTACCTTATAGAGGAATACAGTTTCAGCAGTAGAATTTAGTGATCCATCAAGTACAAAATATACCCAATACTTATCCCAAGGTCCACCCCTAATGCCCGTCACCCGTTTAGCCAATACCCCTATTCAGTAACCCTCCAGGAACCCTGAGGTTCTTCCCTCTATTTAACAGTTTCTTATCATTTGACTCCCTCTTTGTATGTATCTTATTTTTGCTTTCCTTGCACTATGTTCATCAGTTTTATTAAATTCGACAGATGAGAGTAATCATAGGGTGTGTGTCGTTCTCTGACATATTTTGCTTAGCTTAAGAAAGTCTGGTTCCATCCACGTTGATGCAAAGAGCGAGATTTCATTCTTTTTGGTCGCCGAGTGATAGTCCATTGTATGCATATACCATATCTTCTTTATCCATTCATCTGTCAGTGGTCATTTGGGCTCTTTGCATAACTTAGCTATTGTTGAGAATGCTGCTATAAATATTGGAGTACACGTGCCACTTCGAGTCAGCGTTAGTGTATCTTTTGGATAAATACGTAGTAGTGCAATTGCTGGGTCCTAGTGTAGTTCTATTTTTTGTTTTTGTGACGAATCTCCATACTATTGTCCAGAATGGCTACACCGCTTTGCATTCGCACCAGCATTGCAAAAGGGTTCCCTTTCCCTGCATCCTTGCAAACATCTGTCATTTCCGGAGATGCTAATTTTAGCCATTCTGATAGGTGTGAGGGGATATCTCATTGTGGGTTTCATTTGTATTTCAGTGATGACCAGTGAGATTGAGCATCTTTTCATGTGTGACCGATCTGGATGTCATCTTTCTTAAGGTGTCTCTTCATGTCTTTTGCCCATTTCTTCACTGGATTATTTGGTTTCTGGGTGTTGAGTGTGATCAGTTTTTATAGATTTTGGATACTAACCCTATATCTGATATGTCACCTGCAAATATCTTCTCCCATTTCATTCAGTTGCCTTTTAGTTTAGCTGATTTTGTCCCCTGCTGTGCAGAAGCTTTTTATCTTCAGGACCCAATAGTTCATTGTGGTTTGTATTGCCCTTGTTTCTGGAGACATGACAAGCGAGAAGTTGCTGCGGCCAGGATCAAGGAGGTACATTGCCTGTTATCTCCTCTAGGATGTTGATGGTTCCTGACTTACAGTTAGATAATTCATCCATTTTGAGGTGTGTGTGTGTGTGTGTGTGTGTGTGTGTCGTTTAAGAACAGTGTCCAGTGTCATCCTTCTCACTGTCCAGTATTCTTAGTACCATTTGCTGAAGAGACTCTTATTCCATTGGATATTCTTTCTGTGTTAACAAAGATTACTCACATTATGTTTGAGGGTATATTTCTGGGTTCCATATTCTGTTCCATTGACGTCTGTCTCCGTTTCTGTGCCTGTATATACTGTCTTGATGAATGCAGCTTTCTAATACACCATAAATCCAAAATAGTCATGTTTCCACCTTTGTTTTCTCTTTCAACATGACTTTAGTTTTTGGTATCTTTTCTGGATCCTTACACATTTTAGGGTTGTTTGTTCTAGCTCTGTGGAGAAAGCTCGTGTTTTTTGATAGGGATTGCATTGAGTGTGTCGATTGCTTTGGTAGTATTGACATCTTAACAATGTTTGTTCTTCTTCTTTTTTTTTTCAACGTTTATTTATTTTTGGGGGACAGACAGAGACAGAGCATGAACCGGGGATTGGCAGAGAGAGAGGGAGACACAGAATAGGAAACAGGCTCCAGGCTCTGAGCCATCAGCCCACAGCCTGACATGGGGCTCGATATCACGGATCGCGAGATCGTGACCTGGTAGAAGTCGGACGCTTAACCGACTGTGCCACCCAGACACCCCAAATGTTTGTTCTTCTAATACGTGAGCATGGAATGTTTTCCATTTCTCCGGGTTTCTTCAATTTTTCTCATAGACGATTTATGGTTTCTTGCTTACATCCCCATTGGGAGAGAGTCTGAGCTAGGGTTAGGGTTGGGTCCAGGACGTTGCCAGGGCCAAAGCAACTCCAGTCTCGTGATCTCCCTAGAGGAATGAAGTAAGGGACCAGGAGACAGCGGGGGTCAATTGTTTGATTAGGTTTCAAGATCGGGTTAGGATTCGGGTGAGGTTTCCGTTAGGGTTAGGGATTGGGTTAGGACCCAAGAGGCCCCAGGTACTGAGCCCACAGCAGGGCAGTGGTCACCCGAATGGGCTAAGTAGAGGGCACAGGGGAGAGGGCCGGGAAGGTTCAGTCTTTGGCTTCCTGGCCATGCAACTCTATGGGCCACTGGTCCGGTAGGCCTCAGGAATTCTCTCAGACAACTGCAGCCGGGCCTGCAGAATGACATTGTGAGGTTCCAGGCACCATGCTGAGGGACACTGCCCCGCTTCTGGAACCCCAGGCACGTGGTGTTGCCAGACCATGCGATTGGGTCCACAAGGGGTGAGAGCCTTAGCTACGGTTAGTGTTTGGACCAGGGACGTAGCCAGGATCGAAGTGACTCCTGTCTCGAGATCTCCCTCGAGAGATGAAGTGAGGGCTCATGTGAAGGTGAGGTTAAGATGAAGGGATAGGGTTCAAGTCCGGCTGAGGATTAGGAGGAGGGTCTCGTTAAGGGTAGGGTTGGGGTTACGTCCCAGGAGGCCCCAGGTGCTGAAGCGAGAACACTTCAGCGGTCTCTCCGAAGGACTGAGTTCAGGGCACAAGGGAGAGTTCCGGGCAGGGTCAGACTCTATGAGCACCTGGCCGGGGAAGACTCAGGAATTCTCTCTGGCAGCTGCAACAGGCATGGGAAACGATATGGTGAGCTTCCAGATACCATACCAGGTGACCATGCAACCCATAATGACCCAAGGCGTATGGTGTTGTGAGACGTAGGGATTGGGTCCCCATGGGGAGAGAGCCTAAGCTAGGGGTAGGTTTCGGTAAAGGGACATCGCCAGGCCCATAGCGACTCCAGGCTCGTGACCTCCCTCAGGAATAATTGAGGGCCCATGCCAGAAGGCGGCTCAAGTGCAGGGTTAGGGTTCGAGGCATGCTTAGATTACTGTGGAGGGACCCGGTTAGAAGTGGCGTTAAGGTTAGGGTTACGTCCCAGGAGGCTCCAGGCACGGAACCTACAGCAAAACGATGGTCTCCCCGAAGGGCTGAGTTGAGGGCACAAGGGATGGTGCTAGTCAGGATCCGTCTTTGGCTGCCAAGGCCACATGCGTCGAACGGCCCCTGAACGAGGAGCCTCTGGAATCCTCTAGGGCAGCTGTAGTGAGGCCTGTGAAACGACATGGTGAGCTTCCAGGTTCCATGCCATGTGAGCCTGCACCGCTTCTGGACCCGAAGCACGTGGAGTTTTCAGATGTTGGAATTGGATCCCCATGGGGACTGAGCGTTAGATAGGGTTAGAATTCGGTCCAGGGACATGGCCAGGTTCGAAACGACAGCGGTCTCGTGATCTCGTTTAAGGCTGACGTGAGAGCCCATGCCAGAAGGAGGCTCACTTGCAGGGTCAGTGATCAAGGCAGGCCAAGGTTTTGGTGGAGGGTCCCGGGTTGGGGTAGGGTTAGGGTTAGGGTTAGGACCATGAGATTCCAGGCGCCGAACACACAGCAGGGCAGTGGTCTCCCCGAGGGGCTAAGTTGAGGGCACAAGGGAAGGTGTCGGTCAGGATGACTCTTTGGCTGCCAAGGCCACACACATCGATCCGCCCCTGGAGGAGGAGGCTTCGTGAATCCTCTCAAGGGCTGCAGTCGGGCCTGGGAAACGAAATGGTGAGCTGCCAAATTCCATGCCGAGTAAGGCTGCACAGCTTCTGGACCCCAGGCGCCTAGTATTGTCAGACGTTGGAATTGGGTGCCCTTGGGGAGAGAGCCCACGTAGGGTTAGGGTTCGGTCCAGGGACGTCATTAGGGTTAAAGTGACTCCAGTCTCGTGATCTCCCTCGAGGGCTGAAGTCAGGGCCCATGCCAGAAGGCGACTGAATTGCAGGATTAGGGAACGAGGAGGGCTTAGGTTTTGGTAGAGGGTCCCGGATCGGGGTTTGGTTAGGGTTAGTGATGGGAACCTGGAGGCTCCAGGCGCCGAACCCACAGCAGGGCAGTGGTCTCCCTGAAGGGCTGATTTGAGGGTACAAAGGACTGTGCGGGTCAGGTTCCCTCTTTGGCTGCCAAGGCCACACACGTCGATAAGCCCCTGGTCCAGGAGGCCTCCGGACTCCTATCGGGAGCTGAAGCCGTCCTGGGAAACGTCACGGTGAGCTTCAAGGTTCCTTGCCGAGTCAGACTGCACCGCATCTGGAACCCAGGCGCTTGATGCTGTCAGACCATGGAATTGGCTCCCCATGAGGAGAGAGCTTTAGCTAGGGTTAGGGTTCGTTCCAGGGACGTTGCCAGGGCCGAAGCGACTCCGGTCTCGTGATCTCTTTCCAGGAGTGAAGTGAGGGTCCATGCTAGATGCGGCTCAGATGCAGGATTAGGGATCGAGACAGGCTTAGCTTTCGGTGGAGGGTCCCGCATCGGGGTAGGGTTAGGGTTATGGTTGGGTACCTGGAGTCTCCAAGCGCCGAACTCAGAGCAGGGCCGTGGTCTCCCCGAAGGGCTGAGTTGAGGGCACAAGGGACGGTGCCGGTCAGGATCCCTGTTTGACAGCCAAGGCCACACACATGGATAAGCCCCTGGTCGAGGAGGCCTCCAGAATCGGCTCGGGAGTTGCAGCCGGGCCTGGGAAACGATATGTTGAGATTCCAGGTCCTTGCCGAGTCTGCCTGAACCGCTTTTGGAACCCAGGCGCGTGATGCTGTCCGACCTTGAAATTGGGTCCCATGAGGAAAGAGCCTAGCTAGGGTTCGGGTTCGGTCCAGGTATGTCACCAGGGCCGAAGCGACTCGGGTCTCGTGACCTCCCTCGAGGACTGAAGTGAGGCCCCATGCCAGAAGGCGGCTCAAATGCAGGATTAGGGATCGAGGCAAGTTTTGGTTTCAGTGGAGGGTCCCGGGTAGGGTTAGGGTTAGGTCCCAGGGGGTTCCAGGCGCCGAACCCACAGCAGGGCAGTGGTCTCCCCGAAGGGCTGAGTTGAGGGCACAAGGGACGGTGCCGGTCAGGGTCCCTCCCTGGCTGTCAAGGCCACACACGTCGAAAAGCCCCTGGTCGAGGAGGCCTCCGGAATCCTCTCTGGAGCTGCAGCCGGGCCTGGGAAACGACATGGTGAGCTTCCAGGTTCCTTGCCGAATCTGCCTGCACCGCTTCTAGACCCCAGGCGTGTGATGCTGTCCGACCTTGGAATTGGGTCCCCATGAGGAGAGAACCTTAGCTAGGGTTAGGGTTCGGTCCAGGGACGACGCCAGGGCCGAAGCGACTCTGGTCTCGTGATCTCCCTCTTGGGCTGAAGTGAGGGCCCATGCAGAAGGCGGTTCAAATGCAGGATAAGGGAACGAGGCAGGCTTAGGTTTCAGTGGAGGGTCCTGGTTCGGGGAAGGGTTAGGGTTAGGGTTAGGTCCCAAGAGGTTCCAGGCGCCAAACCCACAGAAGGGCAGTGGTCTCCCCGAAGGTCTGAGTTGAGGGCTCAAAGGACGGTGCCGGTCAGGGTCCCTCTTTGGCTGCCAAGGCCACACACGTCGATAAGCCCCTGGTCGAGGAGGCCTCCGGAATCCTCTCGGGAGCTGTAGCCGGGCCTGGGAAACGACATATTGAGATTCCAGGTTCCCTGCCGAGTCAGCCTGCACCGCTTCTGTTCCCTATGCGCGTGATGCTGTCCGACCTTGGAATTGGGTCCCCATGAGGAGAGCGCCTTAGCTAGGGTTAGGGTTCGGTCCAGGGTCGACGCCAGGGCCGAAGCGACTCCGGTCTCGTGATCTCCCTCGAGGGCTGACGTGAGGGCCCATGCCAGGAGGCGGCTCAAATGCAGTATTAGGTGTCGAGGCAGGCTTAGGTTTCGGTGGAGGGTCCTGGTTCGGGGTAGGGTTAGGGTTAGGGTTAGATCCCAGGAGTTTCCAGGCGCTGAACTCACAGCAGGGCAGTGGTCTCCCCGAAGGGCTGAGTTGAGCGCACAAGGGATGGGGCCGATCAGGGTCCGTCTTTGGCTGCCAAGACCACACACGTCAATAAGCCCCTGGTCGAGGAGGCCTCCGGAATCCTCTCGGGAGCTGCAGCCAGGTTGGGAAACAACATGGTGAGCTTCCAGGTCCCTTGCCGAGTCAGCCTGCACCGCTTCTGGATCCCAGGCGCGTGATGCTGTCCGACCTTGGAATTGGGTCCCCATGAGGAGAGAGCCTTAGCTAGGGTTAGGCTTCGGGCCAGGGACGTCGCCAGGGCCGAAGCGACTCCGGTCTCGTGATCTCCCTCGAGGCCTGAAGTGAGGGCCCATGCCAGAAGGCGGCTCAAATGCAGGAATAGGGATCGAGGCTGGCTTAGGTTTCCGTGGAGGGTCCTGGTTCGGGGTAGGGTTAGGGTTAGGGTTAGATCCCAGGAGGTTCCAGGCGCCGAACCCACAGCCGGGCAGTGGTCTCCCTGAAGGGCTGAGTTGAGGGCACAAGGGACCGTGCCGGTCAGGGTCCCTCTTTGGCTGTCAAGGCCTCACACGTCGATAAGCCCCTGGTCGAGGAGGCCTCCGGAATCCTCTCGGGAGCTTCAGCCGGGCATGGGAAATGACATGGTGAGATTCCAAGTTCCATGCCGAGTCAGCCTGCACCGCTTCTGAACCCCAGGCGCGTGATGCTGTCCGACCTTGGAATTGGGTCCCCGTGAGGAGAGAGCCTTAGCTATGGTTAGGGTTCGGTCCAGGGAAGTCGCCAGGGCCGAAGCGACTCCGGTCTCGTGATCTCCCTCGAGGCCTGAAGTGAGGGCCCATTCCAGAAGGCGGCTCAAATGCAGTAATAGGGATCGAGGCTGGCTTAGGTTTCGGTGGAGGATCCTGGTTCGGGGTAGGGTTACGGTTAGGCTTAGGACCCAGAAGGTTCCAGGCGCCGATCCCAAAGCAGGGCAGTGGTCTCCCCGAAGGGCTGAGTTGAGGGCACATGGGACGGTGCCGGTCAGGGTCCCTCTTTGGCTGCCAAGACCACAGACGTCGATAAGTCCCTGGTCGAGGAGGCCTCCAGAATCCTCTCTGGAGCTGCAGCCGGGCCTGGGAAACGACATGGTGAGCTTCCAGGTTCCTTGCCGAGTAGGCCTGCACCGCTTCTGTTCCCTATGCGCATGATGCTGTCCGACTTTGGAATTGGGTCCCTATGAGGAGAGAGCCTTAGCTAGGGTTAGGGTTCGGTCCAGGGACGATGCCAGGGCCGAAGCGACTCCGCTCTCGTGATCTCCCTCAAGGGCTGAAGTGAGGGCCCATGCCAGAAGGCGGCTCAAATGCAGGATAAGGGAACGAGGCAGGCTTAGGTTTCAGTGGAGGGTAACGGTTCGGGGAAATGTTAGGGTTAGGGTTAGGTCCCAAGAGGTTCCAGACGCCGAACTCACAGCAGGGCAGTGTTCTTCCCTAAGGGCTTAGTTGCGGGCACAAAGGACGGTGCCAGTCAGGATCGCTCTTTGGCTGCCAAGGCCACACACGTCAATAAGCCCCTGGTCGAGGAAGCCTCCGGAATCCGCTCGGGAGCTACAGCCGGGCCTGGGAAACGACATGGTGAGCTTCCATGTTCCTTGACGAGTCAGCCTGCACCGCTTCGGGACCCCAGGCGCGTGATGCTGTCTGACCTTGGAATTGGGTCCCCATGAGGAGAGAGCCTTAGCTAGGGTTAGGGTTCGGTCCAGGGACGATGCGAGGGCCGAAGCGACTCTGCTCTCGTGATCTCCCTCGAGGGTTGAAGTGAGGACCCATGCCAGAAGGCGGCGCAAATGCAGGATAAGGGAACGAGGCAGGCTTAGGTTTCAGTGGAGGGTAACGGTTCGGGGAAGGGTTAGGGTTAGGTTTAGGTCGCAAGAGGTTCCAGACGCAGAACTCACAGCAGGGCAGTGTTCTTCCCGAAGGGCTTAGTTGCGGGCACCAAGGACGGAGCCGGTCAGGATCCCTCTTTGGCTGCCAAGGCCACACACGTCGATAAGCCCCTGGTCGAGGAGGCCTCCGGAATCCTCTCGGGAGTGCAGCCGGGCTTGGGAAACGACATGGTGAGCTTCCAGGTTCCTTGACGAGTCAGCCTGCACCGCTTCTGGACCCCAGGCGCGTGATGCTGTCCGACTTTGGAATTGGGTCCCCATGAGGAGAGAGCCTTAGCTAGGGTTAAGGTTCGGTCCAGCGACATCGCCAGGGCCAAAGCGATCCTGGTCTCGTGATCTCCCTCGAGGGCTGAAGTGAAGGCCCATGCCAGGAGGCGGCTCAAATGCAGGATTAGGTGTCGAGGCAGGCTTAGGTTTCGGTGGATGGTCCTGGTTTGGGGTAGGGTTAGGGTTAGGGTTAAGTCCCAGGAGGTTCCAGGCGCCGATCCCAAAGCAGGGCAGTGGTCTCCCTGAAGGGCTGAGTTGAGGGAACAAGGGACCGTGCCGGTCAGGGTCCCTTTTTGTGTGAAAAGACCACACACGTCGATAAGCCCCTGGTCGAGGATGCCTCCGGAATCCTCTCGGGAGCCGCAGCCGGGCCTGGGAAACGACATGGTGAGATTCCAAGTTCCATGCCGATCAGCCTTCACCGCTTCTGGACCCCAGGCACGTGATGCTGTCCGACCTTGGAATTGGGTCCCCATGAGGAGAGAGCCTTAGCTAGGGTTAGGGTTCGGTCCAGAGACGTCGCCAGGGCCGAAGCGACTCCGGTCTCGTGATCTCCCTCGAGGCCTGAAGTGAGGGCCCATGCCAGGAGGCGGCTCAAATGCAGGATTAGGTGTCGAGGCAGGCTTAGGTTTCGGTGGAGGGTCCTTGTTCGGGGTAGGGTTAGGGTTAGGGTTAGGTCCCAGGAGGTTCCAGGCGCTGAACACAAAGCAGGGCAGTGGTCTTCCCCAAGGGCTGAGTTGATGGCACATGGGACGGTGCCGGTCAGGGTCCCTCTTTGGCTGCCAAGACCACACCCGTCGATAAGCCCCTTGTCCAGGAGGCCTCCGGAATCCTCTCGGGAGCTGCAGCCGGGCCTGGGAAACGACATGGTGAGCTTCCAGGTTCCTTGCCGAGTCACTCTGCACCGCTTTTGTTCCCTATGCGCGTGATGCTGTCCGACCTTGGAATTGGGTCCCCATGAGGAGAGAGCCTTAGCTAGGGTTAGGTTCGGTCCAGGGACGATGCGAGGGCCGAAGCGACTCCGCTCTCGTGATCTCCCTCAAGGGCTGAAGTGAGGACCCATACCAGAAGGCGGCTAAAATGCAGGATAAGGGAACGAGGCAGGCTTAGGTTTCAGTGGAGGGTAACGGTTCGGGGAAGTGTTAGGGTTAGGTTTAGGACCCAAGAGGTTCCAGAGGCAGAACTCACAGCAGGGCAGTGTTCTTCCTGAAGGGCTTAGTTGCGGGCACAAAGGACGGTGCCGGTCAGGATCCCTCTTTGGCTGCCAAGGCCACACACGTCGATAAGCCCCTGGTCGAGGAGGCCTCCGGAATCCTCTAGGGAGCTGCAGCCGGGCCTGGGAAACGACATGGTGAGCTTCCAGGTTCCTTGCCGAGTCAGCCTGCACCACTTCTGGACACCAGGCGCGTGATGCTGTCCGACCTTGAAATTGGGTCCCCATGAGGAGAGAGCCTTGGGTAGGGTTAAGGTTCGGTCCAGCGACGTCGCCAGGGCCGAAGCTACTCTGGTCTCGTGATCTCCCTCGAGGGCTGAAGTGAGGGCCCATGCCAGGAGGCGGCTCAAATTCAGGATTAGGGATTGAGGCAGGCTTAGGTTTCGGTGGAGGGTAACGGGTCGGGTTAGGTTTAGGTTTAGGGGTAGGACCCAGGAGGTTCCGGCGCCGAACTCACAGCAGGGCAGTGGTCTCTCCGAAGGGCTGAGTTGAGGGCACAAGGGACGGTGCCGGTCAGGGTCCCTCTTTGGCCCAAGGCCACACACATCAATAAGCCCCTGGTCGAGGAGGCCTCCCTAATCCTCTCTGGAGCTGCAGCCGGGCCTGGGAAACGACATGGTGAGATTCCAAGTTCCATGCCGAGTCAGCCTGCACCGCTTCTGGACCCCAGGCGCGTGATGCTGTCCGACCTTGGAATTGGGTCCCCATGAGGAGAGAGCCTTAGATAGGGTTAGGGTTCGGTCCAGGGGCGTCGCCAGGGCCGAAGCAACTCTGGTCTCGTGATCTCCCTCGAGGGCTGAAGTGAGGGCCCATGCCAGGAGGCGGCTCAAATGCAGGATTAGGGATCGAGGCAGGCTAGGTTTCGGAGGATGGTCCTGGTTCGGGGTAGGGTTAGGGTTAGGGTTAGTTCCCAGGAGTTTCCAGGCGCTGAACTCACAGCAGGGCAGTGGTCTCCCCGACGGGCTGAGTTGAGGGCACAAGGGACGGTGCCAGTCAGGGACCCTTTTTGGCTGCCAAGACCACACACGGCGATAAGCCCCTGGTCGAGGAAGCCTCCGGAATCCTCTCGGGAGCTGCAGCCGGGCCTGGGAAACGACATGGTGAGATTCCAAGTTCCATGCCGAGTCAGCCTGCACCGCTTCTGGACCCCAGGCGCGTGATGCTGTCCGACCTTGGAATTGGCTCCCCATGAGGAGAGAGCCTTAGCTAGGGTTAGGTTTCGGTCCAGGTACGTCGCCAGGTCCGAAGCGACTCCGGTCTCGTGATCTCCCTCGAGGCCTGAAATGAGGGCCCATGCCAGACGGCGGCTCAAATGCAGCAATAGGGATCGAGGCTGGCTTAGGTTCCTTGGAGGGTCCTGGTTCGGGGTACGGTTAGGGTTAGTGTTAGGTCCCAGGAGGTTCCAGGCGCAGAACCCACAGCCGGGCAGTGGTCTCCCAGAAGGGCTGAGTTGAGGGCACAAGGGAAGGTGCCGGTCAGGGTCCCTCTTTGGCTGCCAAAATTTCACACGTCGAAAAGCCCCTGGTCGAGGAGTCCTCCGGAATCCTCTCGGGAGCAGCAGCCGGGCCTTGGAAACGACATGGTGAGCTTCCAGGTTCCTTGACGAATCAGCCTGCACCGCTTCTGGACCCCAGGCGCGTGATGCCTTCTGACCTTGGAATTAGGTCCCCATGAGGAAAGAGCCTTAGATAGGGTTAGGGTTCGGTCCAGGGACGTCGCCAGGGCCGAAGCGACTCCGGTCTCGTGATCTCCCTCGAGGCCTGAAGTGAGGGCCCATGCCAGGAGGCGGCTCAAATGCAGGATTAGGTGTCGAAGCAGGCTTAGGTTTCGGTGGAGGGTCCTGGTTCGGGGAAGGGTTAGGGTTAGGGTTAGGTCCCAAGAGGGTCCAGGCGCCGATCCCAAAGTAGGGCAGTGGTCTCCCCGTAGGGCTGAGTTGAGGGCACAAGGGACCGTGCCGGTCAGGGTCCCTTTTTGTGTGAAAAGACCACACACGTCGATAAGCCCCTGGTCGAGGATGCCTCCGGAATCCTCTCGGGAGCCGCAGCCGGGCCTGGGAAACGACATGGTGAGATTCCAAGTTCCATGCCGATCAGCCTTCACCGCTTCTGGACCCCAGGCACGTGATGCTGTCCGACCTTGGAATTGGGTCCCCATGAGGAGAGAGCCTTAGCTAGGGTTAGGGTTCGGTCCAGAGACGTCGCCAGGGCCGAAGCGACTCCGGTCTCGTGATCTCCCTCGAGGCCTGAAGTGAGGGCCCATGCCAGGAGGCGGCTCAAATGCAGGATTAGGTGTCGAGGCAGGCTTAGGTTTCGGTGGAAGGTCCTTGTTCGGGGTAGGGTTAGGGTTAGGGTTAGGTCCCAGGAGGTTCCAGGCGCTGAACACACAGCAGGGCAGTGGTCTTCCCCAAGGGCTGAGTTGAGGGCACATGGGACGGTGCCGGTCAGGGTCCCTTTTTGGCTGCCAAGACCACACCCGTCGATAAGCCCCTTGTCCAGGAGGCCTCCGGAATCCTCTCGGGAGCTGCAGCCGGGCCTGGGAAACGACATGGTGAGCTTCCAGGTTCCTTGCCGAGTCACTCTGCACCGCTTTTGTTCCCTATGCGCGTGATGCTGTCCGACCTTGGAATTGGGTCCCCATGAGGAGAGAGCCTTAGCTAGGGTTAGGTTCGGTCCAGGGACGATGCGAGGGCCGAAGCGACTCCGCTCTCGTGATCTCCCTCAAGGGCTGAAGTGAGGACCCATACCAGAAGGCGGCTAAAATGCAGGATAAGGGAACGAGGCAGGCTTAGGTTTCAGTGGAGGGTAACGGTTCGGGGAAGTGTTAGGGTTAGGTTTAGGACCCAAGAGGTTCCAGAGGCAGAACTCACAGCAGGGCAGTGTTCTTCCTGAAGGGCTTAGTTGCGGGCACAAAGGACGGTGCCGGTCAGGATCCCTCTTTGGCTGCCAAGGCCACACACGTCGATAAGCCCCTGGTCGAGGAGGCCTCCGGAATCCTCTAGGGAGCTGCAGCCGGGCCTGGGAAACGACATGGTGAGCTTCCAGGTTCCTTGCCGAGTCAGCCTGCACCACTTCTGGACACCAGGCGCGTGATGCTGTCCGACCTTGAAATTGGGTCCCCATGAGGAGAGAGCCTTGGGTAGGGTTAAGGTTCGGTCCAGCGACGTCGCCAGGGCCGAAGCTACTCTGGTCTCGTGATCTCCCTCAAGGGCTGAAGTGAGGGCCCATGCCAGGAGGCGGCTCAAATTCAGGATTAGGGATTGAGGCAGGCTTAGGTTTCGGTGGAGGGTAACGGTTCGGGTTAGGTTTAGGTTTAGGGGTAGGACCCAGGAGGTTCCGGCGCCGAACTCACAGCAGGGCAGTGGTCTCTCCGAAGGGCTGAGTTGAGGGCACAAGGGACGGTGCCGGTCAGGGTCCCTCTTTGGCCCAAGGCCACACACATCAATAAGCCCCTGGTCGAGGAGGCCTCCCTAATCCTCTCTGGAGCTGCAGCCTGGCCTGGGAAACGACATGGTGAGATTCCAAGTTCCATGCCGAGTCAGCCTGCACCGCTTCTGGACCCCAGGCGCGTGATGCTGTCCGACCTTGGAATTGGGTCCCCATGAGGAGAGAGCCTTAGATAGGGTTAGGGTTCGGTCCAGGGGCGTCGCCAGGGCCGAAGCGACTCCGGTCTCGTGATCTCCCTCGAGGGCTGAAGTGAGGGCCCATGCCAGGAGGCGGCTCAAATGCAGGATTAGGGATCGAGGCAGGCTAGGTTTCGGAGGATGGTCCTGGTTCGGGGTAGGGTTAGGGTTAGGGTTAGTTCCCAGGAGTTTCCAGGCGCTGAACTCACAGCAGGGCAGTGGTCTCCCCGACGGGCTGAGTTGAGGGCACAAGGGACGGTGCCAGTCAGGGACCCTTTTTGGCTGCCAAGACCACACACGGCGATAAGCCCCTGGTCGAGGAAGCCTCCGGAATCCTCTCGGAAGCTGCAGCCGGGCCTGGGAAACGACATGGTGAGATTCCAAGTTCCATGCCGAGTCAGCCTGCACCGCTTCTGGACCCCAGGCGCGTGATGCTGTCCGACCTTGGAATTGGCTCCCCATGAGGAGAGAGCCTTAGCTAGGGTTAGGTTTCGGTCCAGGTACGTCGCCAGGTCCGAAGCGACTCCGGTCTCGTGATCTCCCTCGAGGCCTGAAATGAGGGCCCATGCCAGACGGCGGCTCAAATGCAGCAATAAGGATCGAGGCTGGCTTAGGTTCCTTGGAGGGTCCTGGTTCGGGGTAGGGTTAGGGTTAGGGTTAGGTCCCAGGAGGTTCCAGGCGCAGAACCCACAGCCGGGCAGTGGTCTCCCAGAAGGGCTGAGTTGAGGGCACAAGGGAAGGTGCCGGTCAGGGTCCCTCTTTGGCTGCCAAAATTTCACACGTCGAAAAGCCCCTGGTCGAGGAGGCCTCCGGAATCCTCTCGGGAGCAGCAGCCGGGCCTTGGAAACGACATGGTGAGCTTCCAGGTTCCTTGACGAGTCAGCCTGCACCGCTTCTGGACCCCAGGCGCGTGATGCCTTCTGACCTTGGAATTGGGTCCCCATGAGGAAAGAGCCTTAGCTAGGGTTAGGGTTCGGTCCAGGGACGTCGCCAGGGCCGAAGCGACTCCGGTCTCGTGATCTCCCTCGAGGCCTGAAGTGAGGGCCCATGCCAGGAGGCGGCTCAAATGCAGGATTAGGTGTCGAAGCAGGCTTAGGTTTCGGTGGAGGGTCCTGGTTCGGGGAAGGGTTAGGGTTAGGGTTAGGTCCCAGGAGGTTCCAGGCGCCGAACCTAAAGCATGTCAGTGGTCTCCCCGAAGGGCTGAGTTGAGGGCACAAGGGACCGTGCCGGTCAGGGTCCCTCTTTGGCTGTCAAGGCCACACACGTCGATAAGCTCCTGGTCGAGGAGGCCTCCGGAATCCTCTCGGGAGCTGCAGCCCGGCCTGGGAAACGACATGGTGAGATTCCAAGTTCCATGCTGAGTCAGCCTGCACCGCTTCTGGACCCCAGGCGCGTGATGCTGTCCGACCTTGGAATTGGGTCCCCATGAGGAGAGAGCCTTAGCTAGGGTTAGGGTTCGGTCCAGGGACGTCGCCAGGGCCGATGCGACTCCGGTCTCGTGATCTCCCTCGAGGGCTGAAGTGAGGGCCCATGCCAGGAGGCGGCTCAAATGCAGGATTAGCTGTCGAGGCAGGCTTAGGTTTCTGTGGAGGGTCCTGGTTTGTGGTAGGGTTAGGGTTAGGGTTAGGTCCCAGGAGGTTCCAGGCGGTGACCACATAGTAGGGCAGTGGTCTCCCCGAAGGGCTGAGTTGAGGGCACAAGGGACGGTGCCGGTCAGGGTCCCTCTTTGGCTGCCAAGACCACACACGGCGATAAGCCCCTGGTCCAGGAGGCCTCCGGAATCCTCTCGGGAGCTGCAGCCGGGCCAGGGAAAGACATGGTGAGCTTCCAGGGTCCTTGGCAGGTCAGCCTGCACCGCTTCTGGACCCCAGGCTCGTGATGCTGTCCTACCTTGGAATTGGGTCCCCTTGCGGAGAGGGCCTTATCTAGGGTTAGGGTTAGGACCAGGGACGTCGCCAGGGCCGAAGCGACTCCGGTCTCCTGATCTTCCTCGAGGCCTGAAGTGAGGGCCCATTCCAGAAGGCGGCTCAAATGCAGTAATAGGGATCGAGGCTGGCTTAGGTTTTGGTGGGGGTTCGTGTTTCGGGGTAGGGTTAGGGTTAGGGTTAGGTCCCAGGAGGTTCCAGGCGCTGAACCCAAAGCAGGGCAGTGGTCTCCCCGAAGGGCTGAGTTGAGGGCACAAGGGACGGTGCCGGTCAGGGTCCCTCCCTGGCTGTCAAGGCCACACACGTCGATAAGCCCCTGGTCGAGGAGGCCTCCGGAATCCTCTCTGGAGCTGCAGCCGGGCCTGGGAATCGACATGGGGCGATTCCAAGTTCCATGCCGAGTCAGCCTGCACCGCTTCTGGACCCCAGGCGCGTGATGCTGTCCGAACTTGGAATTGGGTCCCCATGAGGAGAGAGCCTTAGCTAGGGTTAGGGTTCGGTCCAGGGACGTCTCCAAGGCCGAAGCGACATCGGTCTCGTGATCTCCCTCGAGGGCTGAAATAAGGGCCCATGCCATGAGGCGGCTCAAATGCAGGATTAGGTCTCGAGGCACGCTTAGGTTTCGGTGGATGGTCCTGGTTCGGGGTAGGGTTAGGGTTAGGGTTAGGTCCCAGGAGGTTCCAGGCGCTAAACTCACAACAGGGCAGTGGTCTCCTCGAAGGGCTGAGTTGAGGGCACAAGGGACGGTGCCGGTCAGGGTCCCTTTTTGGCTGCCAAAACCACACACGGCGTTAAGCCCCTGGTAGAGGAGGCCTCCGGAATCATCTCGGGAGCTGCAGCCGGGCCTGGGAAACGACATGGTGAGCTTCCAGGTTCCTTGCCGAGTCAGCCTGCACCGCTTCTGTTCCCTATGCCCGTGATGCTGTCCTACCTTGGAATTGGGTTCCCATGAGAGGAGAGCCTTAGCTAGGGTTAGGGTTCGGTCCAGGGACGATGCCAGGGCCGAAGCGCCTCCGCTCTCGTGATCTCCCTCGAGGGCTGAAGTGAGGGCCCATGCCAGAAGGCGGCTCAAATGCAGGATAAGGGAACGAGGCAGGCTTAGGTTTCAGTGGAGGGTAACGGTTCGGGGAAGGGTTAGGGTTAGAGTTAGGTCCCAAGAGGTTCCAGACGCCGAACGCACAGCAGGGCAATGTTCTTTCCGAAGGGCTTAATTGCGGGCACAAAGGACGGTGTCGGTCAGGGTCCCTCATTGGCTGCCAAGACGACACACGGCGATAAGCCCCTGGTCGAGGAGGCCTCCGGAATCCTCTCGGGAGCTGCCGCCGGGCCTGGGAAACGACATGGTGAGCTTCCAGGTTCCTTGGCAAGTCAGCCTGCACTCTTCAGACCCCAGGCGCGTGATGCTGTCCGACCTTGGAAATGGGTCCCCATGACGAGAGAGCCTTAGCTAGGGTTAGGGTTCGGTCCAGGGACGACGCCAGGGCCGAAGCGACTCCGCTCTCGTGATCTCCCTCGATGGCTGAAGTGAGTGCCCATGCCGGAAGGCGGCTTAAATGCAGGATAAGGGAACGAGGCAGGCTTAGGTTTCGGTGGAGGGTAACGGTTCAGGGTAGGGTTCGGGTTAGGGTTAGTTCCCAGGAGGTTCCAGGCGCCGAACCCACAGCCGGGCCGTGGCCTCCCCGAAGGGCTGAGTTGAGGGCACAAGGGACGGTGCCGGTCAGGATCCCTCTTTGGCTGCCAAGGCCACACACGTCGATAAGCCCCTGGTCGAGGAGGCCTCCGGAATCCTCTCGGGAGCTGCAGCCGGTCCTGAGAATCGACATGGTGAGATTCCAGGTTCCTTGCTGAGTCAGCCTGCACCGCTTCTGGACCCCAGACGCGTGATGCTGTCCGACCTTGGAATGGGGATCCCATGCGGAGAGCCTTGGCTAGGGTTAGGGTTCGGTCCAGGGACGTCGCCAGGGCCGAAGCGACTCCGATCTCGTGACCTCCCTGGAGGTCTGAAGTTAGTGCCCATGCCGGAAGGCGGCTCAAATGCAGGAATAGGGATCGAGGCTGGCTTAGGTTTCGGTGGAGGGTCCTGGTTCGGGGTAAGGTTAGGGTTAGGGTTAGTTCCCAGGAGGTTCAAGGCGCCGAACCCACAGCCGGGGCGTGGCCTCCCCGAAGGGCTGAGTTGAGGGCACAAGGGACGGTGCCGGTCAGGATCCCTCTATGGCTGCCAAGGCCACACACTTCGATAAGCCCCTGGTCGAGGAGGCCTCCGGAATCCTCCCGGGAGCTGCAGCCGCGCCTGGGAAAAGACATGGTGAGCTTCCAGGTTCCTTGCCGAGTCAGCCTGCACCACTTCTGGTCCCCAGGCGCGTGATGCTGTCCGACCTTGGAATTGGGTCCCCATGAGGAGAGAGCCTTAGCTAGGGTTAGTGTTCGGTCCAGCGACGACACCAGGGCTGAAGCGACTCCGGTCTCATGATCTCCCTCGAGGACTGAAGTGAGGGCCCATGCCAGAAGGCAGCTCAAATGCAGGATAAGGGATCGAGGCAGGCTTAGTTTTCGGTGGAGGGTAACGTTTCGGGGTAGGGTTAGGGTTAGGGTTAGGTCCCAGGAGGTTCCAGGCGCCGAACCCACATCAGGGCAGTGGTCTCCCCGAAGGGCTGAGTTGAGGGCACAAGGGACGGTGCCGGTCAGGGTCCCTTTTTGGCTGCCAAGACCACACACGCCGAAATGCCCCTGGTCGAGGAGGCCTCCGGAATCCTCTCGGGGGCTGCAGCCGGAACTGGGAAACGACATGGTGAGATTCCAAGTTCCATGCCGAGTCAGCCTGCACCGCTTCTGGAACCCAGGCGCGTGATGCTGTCTGACCTTGGAATTGGGTCCCCATGAGGAGAGAGCCTTAGCTAGGGTTAAGGTTCGGTCCAGCGACGTCGCCAGGGCCGAAGCGACTCTGGTCTCGTGATCTCCCTCGAGGGCTGAAGTGAGGACCCATGCCAGGAGGCGGCTCAAATGCAGGATTAGGTGTCGAGGCAGGCTTAGGTTTCGGTAGAGGGTCCTGGTTCGGGGTAGGGTTAGGGTTAGGGTTAGGTCCCAGGAGGTTCCAGGCGCTGAACTCACAGCAGGGCAGTGGTCTCCCCGAAAGGCTGAGTTGAGGGCACAAGGGACGGTGCCGGTCAGGGTCCCTCTTTCGCTGCCAAGACCACACACGTCGAAAAGCCCCTGGTCGAGGAGGCCTCCGGAATCCTCTCGGGAGCTGCAGCCGGGCCTGGGAAACGACATGGTGAGCTTCCAGGTTCCTTGGCAATCAGACTGCACCGCTTCTGGACCCCAGGCTCGTGATGCTGTCCTACGTTGGAATTGGGTCCCCATGCGGAGAGAGCCTTATCTAGGGATAGGGTTCGGCCCAGGGACGTCGCCAGGGCCGAAGCGACTCCGGTCTCGTGATCTCCCTCGAGGGCTGAAGTGAGGGCCCATGCCAGGAGGCGGCTGAAATGCAGGATTACGGATCGAGGCAGGCTTAGGTTTCGGTGGAAGGTAACGGTTCAGGTTAGGTTTAGGTTTAGGGGTAGGACCCAGGAGATTCCGGGCGCTGACCTCACAGCAGGGCAGTGGTCTCCCCGAAGGGCTGAGTTGAGGGCACAAGGGACGGTGCCGGTAGGGTCCCTCTTTGGCTGCCAAGACCACACACGGCGATAAGCCCCTGGTCGTGGAGGCCTCCGGAATCCTCTCGGGAGCTGCAGCCGGGCCTGGGAAACGACATGGTGAGCTTCCAGGTTCCTTGCCGAGTCAGCCTGCACCGTTTCTGTTCCCTATGCGCGTGATGCTGTCCGACCTTGGAATTGGGTCCCCAAGAGGAGAGAGCCTTAGCTAGGGTTAGGGTTCGGTCCAGGGACGATGCCAGGGCCGAAGCGACTCCGCTCTCGTGATCTCCCTCGAGGGCTGAAGTGAGGGCGCATGTCAGAATGCGGCTCAAATGCAGGATAAGGGAACGAGGCAGGCTTAGGTGTCAGTGGAGGGTAACGGTTCGGGAAAGGGTTAGTGTTAGGGTTAGGTCCCAAGAGGTTCCAGACGCAGAACTCACAGCAGGGCAGTGTTCTTTCCGAAGGGCTTAGTTGCGGGCACAAAGGACGGTGCCGGTCAGGATCCCTCTTTGGCTGCCAAGGCCACACACGTCGATAAGCCCCTGGTCGAGGAGGCCTCCGGAATCCTCTAGGGAGCTGCAGCCGGGCCTGGCAAACGACATGGTGAGCTTCCAGGTTCCTTGGCAAGTCAGCCTGCCCCGCTTCTGGACCCCAGGCTCGTGATGCTGTCCTACCTTGGAATTGGGTCCCCATGCATAGACAGCCTTATCTAGGGTTAGGTTTCGGTCCAGGGACGTCGCCAGGGCCGAAGCGACTCCGGTCTGGTGATCTCCCTCGAGGCCTGAAATGAGGGCCCATGCCAGACGGCGGCTCAAATGCAGGAATAGGGATCGAGGCTGGCTTAGGTTTCGGTGAGGGTCCTGGTTCGGGGTAGTGTTAGGGTTAGGGTTAGGTCCCAGGAGGTTCCATGCGCCGAACCCACAGCCGGGCAGTGGTCTCCCCGAAGGGCTGAGTTGAGGGCACAAGGGACCGTGCCGGTCAGGGACCCTCTTTGGCTTTCAAGGCCACACACGTCGATAAGCCCCTGGTCGAGGAGACCTCCGGAATCCTCTCGGGAGCTGCAGCCGGGCCTGGGAAACGACATGGTGAGATTCAAAGATCCATGCCGAGTCAGCCTGCACCGCTTCTGGACCCCAGGCGCGTGATGCTGTCCGACCTTGGAATTGGGTCCCCATGAGGAGAGAGCCTTAGCTAGGGTTAGGGTTCGGTCCAGGGACGTCGCCAGGGCCGAAGCGACTCCGGTCTCGTGATCTCCCTCGAGGCCTGAAGTGAGGGCCCATTCCAGAATGCGGCTCAAATGCACGATTAGGGTTCGAGGCAGGCCTAGGTTTTGGTGGAGGTTCCCCGTTCGGGGTAGGGTTAGGGTTAGGGTTAGGTCCCAGGAGGTTCCAGGCGCCGAACCCGCAGCAGGGCAGTGATCTCCCCGATGGGCTGAGTTGAGGGCACAAGGGATGGTGGCGGTCAGGATCCCTCTTTGGCTGCCCAGGCCACACATGTTGTTCCTCCCGTGATCGAGGAGGCCTCCGGAATCCTTTCGGGCTGCTGCAGCCGGGCCTGGAAATGACATGTTGAGCTTCCTGGTTGCATGCCGAGTCAGCATGCACTGCTCCTGGACCCCAGGAGTGGTGAACTTCTGCATTCAGAGAGGCACAAGACATACTTCGAAGACAACCCCCCTGACCTCCAGCTGCTGTGGCATGAACTGCCTTACACCCTGCTGTGGTGAAGCCCCACCTGGCCCATGTCCCTGACTATCTTGTCCCTCCTGCTCTGCATCGTCTCGTCCACCCTCCCAAGAAGCGGAAGAAGCTGGCCTCTAAGAAAGCCAAAGTCAAGGAGGCACGGACCCAGAACCTACTGCGCAGCTTCAGGCACAGAGAGGAGAGATGTAGGCCCACCGCCGGTTCCTCCCTGAGGCTGTGCGTGCAGCCTCTGGTCTTGGGGATGCGTTCTGGGGCTGAGCAGGGAGCGTAGGCCAGCTTCCCGCTCTGGATGGTCTGGATGGTGGGGCAGGCAGCGCCGTGCTGGTGCTGGTTCCTGGTGCCACCAGGCTGGCACTTTGTTCCTCGACAGAATAAGGAGTCTGGCTGGCCTGGCCTGTGCTTTCTCTCTTTGTGAAGGTTTGCTCATCCCTGGAAACCTTGGGAATTAAACCGCATCCAGGAGGCAGAAAAACCGCATCCAGGAGGTGGTGTTGTCAGACTTGTGAATTGGGTCCCCATGGGGAAAGAGCCTTAGCTAGGGTTAGGGTTCCTTCCAGGGACGTTGCCAGGGCGGAAGCGACTCCAGTCTCGTTATCTCCCTCGAGGGCTGAAGTGAGGGCCCATGCCAGAAGGCGGCTCAATCGCAGGGTTAGGGATCCAGGTAGGCTTAGGTTTCAGTGGAGGTTCCCGGTTCGGGGTAGGATTAGGTTTAGGGTTACGTCCCAGGAACTCCAGGCGCCGAACCCACAGCAGGGTAGTGGTCTCCGCAAAGGGCTGAGTTGAGGGCACAAGAGACGGTGCTGGTCAGGATTCTTCTTTGGCTGCCAAGGCCACACAGGTCTATTGGCACCTGATCGAGGAGGCCTCCGCAATCCTCTCGGACAGCGGTAGCCAGGCTCGGGAAACGACATGTTGAGCTTCCTGTTTCCTTGCCGAGTCAGCCTGCATCGCTTCTGGACCCCAGGCGGGTGGTGTTGTCAGACGTTGGAATTGGGTCCCCATGTGGACTGAACATGAGCTAGAGTTAGAGTTTGGTCCAAGGACATCGCCAGGGTCGAAGCGACTGCAGTCTCGTGATCCCCCTAGAGGGCTGAAGTGAGGGCCCATGTCAGAAGGTGGCTCAATTGCAGGGTTAGGAATTGAGGCAGGGTTAGGTTTCGGTGGAGAGTCCCGGTTCGGGGTAGGGTTAGGGTTAAAGTTAGGTCCCAGGAGTCTCCAGGCGCCGAACACACAGCAGGGCAGTGGTATCCGCGAAGGGCTGCGTTTAGTGCACAAGGGACTGTGCCGGTCAGGATACGTCTTTGGCTGCCAAGACCACACACGTCGATCGGCCCCTGGTCGAGGAGGCCTCCGGAATCCTCTCGAGCAGCTGCAGCCAGGCCTGGGAAACGACATGGTGAGCTTCCAGGTTCCTTGCGGAGTCAGGTTGCACCACTTCTGGACCCCAGTCCCGTTGTGTTTTCAGACGTTGGAATTGGATCCCCATGGGGACTGAGCCATAGCTCTGTTAGGGTTCGGTCCAGGGACGTAGCCTGTGCCAAAGCAACTCCAGTCTTCTGATCTCCCTCGAGGGCTGAAGTGAGGGCCCATGCCAGAAGGCAGTTCAATTCCAGGGTTAGGTATCGAGGCAGGCTTATTTTTCGGTGGAGGGTCCCGGTTCGGGGTAGGGTTAGGTTTAGGATTAGGTCCCCGCAGGCTCCAGGCGCCGAACCCTCAGCAGGACAGTGGTCTCCCCAAAGGGCTGAACTGAGGGCACAAGGGATGGTTCCGTGCAGGATCTGTCTTTGGCTGCCTTGGCCACAGACGACGATTTGCCCCTGGTCGAGGAGGCCTCCAGAATCCTCTTAGTAGCTTCAGCCGGGCCTGGGAAACGACATGGTGAGCTTCCAGGTTCCATGCCGAGTCAGCCTGCACCGCTTATGGACCCCAGGCGCGTGGTGTTGTCAAACGTTGCAATTGGGTCCCCATGGGGGAGAGCCATAGCTTGGGTTAGGGTTCGGTCCAGGGATGTCGCCAGGGAGGTGGCATAGGGGGATGGGTTCAATGGGTGATGGGCTATGGAGGGCACTAGTAGTGAGGATCACTGGGTGTTGTATGTAAGTGATGGATGACTACATTCCTTACCTGAAGCTAACATTACACTGCATGTTAACCAACTGGAATTAAATAAAAACTTGAAAAATGAGTACAAAAAAAAACACATAAATACGTTTAAACTGATCTAAATAAATACATGTTAAAAAGGAAAAAGGAAACTCATGTGAGGATGTCAATAGACACAGAACAAGCGTTCTGAGAAACTTTGGTATCCATTTGTGGTAAAAATCTCTTTAAAATTCTGTGTAGAAGGGTCAGATCTCAACATAACGAAGGCCATGTATGTGAAGCCCACAGCTAATGTCATACTCAGTAGTGAAATTGTGAAAGATTTTCCGCTAAGATCAGGCACAAGACAAGGATGCCGTAGATATGTGAAGGGGATTGGATGATGCAGGCTTCTGGTTATGCAATGAATGAATCACAGATAGAAGATATAGCATAGGGCACATAGAGAATGGTACTGGAGTAGGGATGCATGGTGACAGATGACAGCTACACCTGTGTTAGCGTAGCAGAATGTATACATTTGCCAATGACTATGTTTTTCATATGAAACTAATGTAACATAGTGTGTCAGCTATTCCCAAATACTATGTTGTTTTTTTTAACTAGGTAAAGGACTGAAATAGAAAGTTTAATGTAAAAGAACCTGTTAATATCTAATCAAGAAATGCAGTGAAGTTCCAAAGTATAAAGTCACCATATCAAATTCTGTATCATTCCTATACACTAACCCAATTATCTCAGAAGAAGTAAAGAAAACAATCCCATTTATACAATCAAAAACAATAAAAATTATAGCAATACCGTTAGCCAAGGAAATGAAACTCTCTCTACAGAAAACTATAAAACCTGTGTGCAGGAATGGAAGAAATTCAATTTGGGTGAAAGAAAGGGGAGAACACACAAGTCAGTGAAAAGCCATCCCATGTCCAACTTTCGGAGGAATTACTACAGTACAATGTCCATATTACCCAAAGCCATCTAGAGATTCAGTGCAATCTCTATCAAGACTCCGATGCAATATTTATGCAATTAGAAAATCATAACCTAAAATTTATTTGGAACCACAAAAAGACCCCATGTAGCCAACGCAAGACAGAACAAAACAGGAAGCATCCCCCTTCTTGATTTCAAGCGTCATTCTAACACAAAGAAATCAATGATGTCACTGGCATAAGCACACACACAAGACAATGGAACAGAAATTGAGAGCCCAAACTAAACCCATGCGTTACAGTCACCTAGTATTCGACAAGGGAGTCAATAATACACAGTGGAGAAGAGTAGTCTTTTGAATAACTGGTGCTAGGAAAATTGGATATTCCCATGTATAAGAACAAAGTTGAGCACCGTATAATACACCACTCCCTAGAGAGTGAAAGGAAGAAATAGAGAGAGATGTGGTTAGAGAGAAACAGAGACAAAGAGGAAGTACAAGAAGGAAAGTAGAGACCTGGTCCGGGTCTGTGGACACGGTTAGATGGGCCAGGGGAGAGAGGATGTAGGAAGTGGCTCTGAGTGCTGGGGCAAAAAGGGCTTGTATCAGGGGATCAGAGTTCTATGGCCCCAAGACTCCAACATCCCTGGGCCCAAGTTCTGCAGAGGCCATTGGAATTGAAAAGATGGGTAGCCCTCATTTCTTCTAGAATTGTGAGGTTCAGCCTCACGTTCTGTCATGGAGAGGGATGTCTTGAGGGAGAGTGTGCCGCTCTTTGGCAGGTAAACTCCATAGCCTGCCCTGTGGGGAGGTGTCCCAGGGCCATCTCCCTCACTGCCCCAGGCTCTGTTGGATTTCCCCCCTCCCCCGCCAGCCTGCCTTCCTCAAGTTCTGAACCCAGGCATCAGGTATTGCGTTGCCCCCAGGTCATGCAGTCTGGACCTGGCAGAGGTGGACTAGTAATATTGGTAAAATATATATATATATCTATATTTGACAATAAGGTACACATCCTCCCTCTGGGACTAGCGGTGTGCATCCAAATCATAGGTTGCTATCCTCCTCTCCACAACCAATCTGAGGAATCCAGAAGGTAGGTGGACCCTTTCAAACACCCTAGTCTTCTCTTACATGAAATTCAAAGACATTTTCTTGACCCAGCTTTCTTTTAGTTCTGAAGAGATGGCAATCAGTAATTGAAGGCATAATAGTCCTATAGGCAATTGACCTATATGACGGATGGACATTATTTCATCCATCCGTATCCCTAAAGCACATTTCAGTGTAAATATTAGCCAAGGATACACACTGTAAATTCACAACTGATGTGTAGCTCCCTGTAAGTTGCATTCTGACGTTGTCACATATGTGTCATCAAAGATATTATTCGTGACTTTTCAGATAAGCTTTCAACACCAAGAAGGTGATGTTAGAGAATCTGGTATGAATGGAAATTCGCAGATTCTCAATGAGGAATGATTTTTCATTTTTAATGTTTCTTTTTTTGAGAGAACCCGAGCTGGGGAGGGGGATAGAGTGGGAGACACCGAATTGAGGCAGGCTCGAGGCTCTGAGCTCTCAGGACAGAGGCTGATGCGGGGCTCAATCTCATGGACTGCCAAATCCTGACTTGACTCAAAGTCGGACGCTTCACCGACTAAGCCACCCAAGCGCCCCAGGAAAGATAGTTTAGTGGCAAAGAAGAAGAAATTAAAGATAGTGTAAAGGATGTCTATTTTTAATTGAAATATTGTTCACACATATGTTGTGTTAGTTTTAGGCATACATTGTAGTCATTCCATATGCTCTACATTATGTTGTACTCAACCACAAGTGTAGCTATCCTGTGAAAGCATGCAACAATATTGTTACAGGATTGACTCCATTCCATTGGCTGTCCCTTGTATCCCTAGGACTCATTCACTCCATCGCTGGACGCCGGTATCTCTCTCTCTCAAAGGTGTCCATTCTTTATCTAACCTAAGTATTTTGGTGGTAAACAACATTACCTCTTGTTCAGCATGTGTAAATCGGTGGTCTTATTTTTCTGTGAATATTGCTTAAAACATTACCAATGATGTCGTTACGTTAATAAATTCGGTTTCATTCTTCACTCACAAGAAAGAGAAGGAAAAGATTTTGTGTCCAGGCCCTGTCACTAAGACCTTCCCAACGAGGAGAACAGGCTTAGTTGCCCAGAGCACCTTCGGTCTCTCAGCTGAGCAACCAGGGCCTTCCACATTGAAGGAATTCCCATGGTGGCCAGCAGAGAGAGCTCAAGCACCACAGACCCCCGAGGGCCGGGTTCCTCTGCTGGGCAATGATAGCCAGCGGAGGGCGCACCATCTGCTTTTCTGACCCAGGGCACCTCAGAGCAGGAAGGGCTTCGATTGCTCTCAGAGGACACAGGCCTCTGCTGGTGCCTGAGTACAGAGAGCAGAGCTGCATTTCCAGCAGGTTCTGCCACCCGCCCCAGGGGAGACCTTGGGAGCTTAGCAGCAACTTGGCATCTCCTGAGTCGCCAGAGAGAAGCTGCCTTGTTGTAATGAGTGCTGAGGAGGGGGCGCTGGGTGGCTTCCCTGGTCAAGCTGGTCGCTGAGCTGCACAGGCCTTTGCATTTTCTGGGCTGTTCCCGTGTTTCATTCCACCCCTTCCCGGACAGTGTTTGAACAAGACGTATTTTGCTAAAGGACTTGTGGATTGCGGGGTCCCACGACATCACCTCATAGATGCAGTCGATGGTTTGTTCCAGATCCAGGCTTGTTTCCGGGAAGGAACCCTAACAGAAATTCAGAAGCACGGGAGCTGCATTCAATTAGGACGTGGATCCATACAATGCTCGTCTCACGACCTTCTAGAAGAAGGAGCTGGGACCCATGTTCCGAGTTCTGCTGGACCCAGAGACCAAGGTAAGGTCACAAACTGTCCCACACATCATACATGCTTTTTTAAAAATTTCATGGTTATTTTTCCAACCTAGTGAAGTGATTGAACACTACCGAAAACCCGGTAGGTAAGTCTCATTAACCTTATGTTATCGTTTAATTTAAATTCCACTGAGTGAAGACACAGTGTAATAGTAGTTTCAGGTGTCCAATATAGAGCAACACTTCCACACGTCACCCGGTGCTCATCCCAGGTGCACTTCTTAATCCCCATCAGCTGTTTCACCCATTCCCTCACCTCGCTGTGGAACTCCTCAGTTTGTTTCCTAGTTAAAAGTCCGTTTGTCTCCTCCCCCCGCCCCTTTCTTTTGTTTTCTTGCCATGTGTTAGTGAAATCATTGGGTATTTGTCTTTCTCCGACAGGCTTATTTCACCCAGCATAACATTCTCTCTCTCCATCCACCTCGTGGCAAATGGCAAGATTTCACGTTTTTACGGCTAAATCATATTACATTCCATAGACCACATCTCAATTTATTCATCAGTTGATGGGTGCTTGGATAGTTTCTGTCATTTGGCTTTTGTAGAAAACGCTGCTGTAAACATCACGGTGCATGTATCCCTTTGAAGATTTTGTATTCTTTGTGGAAATACCTTGTAGTGAAGTTGCTGGATTGTAAGGTACTTCTATTTCCAGTTTTGTTTTGTATTTGACATCTCCATGTGGTTTTCCAGAGTGGCTGCACCAGTTTGCATTCCTACCCACAGTGCAAGAGGGTTATTCTTTCCCCACATCCTTGGCAACACCTGCTGTGTCATCCTTCATTGATTTTAGCCATTGTGACAGATGTGATGTGTTCTCTCATTGTACTTTCGAATTGTATCTCCCTGAAGATCAGTATTGTTGAGCATTTTTTCATGTGTCTCTTGGCCATGTATATGTCTTCCTTCGGGAAATGTCCACTCGTGTCTTCTGCCCATTTTTAATCAGATTTCTCATTTTTTGGGTGCTGTATAACTGTATATATTTTGGACACTAACCCTGTATCCGATGTCGTTTGCAAATATCATTCTGTTGATGTTTTCGTTTTGTTGATTATTTCCTTGGTGACGGAAGGTTTTAATTTTTAGAAAGTCTCATTATTTTTGCTTGCGTTTCCCTGACCTCTAGAGATATATCTACAAAGACGTTTGTACAGGCAATGTCAAGTAAGATACTACCCGTGTTATCCTCTGGGATTTTTATGGTTTCAGGTTTCACATAGAGGTCTTTGTCCATGTTGGATTTATTTTTGTGTATGTTGTAAGACAGTGGTCCGTTGTTTTTGTTTTGTTTTGCAGATTGCAGTCAAGTTTTTCCAAAACCATATATTGAGGAGCCTTTTTTTTAATTTATGTATTTATTTTTGAGAGAGAGAGAGAGAGAGCGAGCATGCAGAAGAGGGGCAGGGAGACATGGAGAGAGAGAATCCCACGCATGCTCTGCACTGCCCTGAGATCATGACCTGAGCTGAACCCACCATCACACGCTTTCGTGACTGGGCCACCCATGTGTCCCAAGACTATCTTTTTTTTCCATTGGATGTTCTTTCCTGCTTTGTTGAGAATTAATTGACCATAGAGGTGTGAGTTTATTTCTGGGTGTCCATGCTATTGATCTATGTGTATGAGTTTGTTGTTGTTGTTTTGTTTTGTTGTTGTTTTGTCAGTACTGTTCAGTACGGACATACTGATCATACTGTTCTGATCAGTATAGCTTTGTAATATAACCTAAAGTCTGGAATTGTGATGTCTCCAGCTTTGCTTTTCTTCTACAAGTTTGTGTTGGCTGTTTGGGGACATTTGTCATTCCATACACATGTTGAGACTATTTGTTCTTGTTCTGTGACAAATGTTTTTTTGAGTGTGATATCCCTATCACACTTCATTTCATTATATGTGTAGATTGCTTTGAGGAGTGTAGACATTTTAACAGTATTTTGTGCTTCCCATCCATGAACATGAAACGTATGTCCATTTCTTTGTGTCCTCTTCCATTTATTTCATCAGTGTTTCATAGCCTTTAGAGTACAGGTCTTTCACCTCTTTGGTTAGGTTTATTCCTGGTTTCTTGTGGTATTTGTGAGCCTGTCAATGGGATTGATCCCTTACTTTCTCTCTGTGTTAATTCATGATTTGTGTTAGAAATTCAATACATCTATGTTCCTTGATTTCTGTAGATTGTGACCTGTCGAATTCATATATCGATTCTAGCAATTTTTAAGGGAAACTTTCATGTTTTTTATAGAACCTATCATGTCAGTTCCAAACAGCGAAAGTGCTACTTCTTCCTTGCCGATTTGGATGCCTCTTATTTCTTTTTGTTGTCTGAGTGCTATGGTTAGGGTTTCCCGTACTATGTGGGATAACATTGGTGAGAGGGGTCATTCCTATCTTGTCCCTGACATTGGAAGAAAAATTTTCAATTTTTACCCATTGAGGATGAGATGAGCTGTGGGATTTTCATAGACGACCTTTGTTATGTGCAGGTAGGTTGAGTCTCAATGTACTTTGCTGACGGTTCTTATCATGAATGGATGTGACATTTTATCAAATAGTTTCCCTGCATCTGTTGAAAGCATCGTATTATTCTTATCCTTTCTTCTATTACTGTGGTGCATCATGTTGATTGATATGTGAATGTGGAACCACGCTTGCAGCCCAGGAATATATCCCACTTGATTATGGGAAATGATTCTAATCAATGTATTGTTGACTTTAATTTGAAAGTATTTTAATGAGAATTTCGGCATACATAGTCATCAGGCTATTGCTCTGCAGTTTTATTTAAAATTTTTAAACATCTTTTTAAATGCTTATTTTTTCCTTAGATAGTGTACATAAAAGTGAGGGAGGGGCAGAGAGACAGGGAGAGAGAGAGTCCTGGCCACGCCCCACACTGTCATGGCAGGGCCCAACGTAGGACTCGAACCCACGTACCACAAGATAATGTCCTCATCCAAAATTAAGAGTTGGACAGTAAACCGACCGACCCACACAGGCGCCACTGCAGTTTTCGGTTTTAGTGGAGGCTTCATCTCGTTTTGGTATCAGGGTAATGATGGCCTCATACGATGAATTTGTATGTTTTCCTTCTTTTTTTATTTTTTGTAATAATTCGAGGAGAATACCTATTACCTCTTCCTTGAATGGATGGTAGAATTCATCCATGAAGCCATCTGGCCATGAACTCTTGTGTTGGGGGGAGATTTTTTTAATTACTGATGGGGTATCTTTCTGTTTTCAGCTTTTAGGTATCTTCCTGTTTCAGTTTTGGTAGTGTGTGTGTTTCTAGGGATTTGTCCATTTTTCTCAGAGTGTCCAATTTGTTGTATATAGTTGTTCATAATATTATCTTCTAATTGTATTTTTGTGGTGTTGACTGTCATTTCTCCTTTCTTATTTGTGATTTCATTTATTTGGGTCCTTTCTGTCTTCTTTGTGAAGAGTATGCCTAGGAGGTTTTCAAGTTGATTACTGCATTCAATGAACCAGCCCCTGGTTTCATTGATTTGGTCTAGTGTCTTTTTGGTTTCTATATTCCTTATTTCTGCCCTAAACTCTATTATTTCCTTCCTTCTGCTGCTCTTTTTCTCATTCCTTCAGGTGTAAGTTAGGATTCTTTGAGAGTTTTCTTGCTCTTTAAGGTAGGCTTGTATTGCTATATACTTCCATCATAGACTGCTTTTGCCGCATTCCAAAGGGTTTTACCAGTGTATTTTCATTTTCATTTGTTTCAGTGTATTTTCTCATTGATTTCCTGTTTGACCCATTCATTTAGAGGCATGTTACTTAACCTCCCTTTATTTGTGGCCTTCCCGCCCCCCCCCCGCCCTCTTTTTGTGGTTGACTTCAAGTTTCCTAGCTTTGTGGTTAGAAAAGATGCTTGGTCTGTTCTCTGTCGTTGGGTACCTCTTGAGGCCTGATTTGTGACCGAGAATGTGATCAATTCTGGAGAACGCCTCAGGTATGCTTGAAAAGAATGTGTACTCTGGCATTTTAGTATGGAGTGTTCTGAATATATCTGTTAAACCCTTCTGGTCCAGTGTGTCACTCAAAGCCATTGTTTCCTTGTTGACGTTCTGTTTATAGGTTCTGTCCATTGATGTGAGTGATGTGTTAATGTCCTCTACTATCATCATCATATTATAAATGAGTTCCTTTACGGTTGTTGCTAAATGTTTTGTATACTTGGTGATCGCATGTTGGGTGCATCGAAATTTACAATCATTGGATCTTCTTGTGTGGCTGTCCCCTTTAGTATCAGATAGTGTCTGTCTTCATCTCTTGTTATAGCTGTATGTATGTATGTATGTATGTATTTTAATTTAAGTCTTAGTTGACATACAGTGCATTCTCGCGTTTAGGAGTAGAATTCGGTGATTCATCCTTTACATACAACACCCAGTGCTCATCACAACAAGTGCTCTCCTTAATACTCGTCCTCCATCTAGCCCAGCGCTGACCCATCTCCCTCCATCAACTTTCACTTTTTTTTTTCTCTAACATTAAGAGACTCATGTGGTTTGTTACCACACTTCTCTTTTCCTGGCTCCTTCCTAAGTTTTCATGTGTTTTGTTTCTTAACTTCCACATGAGTGAAATCATATATGTGTCTTTCTCTGATTGACCTATTTCACGTAGCATAATACATTCGAGCTCCATCCACATCGTTGCAAATGGCAAGATTTCATTCTTCTTGAAGCTGAGTTATATTTCATTGTATATACGTATGTATGTATATATGAACATACACATATGTCCATATGCATATACATACGTATACATACACACACCGCAACTTCTTTACACCTTCCTCAGTTGATGGATACTTAGGCTTTCTCCATAGTTGGGCTACTGTTGATAATTCTGCTATAAATACTGGGTGCATGCAATGTCACTATTAGGTATTTACCCAAAGGGTACCAAAATAGAGTCTCGGTTTTAAAGTTTATTTTGCATGATATAAGTATGGCTACTGGCTTTCTTTTGACATTATTGGCATGATAAATATTTCTTCATTCCCTCACTTCAAATCTGCAGGAGACTTGGGGCGCCTGGGTGGCTCAGTCGGTTAAGGGGCCGACTTCGGCTCAGGTCATGATCTCGCGGTCCATGAGGTCGAGCCCCGCGTCGGGCTCTGTGTTGACAGCTCAGATCCTGGAGCCTGTTTCAGATTCTGTGTCTCCCTCTCTCTGACCCTCCCCCGTTTATGCTCAGTCTCTCTCTGTCTCAAAAATAAATAAACATTAAAAAAATTTTAAAAAATAACAAATCTGCAGGAGACTTAAGTCCAAATAAGGCTTTGTAGGCAGCATCTAGATAGACATTGTTTTTTGTTGCTTGTTTGTTTGTTTGTTTAGTCCATTCTGACGCCCTATCCAATGTCTTTGGATTGGAGCATTTATTCCATTTATAGTCAGAGTGATTATTTCTAGGTATACATTTAGTCCCATTCTACTAGTTGTTTTGTCATTGTTTCTTGATGTTTTCTCTGATCCTTTCTTGTCTGTAACACTTTTAGTCTTTCCTTTCCACTCAAGAGCCCGACTTAAATATTCTTTTCTTTTGACTGGTGGTACATTTCTTTACTTATTTTTAATATTTCTTCTTTTTAAAATTGAAGCCCAAGTTAGTTACCTTATAGAGGAATACAGTTTCAGCAGTAGAATTTAGTGATCCATCAAGTACAAAATATACCCAATACTCATCCCAAGGTCCACCCCTAATGCCCATCACCCATTTAGCCCATACCCCTATTCAGTAACCCTCCAGGAACCCTGAGGTTCTTCTCTCTATTTAACAGTTTCTTATCATTTGACTCCCTCTCTGTATGTATCTTATTTTTGCTTTCCTTGCACTATGTTCAGTTTTATTAAATTCGACAGATGAGAGAAATCATAGGATGCGTGTCGTTCTCTGACATATTTTGCTAAGCTTAAGAAAGTCCGGTTCCATCCACGTTGATGCAAAGAGCGAGATTTCATTCTTTTTGGTCGCCGAGTGATAGTCCATTGTATGCATATACCATATCTTCTTTATCCATTCATCTGTCAGTGGTCATTTGGGCTCTTTGCATAACTTAGCTATTGTTGAGAATGCTGCTATAAATATTGGAGTACACGTGCCACTTCGAGTCAGCGTTAGTGTATCTTTTGAATAAACACGTAGTAGTGCAATTGCTGGGTCCTAGTGTAGTTCTATTTTTTGTTTTTGTGACGAATCTCCATACTATTGTCCAGAATGGCTACACCGCTTTGCATTCGCACCAGCATTGCAAAAGGGTTCCCTTTCCCTGCATCCTTGCCAACATCTGTCATTTCAGGAGATGTTAATTTTAGCCATTCTGATAGGTGTGAGGGGATATCTCATTGTGGGTTTCATTTGTATTTCAGTGATGACCAGTGAGATTGAGCATCTTTTCATGTGTGACCGATCTGGATGCCATCTTTCTTAAAGTGTCTCTTCATGTCTTTTGCCCATTTCTTCACTGGATTATTTGGTTTCTGGGTGTTGAGTGTGATCAGTTTTTTATAGATTTTGGATACTAACCCTTTATCTGATATGTCACTTGCAAATATATTCTCCCATTTCATTCAGTTGCCTTTTAGTTTGGCTGATTTTGTCCCCTTCTGTGAAGAAGATTTTTATCTTCAGGACCCAATAGTTCATTGTGGTTTCTATTGCCCTTGCTTCTGGAGACATGACAAGCGAGAAGTTGCTGTGGCCAGGATCAAGGAGGTACATTGCCTGTTATCTCCTCCAGGATTTTGAATGTTCCTGAATTACATTTAGATAATTCATTCATTATGAGGTGTGTGTGTGTGTGTGTGTCGTTTAAGGACAGTGTCCAGGTTCAACATTCTCAATGTCCAGTATCCCGAGTATCATTTGCTGAAGAGACTCTGATTCCATTCGATATTCTTTCTGTGTTAACAAAGATTCCTCACCATATGTTTGAGGGTATATTTCTGGGTTCCATATTCTGTTCCATTGACGTCTTTCTCCGTTTCTGTGCCTGTACGTACTGTCTTGATGAATGCAGCTTTCTAATACACCATAAATCCAAAATAGTCATGTTTCCACCTTTGTTTTCTTTTTCAACATGACTTTACTTTTTGGTATCTTTTCTGGATCCTTACACATTTTAGGGTTGTTTGTTCTAGCTCTGTGGAGAAAGCTCGTGTTATTTTGATAGGGATTGCATTGAGTGTTTCGACTGCTTTGGTAGTATTGACATCGTAACAATGTTTGTTCTTCTAATACGTGAGCATGGAATGTTTTCCTTTTCTTTGGGTTTTTTTCAATTTTTCTCATAGACGATTTATAGTTTGTTGCTTACATCCCCATTGGGAGAGAGTCTGAGCTAGGGTTAGGGTTCGGTCCAGGACGTTGCCAGGGCCAAAGCAACTCCAGTCTCGTGATCTCCCTAGAGGAATGAAGTAAGGGACCAGGAGACAGTGGGCGTCAATTGTTTGATTAGGTTTCAAGATCGGGTTAGGATTCGGTTGAGGTTTCCGGTTAGGGGTAGGGTTTGGGTTAGGACCCAAGAGGCTCCAGGTACTGAACCCACAGCAGGGCAGTGGTCACCCGAATGGGGTAAGTTGAGGGCACAGGGGAGAGGGCTGGTAAGGTTCAGTCTTTGGCTTCCTGGCCACGCAAATCTATGGGCCACTGGTGGTAGGCCTCAGGAATTCTCTCAGACAACTGCAGCCGGGCCTGCAGAATGACATTGTGAGGTTCCCGGCACCATGCCGAGGGACACTGCGTCACTTCTGGAACCCCAGGCGCGTGGTGTTGCCAGACCTTGGGATTGGGTCCACAAGAGGAGAGAGACTTAGCTACGGTTAGTGTTTGGACCAGGGATGTAGCCAGGATCGAAGTAACTCCAGTCTCGAGATCTCCCTCGAGAGATGAAGTGAGGGCTCATGTGAAGGTGAGGTTAAAATGAAGGGATAGGGTTCAAGTCCAGCTTAGGATTTGGATGAGGGTCCGGTTAAGGGTAGGATTGGGGTTACGTCCCAGGAGCCCCCAAGTGCTGAAGCCAGAACACACACGTGGTCTCCACGAAGGACTGAGTTCAGGGCACAAGGGAGAGTTCCGGGCAGGGTCAGACTCTGTTCTTCCAAGGCCACACAACTCTATGAGCGCCTGGTGGGGGAAGACTCAGGAATCCTCTCTGGCAGCTGCAACAGGCATGGGAAACGATATGGTGAGCTTCCAGATACCATACCAAGTGACCATGCAACCCTTCATGTCCCAAGGCGTATGGTGTTGTCAGACGTAGGGATTGGGTCCCCACGGAGAGAGAGCCTTACCTAGGATTAGGGTTTGGTCCAGGGACGTCACCAGGGCCGAAGGCACACTGAGCCCGAAATCTCTCTCAAGGCCTGAAATGAGGGCCCATGCAATGGGGCGGCTCAAGTAGAAGGTTAGGATTTGAGGATGGCTGAGATGGTTAGGATTTGAGGATGGCTGAGATTTGAGGATGGCTGAGATTTGAGGATGGCTGAGAGGGTTAGGATTTGAGGATAGCTGTAGAAACCTCCAGAGGGTAGGTTTAGGGTGAAGTTTAAATCCCAGGAGCTCCAGACGACGAACCCACAGAAATACAGTGGTCTCCCTGAAGGGCTAGGTTGAGGACACAAGGGAGGGTGCCCGTCAGGATCCGTCTTGGTCTGCCAAGGCAACACATCCCCTGATCGAGGAGGCCTCCAGAATCCACTCGGGCAGCTGGCGCCGGGACTGGGAAACGACATGGTGACCTTCCAGGTTCCATGCCGAGTCAGCTTACACCGCATCTGGACCCCAGGCGCATGGTGATTTCAGACGGTAAAATTGGGTCCCGATGGGGTAGAGCCTTAGCTAGGGTTAGGGTTCGGTAAGGGACGTCACCAGGTCAGTGGCGACTCTAGTCTCGTGATCTCCCTCGAGGGCTGAAGTCAGGGCCCATGCCAGAAGGTGGTTCAATTGCATGGGTAGTGATCGAGGCAGGCTTAGGTTTCGGTGGAGGGTCCAGGATTGGGGTAGGTTAGGGTTAGGGTTAGCTCCCAGGAGCTCCAGGCGCCGAACCCACAGCAGGGTCGTGGTTTCCTTGAAGGGCTGAGTTGAGATCACAAGGGACGGTGCCGGTCAGGATCCCTCTTTGGCTGCCAATGCCACACACGTCGATCGGCCCTGATGGAGGAGCCTCAGGAATCCTCTTGGGCAGCTACAGCTGGGCCTGAGAAATGACATGGTGAGTTTCCAGGTTCCATGCCGACTTAGCCTGACCATTTCGGGACGCCAGGCACGTGGTGTTGTCAGACGTTGGAATTGGGTCCCCATGGGGAGAAAGCCTTAGCTAGGGTTAGAGTTCGGTCCAGGGACGTTGCCAAGGCCGTAGCGACTCCGGTCTCGTGATCTTCCTCGAGGGCTGAAGTGAGGGCCCATGCCAGAAGGCGGCTCAACTGCAGGGTTAGGGATCGAGACAGGCTTAAGTTTCAGTGGAGGGTCCCGGTTCGTGGTAGGGTTAGGGTTAGGGTTAGCTCCCAGGACCTCCAGGCGCCGAACCCACAGCAGGGTGGTGGTCTAGGCGAAGGGCTGAGTTGAGTGCACAAGTGACGGTGCCGGTCAGGATCCGTCTTTGGCTGCCAAGGCCACACACGTCGATCGGCCCCTGATGGAGGAGCCTCCGGAATCCTCTCGGGAGCTGCAGCCGAGCTTGGGAAAAGCCATGGTGATCTTCCAGGTTCCTTGACGAGTCAGCCTGCAACGCTTCTGGTCCCAGGTGCGAGATGCTGTCAGACCTTTGAATTGGGTCCCCATGAGGAGAGAGGCTTAGCTAGGGTTAGGGTTCCGTAAAGGGACCTCGCCTGGGCCGAAGCGACTCCTGTCCTGTGATCTCCCTCGAGGGCTGAAGTGAGGTTCCATGCCAGAAGGCGGCTCAAATGCAGGATTAGGGATCGAGGTAGGCTTAGGTTTCGTAGGAGGGTCCCGGATCGGGGTAGGGTTAGGGTTAGGGTTGTGTACCTGGAGGCTCCAGGCACCAAACCCACATCAGGGCAGTGGTCTCCCCAAAGGGCTGAGTTGAGGGCACGAGGGACGGTGCCAGTCAGGATCCCTCTTTGGCTGCCAAGGCCACACACGTCGATAAGCCCCTGGTCGAGGAGGCCTCCGGAATCCTCTCGGGAGCTGCAGCCGGGTCTGGGAAACGACATGGTGAGCTTCCAGGTTCTAGCCGAGTCAGCCTGCACCGCTTCCGAACCCCAGGCGCGTGATGCTGTCAGACCTTGGAATTGGGTCCCCATGAGGAGAGAGCGTTAGCTAGGGTTAGGGTTCGGACCAGGGACGTCGCCAGGGTCGAAGAGAATCCTATCTCGTGATCTCCCTCGAGGGTTGAAGTGAGGGCCCATGCCAGAAGGCGGCTCAAATGCAGGATTAAGGATCCCGGCAGGCTTAGGTTTCGGTGGAGGGTCCCGGTTCGGGGTAGGGTTAGGGTTAGGGTTGGGTACCTGGAGGTTCCAGGCGCCGAACCGACATCAGGGCAGTGGTCTCACCGAAGGGCTGAGTTGAGGGCACAAGGGACGGTGCCGGTCAGGATCCCTCTTTGGCTGCCAAGGCCACACATGTCGATAAGCCCATGGTCGAGGAGGCCTCCGGAACCCTCTCAGAAGCTGCAGCCGGGCCTGGGAAACAACATGGTGATCTTCCAGGTTCCTTCCCGAGTCAGTCTACAACGCTTCAGGACACCAGGCGCGTGATGCTGCAGACCTTGGAATTGGGTCCCAATGAGGAGAGAGCCTTAGCTAGGGTTAGGGTTCGGTCCAGGGACGTCGCCAGGGCCGAAGCGACTCCGGTCTCCTGATCTCCCTCGAGGGCTGAAGTGAGGGCCCATGCCAGAAGGCGGCTCAAATGCAGGATAAGGAAACGTGGCAGATTTGGTTTCAGTGGAGGGTAACGGTTCGGGGAAGGGTTAGGGTTAGGGTTAGGTCCCAAGAGGTTCCAGACGCCGAACTCAAAGCAGGGCAGTTTTCTTCCCGAAGGGCTTAGTTGCGGGCACAAAGGACGGTGCCGGTCAGGATCCCTCTTTGGCTGCCAAGGCCACACACGTCGATAAGCCCCTGGTCGGGGAGGCCTCCGGAATCCTCTCGGGAGCTGCAGCCGGGCTGGGAAACGACATGGTGAGCTTCCAGGTTCCTTGGCAAGTCAGCCTGCACCGCTTCTGGACCCCAGGCTCGTGATGCTGTCCTACCTTGGAATTGGGTCCCCATGCGGAGAGAGACTTATCTAGGGTTAGGGTTCGTTCCAGGGACGTCGCCAGGGCCGAAGCGACTCCGGTCTCGTGATCTCCCTCGAGGCCTGAAGTGAGGGCCCATGCCAGAAGGCGGCTCAAATGCACGAATAGGGATAGAGGCTGGCTTAGGTTTCGGTGGAGGGTCCTGGTTCGGGGTAGGTTTAGGGTTAGGGTTAGGTCCCAGGAGGTTCCAGGCGCTGAACTCACAGCAGGGCAGTGGTCTCCCCGAAGGGTTGAGTTGAAGCACAAGGGACCGTGCCGGTTAGGGTCCCTCTTTGGCTGTCAAGGCCACACACGTCGATAAGCCCCTGGTCGAGGAGGCCTCCGGAACCCTCTCTGGAGCTGCAGCCGGGCCTGGGAAACGACATGTGAGATTCCAAGTTCAATGCCGAGTCAGCATGCACCGCTCCTGGACCCCAGGCGTATGATGCTGTCCGACCTTGGAATTGGGTCCCCATGAGGAGAGAGCCTTAGCTAGGGTTAGGGTTCGGTCCAGGGACGTCGCCAGGGCCGAAGCGACTCCGGTCTCGTGATCTCCCTCAAGGGCTGAAGTGAGGGCCCATGCCAGGAGGCGGCTCAAATGCAGGATTACGTGTCGAGGCAGGCTTAGGTTTCGGGGGAGGGTCCGGATTCGGGGTAGGGTTAGGGTTACGGTTAGGTCCCAGGAGGTTCCAGGCGCTGAACTCACAGCAAGGCAGTGGTCTCCCCGAAGGGCTGAGTTGAGGGCACAAGGGACGGTGCCGGTCAGGGTCACTCTTTGGCTGCCAAGACCACACACGTCGATAAGCCCCTGGTCGAGGAGGCCTCCGGAATCCTCTCGGGAGCTGCAGCGGGGCCTGGGAAACGACATGGTGAGCTTCCAGGTTCCTTGCCGAGTCAGCCTGCACCGCTTCTGTTCCCTATGCGCGTGATGCTGTCCGACCTTGGAATTGGGTCCCCATGCGGAGAGAGCCTTAGCTAGGGTTAGGGTTCGGTCCAGGGACGATTCCAGGGCCGAAGCGACTCCGCTCTCGTGATCTCCCTCGAGGTCTGAAGTGAGGGCCCATGCCAGAAGGCGGCTCAACTGCAGGATAAGGGAACGAGGCAGGCTTAGGTTTCAGTGGAGGGTAACGGTTCGGCGAAGGCTTAGGGTTAGGGTTAGGTCCCAAGAGGTTCCAGACGCCGAACTAACAGCAGGGCAGTGTTCTTCCCGAAGGGCTTAGTTGCGGGCACAAAGGACGGTGCCGGTCAGGATCCCTCTTTGGCTGCCAAGGCCACACACGTCGATAAGCCCCTGGTCGAGGAGGCCTCCGGAATCCTCTCAGGAGCTGCAGTCGGGCCTGGGAAACGACATGGTGAGCTTCCAGGTTCCTTGACGAGTCAGCCTGCACCGCTTCTGGACACCAGGCGCGTGATGCTGTCCGACCTTGGAATTGGGTCCCCATGCGGAGAGAGCCTTAGCTAGGGTTAAGGTTCGGTCCAGTGAAGTCGCCAGGGCCAAAGCGACTCTGGTCTCGTGATCTCCCTCGAGGGCTGAAGTGAGGGCCCATGCCAGGAGGCGGCTCAAATGCAGGATTAGGGATCGAGGCAGGCTTAGGTTTCGGTGGAGGGTAACGGTTCGGGTTAGGTTTAGGTTTAGGGGTAGGACCCAGGAGATTCCAGGCGCTGAACTCACAGCAGGGCAGTGGTCTCCCCGAAGGACTGAGTTGAGGGCACAAGGGACGGTGCCGGTCAGGGTACCTCTTTGGCTCAAGGCCACACACGTCGATAAGCCCCTGGTCGATGAGGCCTTCGGAATCCTCTCGGGAGCTGCAGCCGGGCCTGGGAAACGACATGGTGAGATTCCAAGTTCCATGCCAAGTCAGCCTGCACCGCTTCTGGACCCCAGGCGCGTGATGCTGTCCGACCTTGGAATTGGGTCCCCATGAGGAGAGAGCCATAGCTAGGGTTAGGGTTTGGTCCAGGGATGTCGCCAGGGCCGAAGCGACTCTGGTCTCGTGATCTCCCTCGAGGGCCTAGATAAGGGCCCATGTCAGGAGGCGGATCAAATGCAGGATTAGGTGTCGAGGCAGGCTTAGGTTTCGGTGGAGGGTCCTGGTTCGGGGTAGGGTTAGGGTAAGGGTTAGGTCCCAGGAGGTTCCAGGCGCTGAACTCACAGCAGGGCAGTGGTCTCCCAGAAGGGCTGAGTTGAGGGAACAAGGGACGGTGCCTGTCAGGGTCCCTCTTTGTCTGCCAAGACCACACACGACGAAAAGCCCTTGGGGAGCAGGCCTCCGGAATCCTCTCGGGAGCTGCAGCCGGGCATGGGAAACGACATGGTGAGATTCCAGGTTCCTTGGCAAGTCAGCCTGCACCGCTTCTGTTCCCTATGCGCGTGATGCTGTCCGACCTTGGAATTGGGTCCCCATGAGGAGAGAGCCTTAGCTAGGGTTAGGGTTCGGTCAGGGACGTCGCCAGGGCCGAAGCGACACCTGTCTCGTGATCTCCCTCGAGGGCTGAAGTGAGGGCCCATGCCAGGAGGCGGCTCAAATGCAGGATAAGGGAACGAGGCAGGCTTACGTTTCGGTGGAGGCTAACGGTTCGGGGTAGGGTTAGGGTTAGGTTTAGGTCCCAAGAGGTTCCAGGCGCTGAACTCACAGAAGGGCAGTGGTCTCCCCGAAGGGCTGAGTTGAGGGCACAAGGGACGGTGCCTCTCAGGGTCCCTCTTTGGCTGCCAAGACCACACGCGTCGATAAGCCCCTGGTCGAGGAGGCCTCCGGAATCCTCTCGGGAGCTGCAGCCGGGCCTGGGAAACGACATGGTGAGCTTCCAGGTTCCTTGCCGAGTCAGCCTGCACCGCTTCTGTTCCCTATTCGCGTGATGCTGTCCGACCTTGGAATTGAGTCCACATGAGGAGAGAGCCTTAGCTAGGGTTAGGGTTCGGTCCAGGAACGACGCCTGGGCCGAAGCGACTCCGGTCTCGTGATCTCCCTCGAGGGCTGAAGTGAGGGCCCATGCCAGAAGGCGGCTCAAATGCAGGATAAGGGAACGTGGCAGGCTTTGGTTTCAGTGGAGGGTAACGGTTCGGGGAAGGGTTAGGGTTAGGGTTAAGTCCAAAGAGGTTCCAGACGCCCAACTCACAGCAGGGCAGTGTTGTTCCCGAAGGGCTTAGTTGCGGGCACAAAGGACGGTGCCGGTCAGGATCCCTCTTTGGCTGCCAAGGCCACACACGTCGATAAGCCCCTGGTCGGGGAGGCCTCCGGAATCCTCTCGGGAGCTGCAGCCGGGCCTGGGAAACGACATGGTGAGATTCCAAGTTCAATGCCGAGTCAGCATGCACCGCTTCTGGACCCCAGGCGCATGATGCTGTCCGACCTTGGAATTGGGTCCCCATGAGGAGAGAGCCTTAGCTAGGGTTAGGGTTCGGTCCAGGTACTTCGCCAGGGCCGAAGCGGCTCCGGTCCCGTGATCTCCCTCAAGGGCTGAAGTGAGGGCCCATCCCAGGAGGCGGCTCAAATGCAGGATTAGGTGTCGAGGCAGGCTTAGGTTTCGGTGGAGGGTCCTGGTTCGGGGTAGGGTTAGGGTTAGGGTTAGGTCCCAGGAGGTTCCAGGCGCTGAACTCACAGCAAGGCAGTGGTCTCCCCGAAGGGCTGAGTTGAGGGCACAAGGGACGGTGCCGGTCAGGGTCCCTCTTTGGCTGCCAAGACCACACACGTCGATAAGCCCCTGATCGAGGAGGCCTCCGGAGTCCTCTCGGGAGCTGCAGCCGGGCCTGGGAAACGACATGGTGAGCTTCCAGGTTCCTTGCCGAGTCAGCCTGCACTGCTTCTGTTCCCTATGCGCGTGATGCTGTCCGATCTTGGAATTGGGTCCCCATGAGGAGAGAGCCTTAGCTAGGGTTAGGGTTCGGTCCAGGGACGATGCCAGGGCCGAAGCGACTCCGCTCTCGTGATCTCCCTCGAGGTCTGAAGTGAGGGCCCATGCCAGAAGGCGGTTCAACTGCAGGATAAGGGAACGAGGCAAGCTTAGGTTTCAGTGGAGGGTAACCGTTCGGCGAAGGGTTAGGGTTAGGGTTAGGTCCCAAGAGGTTACAGACGCCGAACTAACAGCAGGGCACTGTTCTTCCCGAAGGGCTTAGTTGCGGGCACAAAGGGCGGTGCCGGTCAGGATCCCTCTTTGGCTGCCAAGGCCACACACGTCGATAAGCCCCTGGTCGAGGAGGCCTCCGGAATCCTCTCAGGAGCTGCAGCCGGGCCTGGGAAACGACATGGTGAGCTTCCAGGTTCCTTGACGAGTCAGCCTGCACCGCTTCTGGACACCAGGCGCGTGATGCTGTCCGACCTTGGAATTGGGTCCCCATGCGGAGAGAGCCTTAGCTAGGGTTAAGGTTCGGTCCAGCGAAGTCGCCAGGGCCAAAGCGACTCTGGTCTCGTGATCTCCCTCGAGGGCTGAAATGAGGGCCCATGCGAGGAGGCGGCTCAAATGCAGGATTAGGGATCGAGGCAGGCTTAGGTTTCGGTGGAGGGTAACGGTTCGGGTTAGGTTTAGGTTTAGGGGTAGGACCCAGGAGATTCCAGGCGCCGAACTCACAGCAGGGCAGTGGTCTCCCCGAAGGGCTGAGTTAAGCGCACAAGGGACGGTGCCGGTCAGGGTCCCTCTTTGGCTCAAGGCCACACACCTCGATAAGCCCCTGGTCGATGAGGCCTCCGGAATCCTCTCGGGAGCTGCAGCCGGGCCTGGGAAACGACATGGTGAGATTCCAAGTTCCATGCCGAGTCAGCCTGCACCGCTTCTGGACCCCAGGCGCGTGATGCTGTCCAACCTTGGAATTGGGTCCTCATGAGGAGAGAGCCATAGCTAGGGTTAGGTTTTGGTCCAGGGATGTCGCCAGGGCCGAAGCGACTCCGGTCTCGTGATCTCCCTCGAGGGCTGAAGTGAGCGCCCATGCCAGGAGGCGGCTCAAATGCAGGATTAGGGATCGAGGCAGGCTTCGGTTTCGGTAGAGGGTCCTGGTTCGGGTAGGGTTAGGGATAGGGTTAGGTCCCATGAGGTTCCAGGCGCTGAACTCACAGCAGGGCAGTGGTCTCCCCGAAGGCCTGAGTTGAGGGCAGAAGGGACGGTGCCGCTCAGGGTCCCTTTTTGGCTGCCAACACCACACACGTCGATAAGCCCCTGGTCGAGGAGGCCTCCGGAATCCTCTCGGGAGCTGCAGCCGGCCTGGGAAACGACATGGTGAGCTTCCATGTTCCTTGCCGAGTTAGCCTGCACCGCTTCTGTTCCCTATGCGCGTGATGCTGTCCGTCCTTGGAATTGGGTCCCCATGAGGAGAGAGCCTTAGCTAGGGTTAGGGTTCGGTCCAGGGACGATGCCAGGGCCGAAGCGACTCCGCTCTCGTGATCTCCCTCGGGGGCTGAAGTGAGGGCCCATGCCAGGAGGCGGCTCAAATACAGGATAAGGGAACGAGGCAGGCTTACGTTTTGGTGGAGGCTAACGGTTCGGGGTAGGGTTAGGGTTAGGGTTAGGTCCCAGGAGGTTCCAGGCGCTGAACTCACAGCAGGGCAGTGGTCTCCCCGAAGGGCTGAGTTGAGGGCACAAGGGACGGTGCCGGTCAGGGTCCCTCTTTGGCTGCCAAGACCACACGCGTCGATAAGCCCCTGGTCGAGGAGGCCTCCGGAATCCTCTCGGGAGCTGCAGCCGGGCCTGGGAAACGACATGGTGAGCTTCCAGGTTCCTTGCAGAGTCAGCCTGCACCGCTTCTGTTCCCTATGCGCCTGATGCTGTCCGACCTTGGAATTGAGTCCACATGAGGAGAGAGCCTTAGCTAGGGTTCGGGTTCGGTCCAGGGACGACGCCTGGGCCGATGGGACTCCGGTCTCGTGATCTCCCTCGAGGGCTGAAGTGAGGGCCCATGCCAGAAGGCGGCTCAAATGCAGGATAAGGGAACGTGGCAGACTTGGTTTCAGTGGAGGGTAACGGTTCGGGGAAGGGTTAGGGTTAGGGTTAGGTCCCAAGAGGTTCCAGACGCCAAACTCAGAGCAGGGCAGTGTTCTTCCCGAAAGGCTTAGTTGCGGGCACAAGGGACGGTGCCGGTCAGGATCCCTCTTTGGCTGCCAAGGCCACACACGTCGATAATCCCCTGGTCGGGGAGGCCTCCGGAATCCTCTCGGGAGCTGCAGCCGGGCCTGGGAAACGACATGGTGAGCTTCCAGGTTCCTTGGCAAGTCAGCCTGCACCGCTTCTGGACCCCAGGCTCGTGATGCTGTCCTACCTTGGAATTGGGTCCCCATGCGGAGAGAGACTTATCTAGGGTTAGGGTTCGGTCCAGGGACGTCGCCAGGGCCGAAGCGACTCCGGTCTCGTGATCTCCCTCGAGGCTTGAAGTGAGGGCCCATGCCAGAAGGCGGCTCAAATGCAAGAATAGGGATCGAGGCTGGCTTAGGTTTCGGTGGAGGGTCCTGGTTCGGGGTAGGTTTAGGGTTAGGGTTAGGTCCCAGGAGGTTCCAGGCGCTGAACTCACAGCAGGGCAGTGGTCTCCCCGAAGGGTTGAGTTGAAGCACAAGGGACCGTGCCGGTTAGGGTCCCTCTTTGGCTGTCAAGGCCACACACGTCGATAAGCCCCTGGTCGAGGAGGCCTCCGGAATCCTCTCGGGAGCTGCAGCCGGGCCTGGCAAACGACATGGTGAGCTTCCAGGTTCCTTGGCAAGTCAGCCTGCCCCGCTTCTGGACCCCAGGCTCGTTATGCTGTCCTACCTTGGAATTGGTTCCCCATGCGGAGAGAGCCTTATCCAGAGTTAGGGTTCGGTCCAGGGACGTCGCCAGGGCCAAAGCGACTCCGGTCTGGTGATCTCCCTCGAGGCCTGAAATGAGGGCCCATGCCACACGGCAGCTCAAATGCAGGAATAGGGATCGAGGCTGGCTTCGGTTTCGGTGGAGGGTCCTTTTTCGGGGTAGGGTTAGGGTTAGGGTTAGGTCCCAGGAGGTTCCAGGCGCCGAACCCACAGCCGGGCAGTGGTCTCCCCGAAGGGCTGAGTTGAGGGCACAAGGGACCGTGCCGGTCAGGGACCCTCTTTGGCTGTCAAGGCCACACACGTCGATAAGCCCCTGGTCGAGGAGGCCTCCGGAATCCTCTCGGGAGCTGCAGCCAGGCCTGGGAATCGACATGGTGAGATTCCAAGGTCCATGCCGAGTCAGCCTGCACCGCTTCTGGACCCCAGGCGCGTGATGCTGTCCGACCTTGGAATTGGGTCCTCATGAGGAGGGAGCCATAGCTAGGGTTAGGGTTTGGTCCAGGGATGTCGTCAGGGCCGAAGCAACTCCGGTCTCGTGATCTCCCTCGAGGGCTTAGATGAGGGCCCATGTCAGGAGGCGGATCAAATGCAGGATTAGGTGTCGAGGCAGGCTTAGGTTTCGGTGGAGGGTCCTGGTTCGGAGTAGGGTTAGGGTTAGGGTTAGGTCCAAGGAGGTTCCAAGCGCTGAACTCACAGCAGGGCAGTGGTCTCCCCGAAGGGCTGAGTGGAGGGCACAAGGGACGGTGCCGGTCGGGGTCCCTTTTTGGCTGCCAAGTCCACACACGACGAAAAGCCCCTGGTCGAGGAGGCCTCCGGAATCCTCTCTGGAGCTGCAGCCGGGCCTGGGAAACGACATGGTGAGATTCCAAGTTCCTTGGCAAGTCAGCCTGCACCGCTTCTGTTCCCTATGCGCGTGATGCTCTCCGACCTTGGAATTTGGTCCCCATGAGGAGAGTGCCTTAGCTAGGGTTAGGGTTCGGTCCAGGGACGTCGCCAGGGCCGAAGCGACTCCGGTCTCGTGATCTCCCTCGAGGGCTGAAGTGAGGGCCCATGCCAGGAGGCTGCTCAAATGCAGGATAAGGGAATGAGGCAGGCTTAGGTTTCAGTGGAGGGTAACGTTTCGGGGAAGGGTTAGGGTTAGGGTTAAGTCCCAAGAGGTTCCAGACGCCGAACTCACAGCAGGGCAGTGTTCTTTCCGAAGGGCTTAGTTGCGGGCACAAAGGACGGTTCCGGTCAGGATACCTCTTTGGCTGCCAAGGCCACACACGTCGATAAGCCCCTGGTCGAGGAGGCCTCCGGAATCCTCTCGGGAGCTGCATCTGGGCCTGGGAAACGACATGGTCAGCTTCCAGGTACCTTGGCAAGTCAGCCTGCACCGCTTCTGGTCCCCAGGCTCGTGATGCTGTCCTACGTTGGAATTGGGTCCCCATGGGGAGAGAGCCTTAACTAGGGTTAGGGTTCGGTCCAGGGACGTCGCCAGGGCCGAAGCGACTCCGGTCTCGTGATCTCCCTCGAGGACTGAAGTGAGGGCCCATTCCAGAAGGCGTCTCAAATGCAGGAATAGGGATCGAGGCTGGCTTAGGTTTCGGTGGAGGGCTCCTGGTTCGGGGTAGGGTTAGGGTTAGGGTTAGGTCCCAGGAAGTTCCAGGCGCCTTTCCCAAAGCAGGGCAGTGGTCTCCCCGAAGGGCTGAGTTGAGGGCACAAGGGATCGTGCCGCTCAGGGTCCCTCGTTGGCTGTCAAGGCCACACACGTCGATAAGACCCTGGTCGAGGAGGCCTCCGGAAACCTCTCGGGAGCTGCAGCCGGGCCTGGGAAACCACATGGTGAGATTGCAAGGTCCATGCCGAGTCAGCCTGCACCGCTTCTGGACCCCAGGTGCGTTATGCTGTCCGACCTTGGAATTGGGTCCCCATGAGGAGAGAGCCTTAGCTAGGGTTAGGGTTCAGTCCATGGACATCGCCAGGGCCGTAGCAACTCCGGTCTCGTGATCTCCCTCGAGGGCTGAAGTGAGGGCCCATGCCAGGAGGCGGTTCAAATGCAGGATTAGGTGTCGAGGCAGGCTTAGGTTCCGGTGGATGGTCCTGGATCGTGGTAGTGTTAGGGTTAGGGTTAGGTCCCAGGAGGTTCCAGGCGCTGAACTCACAGCAGGGCAGTGGTCTCCCCAAAGGGCTGAGTTGAGGGCACAAGGGACGGTGCCGGTCAGGGTCCCTCTTTGGCTGCCAAGACCACACACGTCGAAAAGCCCCTGGTCGAGGAGGCCTCCGGAATCCTCTCGGGAGCTGCAGCCAGGCCTGGGAAACGACATGGTGAGCTTCCAAGTTCCTTGCCCAGTCAGCCTGCACCGCGTATGGACCCCAGGCGCGTGGTGTTGTCAAACGTTGCAATTGGGTCCCCATGGGGGAGAGCCATAGCTTGGCTTAGGGTTCGGTCCAGGGATGTCTCCAGGGAGGTGGCATAGGGGGATGGGTTCAATGGGTGATGGGCTATGGAGGGCACTAGTAGTGAGGATCACTGGGTGTTGTATGTAAGTGATGGATGACTACATTCCTTACCTGAAGCTAACATTACACTGCATGTTAACCAACTGGAATTAAATAAAAACTTGAAAAATGAGTACAAAAAAAAACACATAAATACGTTTAAACTGCTCTAAATAAATACATGTTAAAAAGGAAAAAGGAAACTCATGTGAGGATGTCAATAGACACAGAACAAGCGTTCTGAGAAACTTTGGTATCCATTTGTGGTAAAAATCTCTTTAAAATTCTGTGTAGAAGGGTCAGATCTCAACATAACGAAGGCCATGTATGTGAAGCCCACAGCTAATGTCATACTCAGTAGTGAAATTGTGAACGATTTTCCGCTAAGATCAGGCACAAGACAAGGATTCCCTAGATATGTGAAGGGGATTGGATGATGCAGGCTTCTGGTTATGCAATGAATGAATCACAGATAGAAGATATAGCATAGGGCACATAGAGAATGGTACTGGAGTAGGGATGCATGGTGACAGATGACAGCTACACCTGTGTTAGCGTAGCAGAATGTATACATTTGCCAATGACTATGTTTTTCATATGAAACTAATGTAACATAGTGTGTCAGCTATTCCCAAATAATATGTTGTTTTTTTTTAACTAGGTAAAGGACTGAAATAAAAAGTTTAATATAAAAGAACCTGTTAATATCTAATCAAGAAATGCAGTGAAGTTCCAAAGTATAAAGTCACCATATCAAATTCTGTATCATTCCTATACACTAACCCAATTATCTGAGAAGAAGTAAAGAAAACAATCCCATTTATAGCATCAAAAACAATAAAAATTATAGCAATACCGTTAGCCAAGGAAATGAAAATCTCTCTACAGAAAACTATAAATCCTGTGTGCAGGAATGGAAGAAATTCAATTTGGGTGAAAGAAAGGGGAGAACACACAAGTCAGTGAAAAGCCATCCCATGTCCAACTTTCGGAGGAATTAATACAGATACAATGTCCATATTACCAAAAGCCATCTAGAGATTCAGTGCAATCTCTATCAAGACTCCGATGCAATATTTATGCAATTAGAAAATCATAACCTAAAATTTATTTGGAACCACAAAAAGACCCCATGTAGCCAACGCAAGAAAGGATAAAACAGGAAGCATCCCCCTTCTTGATTTCAAGCGTCATTCTAACACAAAGAAATCAATGATGTCACTGGCATAAGCACACACACAAGACAATGGAACAGAAATTGAGAGCCCAAACTAAACCCATGCATCACAGTCACCTAGTATTCGACAAGGGAGTCAATAATACACAGTGGAGAAGAGTAGTCTTTTGAATAACTGGTGCTAGGAAAATTGGATATTCCCATGTATAAGAACAAAGTTGAGCACCGTATAATACACCACTCCCTAGAGAGTGAAAGGAAGAAATAGAGAGAGATGTGGTTAGAGAGAAACAGAGACAAAGAGGAAGTACAAGAAGGAAAGTAGAGACCTGGTCCGGGTATGTGGACACGGTTAGATGGGCCAGGGGAGAGGGGATGTAGGAAGTGGCTCTGAGTGCTGGGGCACAAAGGGCTTCTATCATGGGAATCAGGGTTCCATGGCCCCAAGACTCCAACATCCCTGGGCCCAAGTTCTGCAGAGGCCATTGGAATTGAAAAGATGGGTAGCCCTCATTTCTTCTAGAATTGTGAGGTTCAGCCTCACGTTCTGTCATGGAGAGGGATGTCTTGAGGGAGAGTGTGCCGCTCTTTGGCAGGTAAACTCCATAGCCTGCCCTGTGGGGAGGTGTCCCAGGGCCATCTCCCTCACTGCCCCAGGCTCTGTTGGATTTCCCCCCTCCCCCGCCAGCCTGCCTTCCTCAAGTTCTGAACCCAGGCATCAGGCATTGCGTTGCCCCCAGGTCCTGCAGTCTGGACCTGGCAGAGGTGGACTAGTAATATTGGTAAAATATATATCTATATTTGACAATAAGGTACACATCCTCCCTCTGGGACTAGCGGTGTGCATCCAAATCATAGGTTGCTATCCTCCTCTCCACAACCAATCTGAGGAATCCAGAAGGTAGGTGGACCCTTTCAAACACCCTAGTTTTCTCTTACATGAAATTCAAAGACATTTTCTTGACCCAGCTTTCTTTTAGTTCTGAAGAGATGGCAATTACTAATTGAAGGCATAATAGTCCTATGGGCAATTGACCTATATGACGGATGGACATTATTTCATCCATCCGTATCCCTAAAGCACATTTCAGTGTAAATATTAGCCAAGGATACACACTGTAAATTCACAACTGATGTGTAGCTCCCTGTAAGTTGCATTCTGACGTTGTCACAAATGTATCATCAAAAATATTATTCGTGGGGCGCCTGGGTGGCGCAGTCGGTTAAGCGTCCGACTTCAGCCAGGTCACGATCTCACGGTCCGTGAGTTCGAGCCCCGCGTCAGGCTCTGGGCTGATGGCTCGGAGCCTGGAGCCTGTTTCCGACTCTGTGTCTCCCTCTCTCTCTGCCCCTCCCCCGTTCATGCTCTGTCTCTCTCTGTCCCAGAAATAAATAAAAATGTTGAAAAAAATTAAAAAAAAAAGATATTATTCGTGACTTTTCAGATAAGCTTTCAACACCAAGAAGGTGATGCTAGAGAATCTGGTATGAATGGAAATTCGCAGATTCTCAATGAGGAATGATTTTTCATTTTTAATATTTCTTTTTTTGAGAGAACCCGAGCTGGGGAGGGGGATAGAGTGGGAGACATGGAATATGAGGCAGGCTCGAGGCTCTGAGCTCTCAGGACAGAGCCTGATGCAGGGCTCAAACTCATGGACTGCCAAATCCTGACTTGACTCAAAGTCGGACGCTTCACCGACTAAGCCACCCAAGCGCCCCAGGAAGGATAGTTTAGTGGCAAAGAAGAAGAAATTAAAGATAGTGTAAAGGATGTCTCTTTTTAATTGAAATATTGTTCACACATTCGTTGTGTTAGTTTTAGGCATACATTGTAGTCATTCCATTTGTCTCTACATTATGTTGTACTCAACCACAAGTGTAGCTATCCTGTGAAAGCATGCAACAATATTGTTACAGGATTGACTCCATTCCATTGGCTGTCCCTTGTATCCCTAGGACTCATTCACTCCATCGCTGGACGCCGGTATCTCTCTCTCTCAAAGGTGTCCATTCTTTATCTAACCTAAGTATTTTGGTGGTAAACAAAATTACTTCTTGTTCAGCATGTGTAAATCGGAGGTCTATTTTTCTGTGAATATTGCTTAAAACATTACCAATGATGTCGTTACTTTAATAAATTCGGTTTCATTCTTCACTCACAAGAAAGAGAAGGAAAAGATTTTGTGTCCCAGGCCCTGTCACTAAAACCTTCCCAACGAGGAGAACAGGCTTAGTTGCCCAGAGCACCTTCGGTCTCTCAGCTGAGCAACCAGGGCCTTCCACATTGAAGGAATTCCCATGGTGGCCAGCAGAGAGAGCTCAAGCACCACAGACCCCCGAGGGGCGGGTTCCTCTGCTTGGCAGTGATAGCCAGCAGAGGGCGCACCATCTGCTTTTCTGACTCAGGGCACCTCAGAGCAGGAAGCGCTTTCATTGCTCTCAGAGGACTCAGACCTCTGCTGGTGCCTGAGTACAGAGAGCAGAGCTGCATTTCCAGCAGGTTCTGCCACCCTCCCCAGGGGAGACCTTGGAAGCTTAGCAGCAACTTGGCATCTCCTGAGTCGCCAGAGAGAAGCTGCCTTGTTGTACTGACTGCTGAGGAGGGGGCGCCGGGTGGCTTCCCTGGTCAAGCTGGTCGCTGAGCTGCACAGGCCTTTGCATTTTCTGGGCTGTTCCCGTGTTTCATTCCACCCCTTCCCGGACAGTGTTTGCACAAGACGTATTTTACTAAAGGACTTGTGGATTCCGGGGTCCCACGACATCACCTCATAGATGCAGTCGATGGTGTGTTCCAGATCCAGGCTTGTTTCCGACAAGGAACCCTAACAGAAATTCAGAAGCACGGGAGCTGCATTCAATTAGGACGTGGATCCATGAAATGCTCGTCTCACGACCTTCTAGAAGAAGGAGCTGGGACCCATGTTCCGAGTCCTGCTGGACCCAGAGGCCAAGGTAAGGGCACAAACTGTCCCACATATCATACATGCTTTTTTAAAAATTTCATGGTTATTTTTCCAACCTAGTGAAGTGATTGAACACTACCGAAAACCCGGTAGGTAAGTCTCATTAACCTTATGTTATCTTTTAATTTAAATTCCACTGAGTGAAGACACAGTGTAATAGTAGTTTCAGGTGTCCAATATAGAGCAACACTTCCACACGTCACCCGGTGCTCATCCCAGGTGCACTTCTGAATCCCCATCAGCTGTTTCACCCATTCCCTCACCTCGCTGTGGAACTCCCCAGTTTGTTTCCTAGTTAAGAGTCCATTGGTCTCCTCTCCCCGCCCCTTTCTTTTGTTTTCTTGCCATGTGTTAGCGAAATCATTGGGTATTTGTCTTTCTCCGAGAGGCTTATTTCACCCAGCATAACATTCTCTCTCTCCATCCACCTTGTGGCAAATTGCAAGATTTCATGTTTTTACGGCTAAATCATATTACATTCCATAGACCACATCTCAATTTATTCATCCGTTGATGGGTGCTTGGATAGTTTCTGTCATTTGGCTATTGTAGAAAACGCTGCTGTAAACATCACGGTGCATGTATCCCTTTGAAGATTTTGTATTCTTTGTGGAAATACCTTGTAGTGAAGTTGCTGGATTGTAAGGTACTTCTATTTCTAGTTTTGTTTTGTTTTTGGACATCTCCATGTGGTTTTCCAGAGTGGCTGCAGCAGTTTGCATTCCTACCCACAGTGCAAGAGGGTTATTCTTTCCCCACATCCATGGCAACACCTGCTGTGTCATCCTTCATTGATTTTAGCCATTGTGACAGATGTGATGTGTTCTCTCATTGTACTTTCGAATTGTATCTCCCTGAAGATCAGTATTGTTGAGCATTTTTTCATGTGTCTCTTGGCCATGTATATGTCTTCCTTCGGGAAATGTCCACTCGTGTCTTCTGCCCATTTTTAATCAGATTTCTCATTTTTTGGGTGCTGTATAACTGTATATATTTTGGACACTAACCCTGTATCCGATGTCGTTTGCAAATATCATTCTGTTGATGTTTTCGTTTTGTTGATTATTTCCTTGGTGACGGAAGGTTTTAATTTTTATAAAGTCTCATTATTTTTGCTTGCGTTTCCCTTACCTCTAGAGATATATCTACAAAGACGTTTGTACAGGCAATGTCAAGTAAGATACTACCCGTGTTATCCTCTGGGATTTTTATGGTTTCAGGTTTCACATAGAGGTCTTTGTCCATGTTGGATTTATTTTTGTGTATGTTGTAAGACAGTGGTCCGTTGTTTTTGTTTTGTTTTGCAGATTGCTTTCCAGTTTTTCCAAAACCATATATTGAGGAGCCTTTTTTTAAATTTATGTATTTATTTTTGAGAGAGAGAGAGAGAGAGAGAGAGAGAGAGAGAGAGAGCGCATGCAAAAGAGGGGCAGAGAGATATGGAGAGAGAGAATCCCACGCATGCTCTGCACTGCCCTGAGATCATGACCTGAGCTGAACCCACCATCACACGCTTTCTTGACTGGGCCACCCATGTGTCCCAAGACTATCTTTTTTTTCCATTGGATGTTCTTTCCTGCTTTGTTGAGATTGAATTGACCATAGAGGTGTGAGTTTATTTCTGGGTGTCCATGCTATTGATCTACGCATATGAGTTTGTTGTTGTTGTTACTTTTTGTTGTGGTTTTGTCAGTACTGTTCAGTACGGACATACGGATCATACTGTTCTGATCAGTATAGCTTTGTAATATAACCTAAAGTCTGGAATTGTGATGTCTCCAGCTTTGCTTTTCTTCTACAAGTTTGTGTTGGCTGTTTGGGGACATTTGTCATTCCATACACATGTTGAGATTATTTGTTCTTGTTCTGTGACAAATGTTTTTGTTAGCGTGATATCCCTATCACACTTCATTTCATTATATGTGTAGATTGCTTTGAGGAGTGTAGACATTTTAACAGTATTTTGTGCTTCCCATCCAGGAACATGAAATGTATGTCCATTTCTTTGTGTCCTCTTCCATTTATTTCATCAGTGTTTCATAGCCTTTAGAGTACAGGTGTTTCACCTCTTTGGTTAGGTTGATTCCTGGTTTCTTGTGTTATTTGTGAGCCTGTCAATGGTTTTGATCCCTTACTTTCTCTCTGTGTTAATTCATGATTTGTGTTAGAAATTCAATATATCTATCTTCCTTGATTTCTGTAGATTGTGACTTGTCGAATTCATATATCGATCCTAGCAATTTTTAAGCGAGCCTTTCATGCTTTTTATAGAACCTATCATGTCAGTTCCAAACAGCGAAAGTGCTACTTCTTCCTTGCCGATTTGGATGCCTCTTATTTCTTTTTGTTGTCTGAGTGCTGTGGTTCAGGTTTCCCGTACTATGTGGGATAACAGTGGTGAGAGGGGTCATTCCTAGCTTGTCCCTGACTTTGGAAGAAAAACTTTCAATTCTTACCCATTGAGGATGAGACGAGCTGTGGGTTTTTCATAGACGACCTTTATTATGTGTAGGTAGGTTGAGTCTCAATGTAGTTTGCTGAGGGTTTTTATCATGAATGGATGTGACATTTTATCAAATAGTTTCCCTGCATCTGTTGAAAGCATCCTATTGTTCTTATGCTTTCTTCTATTACTGTGGTGCATCATGTTGATTGATATGTGAATGTGGAACCACGCTTGCAGCCCAGGAATATATCCCACTTGATTATGGGAAATGATTCTATCAATGTATTGTTGACTTTAATTTGAAGGTATTTTAATGAGAATTTCGGCATACATAGACATCAGGCTATTGCTCTGCAGTTTTATTTAAAATTTTTTAAACATCTTTTTAAATGCTTATTTCTTTCCTTAGATAGTGTACATAAAAGTGAGGGAGGGGCAGAGAGACAGGGAGAGAGAGAATCCTGGCCACGCCCCACACTGTCATGGCAGGGCCCACCGTGGGACTGGAACCCACGTACCGCAAGATATTGTCCTCATCCAAAATTAAGAGTTGGACAGTAAACCGACCGACCCACACAGGCGCCGCTGCAGTTTTTGGCTTTAGTGGAGGCTTCATCTCGTTTTGGTATCAGGGTAATGATGCCTCATACGATGAATTTGTAAGTTTTCCTTCTTTTTTTATTTTGTAATAATTCGAGGAGAATACCTATTACCTCTTCCTTGAATGGATGGTAGAATTCATCCATGAAGCCATCTGGCCATGAACTCTTGTGTTGGGGGGAGATTTTTTTAATTACTGATGGGGTATCTTTCTGTTTTCAGATTTTAGGTATCTTCCTGTTTCAGTTTTCGTAGTGTGTGAGTTTCTACGAAGTTGTCCATTTTTTTCAGAGTGTCCAATTTGTTGCATATAGATGTTCATAATATTATCTTCTAATTGTATTTTTGTGGTGTTGACTGTCACTTCTCCTTTCTTATTTGTGATTTCATTTATTTGAGTCCTTTCTGTCTTCTTTGTGAAGAGTCTGCCTAGGAGGTTTTCAAGTTGATTACTGCATTCAATGAACCAGCCCCTGGTTTCATTGATTTGGTCTAGTGTCTTTTTGGTTTCTATATTCCTTATTTCTGCCCTAAACTCTATTATTTCCTTCCTTCTGCTGCTCTTTTTCTCATTCCTTCAGGTGTAAGTTAGGATTCTTTGAGAGTTTTCTTGCTCTTTAAGGTAGGCTTGTATTGCTATATACTTCCATCATAGACTGCTTTTGCCGCATTCCAAAGGGTTTTACCAGTGTATTTTCATTTTCATTTGTTTCAGTGTATTTTCTCATTGATTTCCTGTTTGACCCATTCATTTAGTAGCAGGTTACTTAACCTCCCTTTATTTGTGGCCTTCCCGCCCCCCCCCCCCGCCCTCTTTTTGTGGTTGACTTCAAGTTTCCTAGCTTTGTGGTTAGAAAAGATGCTTGGTCTGATCTCTGTCGTTGGGTACCTCTTGAGGCCTGATTTGTGACCTAGAATGTGATCAATTCTGGAGAACGGCCCGGGTATGCTTGAAAAGAATGTGTACTCTGGCATTTTAGTATGGAGTGTTCTGAATATATCTGTTAAACCCTTCTGGTCCAGTGTGTCATTCAAAGCCATTGTTTCCTTGTTGACGTTCTGTTTATAGGTTCTGTCCATTGATGTGAGTGATGTGTTAAAGTTCTCTACTATCATCATCATATTATAAATGAGTTCCTTTACGGTTGTTGCTAAATGTTTTGTATACTTGGTGATCGCATGTTGGGTGCATCGAAATTTACAATCATTGGATCTTCTTGTTTGGCTGTCCCCTTTAGTATCAGATCGTGTCTGTCTTCATCTCTTGTTATAGCTGTATGTATGTATGTATGTATGTATGTATTTTAATTTAAGTCTTAGTTGACATACAGTGCATTCTCGGGTTTAGGAGTAGAATTCGGTGATTCATCCTTTACATACAACACCCAGTGCTCATCACAACAAGTGCTCTCCTTAATACTCGTCCTCCATCTAGCCCAGCGCTGACCCATCTCCCTCCATCAACTTTCACTTTTTTTTTCTCTAACATTAAGAGACTCATGTGGTTTGTTACCAGGCTTCTCTTTTCCTGGCTCCTTCCTTAGTTTTCATGTGTTTTGTTTCTTTACTTCCACATGAGTGAAATCATATATGTGTCTTTCTCTGATTGACGTATTTCACGTAGCATAATACATTCGAGCTCCATCCACATCGTTGCAAATGGCAAGATTTCATTCTTCTTGAAGCTGAGTTATATTTCATTGTATATACGTATGTATGTATATATGAACATACACGTATGTCCATATGCATATACATACGTATACATACACACACCGCAACTTCTTTACACCTTCCTCAGTTGATGGATACTTGGGCTTTCTCCATAGTTGGGCTACTGTTGATAATTCTGCTATAAATATTGGGTGCATGCATTGTCACTCTTAGGTATTTACCCAAAGGGTACCAAAATAGAGTCTCGGCTTTAAAGTTTATTTTGCCTGATATAAGTATGGCTACTGGCTTTCTTTTGACATTATTGGCATGATAAATATTTCTTCATTCCCTCACTTCAAATCTGCAGGAGACTTGGGGCGCCTGGGTGGCTCAGTCGGTTAAGGGGCCGACTTCGGCTCAGGTCATGATCTCGTGGTCCGTGAGGTCGAGCCCCGCGTCGGGCTCTGTGCTGACAGCTCAGAGCCTGGAGCCTGTTTCAGATTCTGTGTCTCCCTCTCTCTGACCCTCCCCCGTTTATGCTCGGTCTCTCTCTGTCTCAAAAATAAATAAACATTAAAAGATTAAAAAAAATAAGAAATCTGCAGGAGACTTAAGTCCAAATAAGGCTTTGTAGGCAGCATCTAGATAGACATTGTTTTTTGTTTGCTTGTTTGTTTGTTTGTTTTGTCCATTCTGACGCCCTATCCAATGTCTTTGGATTGGAGCATTTAGTCCATTTATAGTCAGAGTGATTATTGCTAGGTATATATTTAGTCCCATTCTAGTAGTTGATTTGTCATTGTTTCTTGATGTTTTCTCTGATCCTTTCTTGTCTGTAACACTTTTAGTCTTTCCTTTCCACTCAAGAGCCCGACTTAAATATTCTTTTCTTTTGACTGGTGGTACATTTCTTTACTTATTTTTAATATTTCTTCTTTTTAAAATTTAGGGCCAAGTTAGTTACCTTATAGAGGAATACAGTTTCAGCAGTAGAATTTAGTGATCCATCAAGTACAAAATATACCCAATACTTATCCCAAGGTCCACCCCTAATGCCCGTCACCCGTTTAGCCAATACCCCTATTCAGTAACCCTCCAGGAACCCTGAGGTTCTTCCCTCTATTTAACAGTTTCTTATCATTTGACTCCCTCTTTGTATGTATCTTATTTTTGCTTTCCTTGCACTATGTTCATCAGTTTTATTAAATTCGACAGATGAGAGTAATCATAGGGTGTGTGTCGTTCTCTGACATATTTTGCTTAGCTTAAGAAAGTCTGGTTCCATCCACGTTGATGCAAAGAGCGAGATTTCATTCTTTTTGGTCGCCGAGTGATAGTCCATTGTATGCATATACCATATCTTCTTTATCCATTCATCCGTCAGTGGTCATTTGGGCTCTTTGCATAACTTAGCTATTGTTGAGAATGCTGCTATAAATATTGGAGTACACGTGCCACTTCGAGTCAGCGTTAGTGTATCTTTTGGATAAATACGTAGTAGTGCAATTGCTGGGTCCTAGTGTAGTTCTATTTTTTGTTTTTGTGACGAATCTCCATACTATTGTCCAGAATGGCTACACCGCTTTGCATTCGCACCAGCATTGCAAAAGGGTTCCCTTTCCCTGCATCCTTGCAAACATCTGTCATTTCCGGAGATGCTAATTTTAGCCATTCTGATAGGTGTGAGGGGATATCTCATTGTGGGTTTCATTTGTATTTCAGTGATGACCAGTGAGATTGAGCATCTTTTCATGTGTGACCGATCTGGATGTCATCTTTCTTAAGGTGTCTCTTCATGTCTTTTGCCCATTTCTTCACTGGATTATTTGGTTTCTGGGTGTTGAGTGTGATCAGTTTTTATAGATTTTGGATACTAACCCTATATCTGATATGTCACCTGCAAATATCTTCTCCCATTTCATTCAGTTGCCTTTTAGTTTAGCTGATTTTGTCCCCTGCTGTGCAGAAGCTTTTTATCTTCAGGACCCAATAGTTCATTGTGGTTTGTATTGCCCTTGTTTCTGGAGACATGACAAGCGAGAAGTTGCTGCGGCCAGGATCAAGGAGGTACATTGCCTGTTATCTCCTCTAGGATGTTGATGGTTCCTGACTTACAGTTAGATAATTCATCCATTTTGAGGTGTGTGTGTGTGTGTGTGTGTGTGTGTGTGTGTCGTTTAAGAACAGTGTCCAGTGTCATCCTTCTCACTGTCCAGTATTCTTAGTACCATTTGCTGAAGAGACTCTTATTCCATTGGATATTCTTTCTGTGTTAACAAAGATTACTCACATTATGTTTGAGGGTATATTTCTGGGTTCCATATTCTGTTCCATTGACGTCTGTCTCCGTTTCTGTGCCTGTATATACTGTCTTGATGAATGCAGCTTTCTAATACACCATAAATCCAAAATAGTCATGTTTCCACCTTTGTTTTCTCTTTCAACATGACTTTAGTTTTTGGTATCTTTTCTGGATCCTTACACATTTTAGGGTTGTTTGTTCTAGCTCTGTGGAGAAAGCTCGTGTTTTTTGATAGGGATTGCATTGAGTGTGTCGATTGCTTTGGTAGTATTGACATCTTAACAATGTTTGTTCTTCTTCTTTTTTTTTTCAACGTTTATTTATTTTTGGGGGACAGACAGAGACAGAGCATGAACCGGGGATTGGCAGAGAGAGAGGGAGACACAGAATAGGAAACAGGCTCCAGGCTCTGAGCCATCAGCCCACAGCCTGACATGGGGCTCGATATCACGGATCGCGAGATCGTGACCTGGTAGAAGTCGGACGCTTAACCGACTGTGCCACCCAGACACCCCAAATGTTTGTTCTTCTAATACGTGAGCATGGAATGTTTTCCATTTCTCCGGGTTTCTTCAATTTTTCTCATAGACGATTTATGGTTTCTTGCTTACATCCCCATTGGGAGAGAGTCTGAGCTAGGGTTAGGGTTGGGTCCAGGACGTTGCCAGGGCCAAAGCAACTCCAGTCTCGTGATCTCCCTAGAGGAATGAAGTAAGGGACCAGGAGACAGCGGGGGTCAATTGTTTGATTAGGTTTCAAGATCGGGTTAGGATTCGGTTGAGGTTTCCGTTAGGGTTAGGGATTGGGTTAGGACCCAAGAGGCCCCAGGTACTGAGCCCACAGCAGGGCAGTGGTCACCCGAATGGGCTAAGTAGAGGGCACAGGGGAGAGGGCCGGGAAGGTTCAGTCTTTGGCTTCCTGGCCATGCAACTCTATGGGCCACTGGTCCGGTAGGCCTCAGGAATTCTCTCAGACAACTGCAGCCGGGCCTGCAGAATGACATTGTGAGGTTCCAGGCACCATGCTGAGGGACACTGCCCCGCTTCTGGAACCCCAGGCACGTGGTGTTGCCAGACCATGCGATTGGGTCCACAAGGGGTGAGAGCCTTAGCTACGGTTAGTATTTGGACCAGGGACGTAGCCAGGATCGAAGTGACTCCTGTCTCGAGATCTCCCTCGAGAGATGAAGTGAGGGCTCATGTGAAGGTGAGGTTAAGATGAAGGGATAGGGTTCAAGTCCGGCTGAGGATTAGGAGGAGGGTCTCGTTAAGGGTAGGGTTGGGGTTACGTCCCAGGAGGCCCCAGGTGCTGAAGCGAGAACACTTCAGCGGTCTCTCCGAAGGACTGAGTTCAGGGCACAAGGGAGAGTTCCGGGCAGGGTCAGACTCTATGAGCACCTGGCCGGGGAAGACTCAGGAATTCTCTCTGGCAGCTGCAACAGGCATGGGAAACGATATGGTGAGCTTCCAGATACCATACCAGGTGACCATGCAACCCATAATGACCCAAGGCGTATGGTGTTGTGAGACGTAGGGATTGGGTCCCCATGGGGAGAGAGCCTAAGCTAGGGGTAGGTTTCGGTAAAGGGACATCGCCAGGCCCATAGCGACTCCAGGCTCGTGACCTCCCTCAGGAATAATTGAGGGCCCATGCCAGAAGGTGGCTCAAGTGCAGGGTTAGGGTTCGAGGCATGCTTAGATTACTGTGGAGGGACCCGGTTAGAAGTGGCGTTAAGGTTAGGGTTACGTCCCAGGAGGCTCCAGGCACGGAACCTACAGCAAAACGATGGTCTCCCCGAAGGGCTGAGTTGAGGGCACAAGGGATGGTGCTAGTCAGGATCCGTCTTTGGCTGCCAAGGCCACATGCGTCGAACGGCCCCTGAACGAGGAGCCTCTGGAATCCTCTAGGGCAGCTGTAGTGAGGCCTGTGAAACGACATGGTGAGCTTCCAGGTTCCATGCCATGTGAGCCTGCACCGCTTCTGGACCCGAAGCACGTGGAGTTTTCAGATGTTGGAATTGGATCCCCATGGGGACTGAGCGTTAGATAGGGTTAGAATTCGGTCCAGGGACATGGCCAGGTTCGAAACGACAGCGGTCTCGTGATCTCGTTTAAGGCTGACGTGAGAGCCCATGCCAGAAGGAGGCTCACTTGCAGGGTCAGTGATCAAGGCAGGCCAAGGTTTTGGTGGAGGGTCCCGGGTTGGGGTAGGGTTAGGGTTAGGGTTAGGACCATGAGATTCCAGGCGCCGAACACACAGCAGGGCAGTGGTCTCCCCGAGGGGCTAAGTTGAGGGCACAAGGGAAGGTGTCGGTCAGGATGACTCTTTGGCTGCCAAGGCCACACACATCGATCCGCCCCTGGAGGAGGAGGCTTCGTGAATCCTCTCAAGGGCTGCAGTCGGGCCTGGGAAACGAAATGGTGAGCTGCCAAATTCCATGCCGAGTAAGGCTGCACAGCTTCTGGACCCCAGGCGCCTAGTATTGTCAGACGTTCGAATTGGGTGCCCTTGGGGAGAGAGCCCACGTAGGGTTAGGGTTCGGTCCAGGGACGTCATTAGGGTTAAAGTGACTCCAGTCTCGTGATCTCCCTCGAGGGCTGAAGTCAGGGCCCATGCCAGAAGGCGACTGAATTGCAGGATTAGGGAACGAGGAGGGCTTAGGTTTTGGTAGAGGGTCCCGGATCGGGGTTTGGTTAGGGTTAGTGATGGGAACCTGGAGGCTCCAGGCGCCGAACCCACAGCAGGGCAGTGGTCTCCCTGAAGGGCTGATTTGAGGGTACAAAGGACTGTGCGGGTCAGGTTCCCTCTTTGGCTGCCAAGGCCACACACGTCGATAAGCCCCTGGTCCAGGAGGCCTCCGGACTCCTATCGGGAGCTGAAGCCGTCCTGGGAAACGTCACGGTGAGCTTCAAGGTTCCTTGCCGAGTCAGACTGCACCGCATCTGGAACCCAGGCGCTTGATGCTGTCAGACCATGGAATTGGCTCCCCATGAGGAGAGAGCTTTAGCTAGGGTTAGGGTTCGTTCCAGGGACGTTGCCAGGGCCGAAGCGACTCCGGTCTCGTGATCTCTTTCCAAGACTGAAGTGAGGGTCCATGCTAGATGCGGCTCAGATGCAGGATTAGGGATCGAGACAGGCTTAGCTTTTGGTGGAGGGTCCCGCATCGGGGTAGGGTTAGGGTTATGGTTGGGTACCTGGAGTCTCCAAGCGCCGAACTCAGAGCAGGGCAGTGGTCTCCCCGAAGGGCTGAGTTGAGGGCACAAGGGACGGTGCCGGTCAGGATCCCTGTTTGACAGCCAAGGCCACACACATGGATAAGCCCCTGGTCGAGGAGGCCTCCAGAATCGGCTCGGGAGTTGCAGCCGGGCCTGGGAAACGATATGTTGAGATTCCAGGTCCTTGCCGAGTCTGCCTGAACCGCTTTTGGAACCCAGGCGCGTGATGCTGTCCGACCTTGAAATTGGGTCCCATGAGGAAAGAGCCTTAGCTAGGGTTCGGGTTCGGTCCAGGTATGTCACCAGGGCCGAAGCGACTCGGGTCTCGTGACCTCCCTCGAGGACTGAAGTGAGGCCCCATGCCAGAAGGCGGCTCAAATGCAGGATTAGGGATCGAGGCAAGTTTTGGTTTCAGTGGAGGGTCCCGGGTAGGGTTAGGGTTAGGTCCCAGGGGGTTCCAGGCGCCGAACCCACAGCAGGGCAGTGGTCTCCCCGAAGGGCTGAGTTGAGGGCACAAGGGACGGTGCCGGTCAGGGTCCCTCCCTGGCTGTCAAGGCCACACACGTCGAAAAGCCCCTGGTCGAGGAGGCCTCCGGAATCCTCTCTGGAGCTGCAGCCGGGCCTGGGAAACGACATGGTGAGCTTCCAGGTTCCTTGCCGAATCTGCCTGCACCGCTTCTAGACCCCAGGCGTGTGATGCTGTCCGACCTTGGAAATGGGTCCCCATGAGGAGAGAACCTTAGCTAGGGTTAGGGTTCGGTCCAGGGACGACGCCAGGGCCGAAGCGACTCTGGTCTCGTGATCTCCCTCTTGGGCTGAAGTGAGGGCCCATGCAGAAGGCGGCTCAAATGCAGGATAAGGGAACGAGGCAGGCTTAGGTTTCAGTGGAGGGTCCTGGTTCGGGGAAGGGTTAGGGTTAGGGTTAGGTCCCAAGAGGTTCCAGGCGCCAAACCCACAGAAGGGCAGTGGTCTCCCCGAAGGTCTGAGTTGAGGGCTCAAAGGACGGTGCCGGTCAGGGTCCCTCTTTGGCTGCCAAGGCCACACACGTCGATAAGCCCCTGGTCGAGGAGGCCTCCGGAATCCTCTCGGGAGCTGTAGCCGGGCCTGGGAAACGACATATTGAGATTCCAGGTTCCTTGCCGAGTCAGCCTGCACCGCTTCTGTTCCCTATGCGCGTGATGCTGTCCGACCTTGGAATTGGGTCCCCATGAGGAGAGAGCCTTAGCTAGGGTTAGGGTTCGGTCCAGGGTCGACGCCAGGGCCGAAGCGACTCCGGTCTCGTGATCTCCCTCGAGGGCTGACGTGAGGGCCCATGCCAGGAGGCGGCTCAAATGCAGTATTAGGTGTCGAGGCAGGCTTAGGTTTCGGTGGAGGGTCCTGGTTCGGGGTAGGGTTAGGGTTAGGGTTAGGTCCCAAGAGGTTCCAGACTCCGAACTCACAGCAGGGCAGTGTTCTTTCCGAAGGGCTTAGTTGCGGGGACAAAGGACGGTGCCGGTCAGGGTCCCTCTTTGGCTGCCAAGATGACACACGGCGATAAGCCCCTGGTCGAGGAGGCCTCCGGAATCCTCTTGAGAGCTGCAGCCGGGCCTGGGAAACGACATGGTGAGCTTCCAGGTTCCTTGGCAAGTCAGCCTGCACCGCGTCAGGACCCCAGGCTCATGATTTTGTCCGACCTTCGAATTGGGTCCCCATGCGGAGAGAGCCTTATCTAGGTTTAGGGTTCGGTCCAGGAACGTCGCCAGGGCCGAAGCGACTCCGGTCTCGTGTTCTCCCTCGAGACCTGAATTGAGGGCCCATTCAAGAAGGCGGCTCAAATGCAGGAATAGGGATCGAGGCTGGCTTAGGTTTTGGTGGGGGTTCCTGTTTCGGGGTAGGGTTAGGGTTAGGGTTAGGTCCCAGGAGGTTCCAGGCGCTGAACCAAAAGCAGGGCAGTGGTCTCCCCGAAGGGCTGAGTTGAGGGCACAAGGGACGGTGCCGGTCAGGGTCCCTCCCTGGCTGTCAAGGCCACACACGTCGATAAGCCCCTGGTCGAGGAGGCCTCCGGAATACTCTCTGGAGCTGCAGCCGGGCCTGGGAATCGACATGGTGCGATTCCAAGTTCCATGCCGAGTCAGCCTGCACCGCTTCTGGACCCCAGGCGCGTGATGCTGTCCGAACTTGGAATTGGGTCCCCATGAGGAGAGAGCCTTAGCTAGGGTTAGGGTTCGGTCCAGGGACGTCGCCAAGGCCGAAGCGACCCCGGTCTCGTGATCTCCCTCGAGGGCTGAAATGAGGGCCCATGCCATGAGGCGGCTCAAATGCAGGATTAGGTCTCGAGGCAGGCTTAGGTTTCGGTGGATGGTCCTGGTTCGGGGAAGGGTTAGGGTTAGGGTTAGGTCCCAGGAGGTTCCAGGCGCTAAACTCACAACAGGGCAGTGGTCTCCCCGAAGGGCTGAGTTGAGGGCACAAGGGACGGTGCCGGTCAGGGTCCCTTTTTGGCTGCCAAAACCACACACGGCGTTAAGCCCCTGGTAGAGGAGGCCTCCGGAATCATCTCGGGAGCTGCAGCCGGGCCTGGGAAACGACATGGTGAGCTTCCAGGTTCCTTGCCGAGTCAGCCTGCACCGCTTCTGTTCCCTATGCCCGTGATGCTGTCCTACCTTGGAATTGGGTTCCCATGAGAGGAGAGCCTTAGCTAGGGTTAGGGTTCGGTCCAGGGACGATGCAAGGGCCGAAGCGACTCCGCTCTCGTGATCTCCCTCGAGGGCTGAAGTGAGGGCCCATGCCAGAAGGCGGCTCAAATGCAGGATAAGGGAACGAGGCAGGCTTAGGTTTCAGTGGAGGGTAACGGTTCGGGGAAGGGTTAGGGTTAGGGTTAGGTCCCAAGAGGTTCCAGACGCCGAACGCACAGCAGGGCAATGTTCTTTCCGAAGGGCTTAGTTGCGGGCACAAAGGACGGTGCCGGTCAGGTTCCCTCATTGGCTGCCAAGACGACACACGGCGATAAGCCCCTGGTCGAAGAGGCCTCCGGAATCCTCTTGGGAGCTGCCGCCGGGCCTGGGAAACGACATGGTGAGCTTCCAGGTTCCTTGGCAAGTCAGCCTGCACTCTTCAGACCCCAGGCGCGTGATGCTGTCCGACCTTGGAAATGGGTCCCCATGACGAGAGAGCCTTAGCTAGGGTTAGGGTTCGGTCCAGGGACGACGCCAGGGCCGAAGCGACTCCGCTCTCGTGATCTCCCTCGATGGCTGAAGTGAGGGCCCATGCCGGAAGGCGGCTCAAATGCAGGATAAGGGAACGAGGCAGGCTTAGGTTTCTGTGGAGGGTAACGGTTCAGGGTAGGGTTAGGGTTAGGGTTAGTTCCCAGGAGGTTCCAGGCGCCGAACCCACAGCCGGGCCGTGGCCTCCCCGAAGGGCTGAGTTGAGGGCACAAGGGACGGTGCCGGTCAGGATCCCTCTTTGGCTGCCAAGGCCACACACGTCGATAAGCCCCTGGTCGAGGAGGCCTCCGGAATCCTCCCGGGAGCTGCAGCCGCGCCTGGGAAAGACATGGTGAGCTTCCAGGTTCCTTGCCGAGTCAGCCTGCACCACTTCTGGTCCCCAGGCGCGTGATGCTGTCCGACGTTGCGATTGGGTCCCCATGAGGAGAGAGCCTTAGCTAGGATTAGTGTTCGGTCCAGCGACGACACCAGGGCTGAAGCGACTCCGGTCTCATGATCTCCCTCGAGGACTGAAGTGAGGGCCCATGCCAGAAGGCGGCTCAAATGCAGGATAAGGGATCGAGGCAGGCTTAGTTTTCGGTGGAGGGTAACGTTTCGGGGTAGGGTTAGGGTTAGGGTTAGGTCCCAGGAGGTTCCAGGCGCCGAACCCACATCAGGGCAGTGGTCTCCCCGAAGGGCTGAGTTGAGGGCACAAGGGACGGTGCCGGTCAGGGTCCCTCTTTGGCTGTAAAGGCCACACACGTCGATAAGCCCATGGTCGAGGAGGCCTCCGGAATCCTCTCGGGAGCTGCAGCCGGTCCTGAGAATCGACATGGTGAGATTCCAGGTTCCTTGCTGAGTCAGTCTGCACCGCCTCTGGACCCCAGACGTGTGATGCTGTCCGACCTTGGAATGGGGATCCCATGCGGAGAGCCTTGGCTAGGGTTATGGTTCGGTCCAGGGACGTCGCCAGGGCCGAAGCGACTCCGATCTCGTGACCTCCCTGGAGGTCTGAAGTGAGGGCCCATGCCAGAAGGTGGCTCAAATTCAGGGTTAGGGATCGAGGCTGGCTTAGGTTTCGGTGGAGGGTCCTGGTTCGGGGTAGGGTTAGGGTTAGGGTTAGTTCCCAGGAGGTTCCAGGCGCCGAACCCACAGCCGGGGCGTGGCCTCCCCGAAGGGCTGAGTTGAGGGCACAAGGGACGGTGCCGGTCAGGATCCCTCTTTGGCTGCCAAGGCCACACACTTCGATAAGCCCCTGGTCGAGGAGGCCTCCGGAATCCTCCCGGGAGCTGCAGCCGCGCCTGGGAAAAGACATGGTGAGCTTCCAGGTTCCTTGCCGAGTCAGCCTGCACCACTTCTGGTCCCCAGGCGCGTGATGCTGTCCGACCTTGGAATTGGGTCCCCATGAGGAGAGAGCCTTAGCTAGGGTTAGTGTTCGGTCCAGCGACGACACCAGGGCTGAAGCGACTCCGGTCTCATGATCTCCCTCGAGGACTGAAGTGAGGGCCCATGCCAGAAGGCGGCTCAAATGTAGGCTAAGGGATCGAGGCAGGCTTAGTTTTCGGTGGAGGGTAACGTTTCGGGGTAGGGTTAGGGTTAGGGTTAGGTCCCAGGAGGTTCCAGGCGCCGAACCCACATCAGGGCAGTGGTCTCCCCGAAGGGCTGAGTTGAGGGCACAAGGGACGGTGCCGGTCAGGGTCCCTCGTTGGCTGTCAAGGCCACACACGTCGATAAGACCCTGGTCGAGGAGGCCTCTGGAATCCTCTCGGGAGCTGCAGCCGGGCCTGGGAAACGACATGGTGAGATTGCAAGGTCCATGCCGAGTCAGCCTGCACCGCTTCTGGACCCCAGGTGCGTTATGCTGTCCGACCTTGGAATTGGGTCCCCATGAGGAGAGAGCCTTAGCTAGGGTTAGGGTTCAGTCCAGGGACGTCGCCAGGGCCGTAGCAACTCCGGTCTCGTGATCTCCCTCGAGGGCTGAAGTGAGGGCCCATGCCAGGAGGCGGTTCAAATGCAGGATTAGGTGTCGAGGCAGGCTTAGGTTCCGGTGGATGGTCCTGGATCGTGGTAGGGTTAGGGTTAGGTTTAGGTCCCAGGAGGTTCCAGGCGCTGAACTCACATCAGGGCAGTGGTCTCCCCAAAGGGCTGAGTTGAGGGCACAAGGGACGGTGCCGGTCAGGGTCCCTCTTTGGCTGCCAAGACCACACACGTCGAAAAGCCCCTGGTCGAGGAGGCCTCCGGAATCCTCTCGGGAGCTGCAGCCAGGCCTGGGAAACGACATGGTGAGCTTCCAGGTTCCTTGCCCAGTCAGCCTGCACCGCGTATGGACCCCAGGCGCGTGGTGTTGTCAAACGTTGCAATTGGGTCCCCATGGGGGAGAGCCATAGCTTGGCTTAGGGTTCGGTCCAGGGATGTCTCCAGGGAGGTGGCATAGGGGGATGGGTTCAATGGGTGATGGGCTATGGAGGGCACTAGTAGTGAGGATCACTGGGTGTTGTATGTAAGTGATGGATGACTACATTCCTTACCTGAAGCTAACATTACACTGCATGTTAACCAACTGGAATTTAAATAAAAACTTGAAAAATGAGTACAAAAAAAACACATAAATACGTTTAAACTGCTCTAAGTAAATACATGTTAAAATGGAAAAAGGAAACTCATGTGAGGATGTCAATAGACACAGAACAAGCGTTCTGAGAAACTTTGGTATCCATTTGTGGTAAAAATCTCTTTAAAATTCTGTGTAGAAGGGTCAGATCTCAACATAACGAAGGCCATGTATGTGAAGCCCACAGCTAATGTCATACTCAGTAGTGAAATTGTGAACGATTTTCCGCTAAGATCAGGCACAAGACAAGGATTCCCTAGATATGTGAAGGGGATTGGATGATGCAGGCTTCTGGTTATGCAATGAATGAATCACAGATAGAAGATATAGCATAGGGCACATAGAGAATGGTACTGGAGTAGGGATGCATGGTGACAGATGACAGCTACACCTGTGTTAGCGTAGCAGAATGTATACATTTGCCAATGACTATGTTTTTCATATGAAACTAATGTAACATAGTGTGTCAGCTATTCCCAAATAATATGTTGTTTTTTTTAACTAGGTAAAGGACTGAAATAAAAAGTTTAATATAAAAGAACCTGTTAATATCTAATCAAGAAATGCAGTGAAGTTCCAAAGTATAAAGTCACCATATCAAATTCTGTATCATTCCTATACACTAACCCAATTATCTGAGAAGAAGTAAAGAAAACAATCCCATTTATAGCATCAAAAACAATAAAAATTATAGCAATACCGTTAGCCAAGGAAATGAAAATCTCTCTACAGAAAACTATAAATCCTGTGTGCAGGAATGGAAGAAATTCAATTTGGGTGAAAGAAAGGGGAGAACACACAAGTCAGTGAAAAGCCATCCCATGTCCAACTTTCGGAGGAATTAATACAGATACAATGTCCATATTACCAAAAGCCATCTAGAGATTCAGTGCAATCTCTATCAAGACTCCGATGCAATATTTATGCAATTAGAAAATCATAACCTAAAATTTATTTGGAACCACAAAAAGACCCCATGTAGCCAACGCAAGAAAGGATAAAACAGGAAGCATCCCCCTTCTTGATTTCAAGCGTCATTCTAACACAAAGAAATCAATGATGTCACTGGCATAAGCACACACACAAGACAATGGAACAGAAATTGAGAGCCCAAACTAAACCCATGCATCACAGTCACCTAGTATTCGACAAGGGAGTCAATAATACACAGTGGAGAAGAGTAGTCTTTTGAATAACTGGTGCTAGGAAAATTGGATATTCCCATGTATAAGAACAAAGTTGAGCACCGTATAATACACCACTCCCTAGAGAGTGAAAGGAAGAAATAGAGAGAGATGTGGTTAGAGAGAAACAGAGACAAAGAGGAAGTACAAGAAGGAAAGTAGAGACCTGGTCCGGGTATGTGGACACGGTTAGATGGGCCAGGGGAGAGGGGATGTAGGAAGTGGCTCTGAGTGCTGGGGCACAAAGGGCTTCTATCATGGGAATCAGGGTTCCATGGCCCCAAGACTCCAACATCCCTGGGCCCAAGTTCTGCAGAGGCCATTGGAATTGAAAAGATGGGTAGCCCTCATTTCTTCTAGAATTGTGAGGTTCAGCCTCACGTTCTGTCATGGAGAGGGATGTCTTGAGGGAGAGTGTGCCGCTCTTTGGCAGGTAAACTCCATAGCCTGCCCTGTGGGGAGGTGTCCCAGGGCCATCTCCCTCACTGCCCCAGGCTCTGTTGGATTTCCCCCCTCCCCCGCCAGCCTGCCTTCCTCAAGTTCTGAACCCAGGCATCAGGCATTGCGTTGCCCCCAGGTCCTGCAGTCTGGACCTGGCAGAGGTGGACTAGTAATATTGGTAAAATATATATCTATATTTGACAATAAGGTACACATCCTCCCTCTGGGACTAGCGGTGTGCATCCAAATCATAGGTTGCTATCCTCCTCTCCACAACCAATCTGAGGAATCCAGAAGGTAGGTGGACCCTTTCAAACACCCTAGTCTTCTCTTACATGAAATTCAAAGACATTTTCTTGACCCAGCTTTCTTTTAGTTCTGAAGAGATGGCAATTACTAATTGAAGGCATAATAGTCCTATGGGCAATTGACCTATATGACGGATGGACATTATTTCATCCATCCGTATCCCTAAAGCACATTTCAGTGTAAATATTAGCCAAGGATACACACTGTAAATTCACAACTGATGTGTAGCTCCCTGTAAGTTGCATTCTGACGTTGTCACAAATGTATCATCAAAAATATTATTCGTGGGGCGCCTGGGTGGCGCAGTCGGTTAAGCGTCCGACTTCAGCCAGGTCACGATCTCACGGTCCGTGAGTTCCAGCCCCGCGTCAGGCTCTGGGCTGATGGCTCGGAGCCTGGAGCCTGTTTCCGACTCTGTGTCTCCCTCTCTCTCTGCCCCTCCCCCGTTCATGCTCTGTCTCTCTCTGTCCCAGAAATAAATAAAAATGTTGAAAAAAAATTAAAAAAAAAAGATATTATTCGTGACTTTTCAGATAAGCTTTCAACACCAAGAAGGTGATGCTAGAGAATCTGGTATGAATGGAAATTCGCAGATTCTCAATGAGGAATGATTTTTCATTTTTAATATTTCTTTTTTTGAGAGAACCCGAGCTGGGGAGGGGGATAGAGTGGGAGACACCGAATTGAGGCAGGCTCGAGGCTCTGAGCTCTCAGGACAGAGGCTGATGCAGGGCTCAAACTCATGGACTGCCAAATCCTGACTTGACTCAAAGTCGGACGCTTCACCGACTAAGCCACCCAAGCGCCCCAGGAAGGATAGTTTAGTGGCAAAGAAGAAGAAATTAAAGATAGTGTAAAGGATGTCTCTTTTTAATTGAAATATTGTTCACACATTCGTTGTGTTAGTTTTAGGCATACATTGTAGTCATTCCATTTGTCTTTACATTATGTTGTACTCAACCACAAGTGTAGCTATCCTGTGAAAGCATGCAACAATATTGTTACAGGATTGACTCCATTCCATTGGCTGTCCCTTGTATCCCTAGGACTCATACACTCCATCGCTGGACGCCGGTATCTCTCTCTCTCAAAGGTGTCCATTCTTTATCTAACCTAAGTATTTTGGTGGTAAACAAAATTACTTCTTGTTCAGCATGTGTAAATCGGAGGTCTATTTTTCTGTGAATATTGCTTAAAACATTACCAATGATGTCGTTACTTTAATAAATTCGGTTTCATTCTTCACTCACAAGAAAGAGAAGGAAAAGATTTTGTGTCCCAGGCCCTGTCACTAAAACCTTCCCAACGAGGAGAACAGGCTTAGTTGCCCAGAGCACCTTCGGTCTCTCAGCTGAGCAACCAGGGCCTTCCACATTGAAGGAATTCCCATGGTGGCCAGCAGAGAGAGCTCAAGCACCACAGACCCCCGAGGGGCGGGTTCCTCTGCTTGGCAGTGATAGCCAGCAGAGGGCGCACCATCTGCTTTTCTGACTCAGGGCACCTCAGAGCAGGAAGCGCTTTCATTGCTCTCAGAGGACTCAGACCTCTGCTGGTGCCTGAGTACAGAGAGCAGAGCTGCATTTCCAGCAGGTTCTGCCACCCTCCCCAGGGGAGACCTTGGAAGCTTAGCAGCAACTTGGCATCTCCTGAGTCGCCAGAGAGAAGCTGCCTTGTTGTACTGACTGCTGAGGAGGGGGCGCCGGGTGGCTTCCCTGGTCAAGCTGGTCGCTGAGCTGCACAGGCCTTTGCATTTTCTGGGCTGTTCCCGTGTTTCATTCCACCCCTTCCCGGACAGTGTTTGCACAAGACGTATTTTACTAAAGGACTTGTGGATTCCGGGGTCCCACGACATCACCTCATAGATGCAGTCGATGGTGTGTTCCAGATCCAGGCTTGTTTCCGACAAGGAACCCTAACAGAAATTCAGAAGCACGGGAGCTGCATTCAATTAGGACGTGGATCCATGAAATGCTCGTCTCACGACCTTCTAGAAGAAGGAGCTGGGACCCATGTTCCGAGTCCTGCTGGACCCAGAGGCCAAGGTAAGGGCACAAACTGTCCCACATATCATACATGCTTTTTTAAAAATTTCATGGTTATTTTTCCAACCTAGTGAAGTGATTGAACACTACCGAAAACCCGGTAGGTAAGTCTCATTAACCTTATGTTATCTTTTAATTTAAATTCCACTGAGTGAAGACACAGTGTAATAGTAGTTTCAGGTGTCCAATATAGAGCAACACTTCCACACGTCACCCGGTGCTCATCCCAGGTGCACTTCTGAATCCCCATCAGCTGTTTCACCCATTCCCTCACCTCGCTGTGGAACTCCCCAGTTTGTTTCCTAGTTAAGAGTCCATTGGTCTCCTCTCCCCGCCCCTTTCTTTTGTTTTCTTGCCATGTGTTAGCGAAATCATTGGGTATTTGTCTTTCTCCGAGAGGCTTATTTCACCCAGCATAACATTCTCTCTCACCATCCACCTTGTGGCAAATTGCAAGATTTCATGTTTTTACGGCTAAATCATATTACATTCCATAGACCACATCTCAATTTATTCATCCGTTGATGGGTGCTTGGATAGTTTCTGTCATTTGGCTATTGTAGAAAACGCTGCTGTAAACATCACGGTGCATGTATCCCTTTGAAGATTTTGTATTCTTTGTGGAAATACCTTGTAGTGAAGTTGCTGGATTGTAAGGTACTTCTATTTCTAGTTTTGTTTTGTTTTTGGACATCTCCATGTGGTTTTCCAGAGTGGCTGCAGCAGTTTGCATTCCTACCCACAGTGCAAGAGGGTTATTCTTTCCCCACATCCATGGCAACACCTGCTGTGTCATCCTTCATTGATTTTAGCCATTGTGACAGATGTGATGTGTTCTCTCATTGTACTTTCGAATTGTATCTCCCTGAAGATCAGTATTGTTGAGCATTTTTTCATGTGTCTCTTGGCCATGTATATGTCTTCCTTCGGGAAATGTCCACTCGTGTCTTCTGCCCATTTTTAATCAGATTTCTCATTTTTTGGGTGCTGTATAACTGTATATATTTTGGACACTATCCCTGTATCCGATGTCGTTTGCAAATATCATTCTGTTGATGTTTTCGTTTTGTTGATTATTTCCTTGGTGACGGAAGGTTTTAATTTTTATAAAGTCTCATTATTTTTGCTTGCGTTTCCCTTACCTCTAGAGATATATCTACAAAGACGTTTGTACAGGCAATGTCAAGTAAGATACTACCCGTGTTATCCTCTGGGATTTTTATGGTTTCAGGTTTCACATAGAGGTCTTTGTCCATGTTGGATTTATTTTTGTGTATGTTGTAAGACAGTGGTCCGTTGTTTTTGTTTTGTTTTGCAGATTGCTTTCCAGTTTTTCCAAAACCATATATTGAGGAGCCTTTTTTTAAATTTATGTATTTATTTTTGAGAGAGAGAGAGAGAGAGAGAGAGAGAGAGCGCATGCAGAAGAGGGGCAGAGAGATATGGAGAGAGAGAATCCCACGCATGCTCTGCACTGCCCTGAGATCATGACCTGAGCTGAACCCACCATCACACGCTTTCTTGACTGGGCCACCCATGTGTCCCAAGACTATCTTTTTTTTCCATTGGATGTTCTTTCCTGCTTTGTTGAGATTGAATTGACCATAGAGGTGTGAGTTTATTTCTGGGTGTCCATGCTATTGATCTACGCATATGAGTTTGTTGTTGTTGTTACTTTTTGTTGTGGTTTTGTCAGTACTGTTCAGTACGGACATACGGATCATACTGTTCTGATCAGTATAGCTTTGTAATATAACCTAAAGTCTGGAATTGTGATGTCTCCAGCTTTGCTTTTCTTCTACAAGTTTGTGTTGGCTGTTTGGGGACATTTGTCATTCCATACACATGTTGAGATTATTTGTTCTTGTTCTGTGACAAATGTTTTTGTTAGCGTGATATCCCTATCACACTTCATTTCATTATATGTGTAGATTGCTTTGAGGAGTGTAGACATTTTAACAGTATTTTGTGCTTCCCATCCAGGAACATGAAATGTATGTCCATTTCTTTGTGTCCTCTTCCATTTATTTCATCAGTGTTTCATAGCCTTTAGAGTACAGGTGTTTCACCTCTTTGGTTAGGTTGATTCCTGGTTTCTTGTGTTATTTGTGAGCCTGTCAATGGTTTTGATCCCTTACTTTCTCTCTGTGTTAATTCATGATTTGTGTTAGAAATTCAATACATCTATCTTCCTTGATTTCTGTAGATTGTGACTTGTCGAATTCATATATCGATCCTAGCAATTTTTAAGCGAGCCTTTCATGCTTTTTATAGAACCTATCATGTCAGTTCCAAACAGCGAAAGTGCTACTTCTTCCTTGCCGATTTGGATGCCTCTTATTTCTTTTTGTTGTCTGAGTGCTGTGGTTCGGGTTTCCCGTACTATGTGGGATAACAGTGGTGAGAGGGGTCATTCCTAGCTTGTCCCTGACTTTGGAAGAAAAACTTTCAATTCTTACCCATTGAGGATGAGACGAGCTGTGGGTTTTTCATAGACGACCTTTATTATGTGTAGGTAGGTTGAGTCTCAATGTAGTTTGCTGAGGGTTTTTATCATGAATGGATGTGACATTTTATCAAATAGTTTCCCTGCATCTGTTGAAAGCATCCTATTGTTCTTATGCTTTCTTCTATTACTGTGGTGCATCATGTTGATTGATATGTGAATGTGGAACCACGCTTGCAGCCCAGGAATATATCCCACTTGATTATGGGAAATGATTCTATCAATGTATTGTTGACTTTAATTTGAAGGTATTTTAATGAGAATTTCGGCATACATAGACATCAGGCTATTGCTCTGCAGTTTTATTTAAAATTTTTTAAACATCTTTTTAAATGCTTATTTCTTTCCTTAGATAGTGTACATAAAAGTGAGGGAGGGGCAGAGAGACAGGGAGAGAGAGAATCCTGGCCACGCCCCACACTGTCATGGCAGGGCCCACCGTGGGACTGGAACCCACGTACCGCAAGATATTGTCCTCATCCAAAATTAAGAGTTGGACAGTAAACCGACCGACCCACACAGGCGCCGCTGCAGTTTTTGGCTTTAGTGGAGGCTTCATCTCGTTTTGGTATCAGGGTAATGATGCCTCATACGATGAATTTGTAAGTTTTCCTTCTTTTTTTATTTTGTAATAATTCGAGGAGAATACCTATTACCTCTTCCTTGAATGGATGGTAGAATTCATCCATGAAGCCATCTGGCCATGAACTCTTGTGTTGGGGGGAGATTTTTTTAATTACTGATGGGGTATCTTTCTGTTTTCAGATTTTAGGTATCTTCCTGTTTCAGTTTTCGTAGTGTGTGAGTTTCTACGAAGTTGTCCATTTTTTTCAGAGTGTCCAATTTGTTGCATATAGATGTTCATAATATTATCTTCTAATTGTATTTTTGTGGTGTTGACTGTCACTTCTCCTTTCTTATTTGTGATTTCATTTATTTGAGTCCTTTCTGTCTTCTTTGTGAAGAGTCTGCCTAGGAGGTTTTCAAGTTGATTACTGCATTCAATGAACCAGCCCCTGGTTTCATTGATTTGGTCTAGTGTCTTTTTGGTTTCTATATTCCTTATTTCTGCCCTAAACTCTATTATTTCCTTCCTTCTGCTGCTCTTTTTCTCATTCCTTCAGGTGTAAGTTAGGATTCTTTGAGAGTTTTCTTGCTCTTTAAGGTAGGCTTGTATTGCTATATACTTCCATCATAGACTGCTTTTGCCGCATTCCAAAGGGTTTTACCAGTGTATTTTCATTTTCATTTGTTTCAGTGTATTTTCTCATTGATTTCCTGTTTGACCCATTCATTTAGTAGCAGGTTACTTAACCTCCCTTTATTTGTGGCCTTCCCGCCCCCCCCCCCGCCCTCTTTTTGTGGTTGACTTCAAGTTTCCTAGCTTTGTGGTTAGAAAAGATGCTTGGTCTGATCTCTGTCGTTGGGTACCTCTTGAGGCCTGATTTGTGACCTAGAATGTGATCAATTCTGGAGAACGGCCCGGGTATGCTTGAAAAGAATGTGTACTCTGGCATTTTAGTATGGAGTGTTCTGAATATATCTGTTAAACCCTTCTGGTCCAGTGTGTCATTCAAAGCCATTGTTTCCTTGTTGACGTTCTGTTTATAGGTTCTGTCCATTGATGTGAGTGATGTGTTAAAGTTCTCTACTATCATCATCATATTATAAATGAGTTCCTTTACGGTTGTTGCTAAATGTTTTGTATACTTGGTGATCGCATGTTGGGTGCATCGAAATTTACAATCATTGGATCTTCTTGTTTGGCTGTCCCCTTTAGTATCAGATCGTGTCTGTCTTCATCTCTTGTTATAGCTGTATGTATGTATGTATGTATGTATGTATTTTAATTTAAGTCTTAGTTGACATACAGTGCATTCTCGGGTTTAGGAGTAGAATTCGGTGATTCATCCTTTACATACAACACCCAGTGCTCATCACAACAAGTGCTCTCCTTAATACTCGTCCTCCATCTAGCCCAGCGCTGACCCATCTCCCTCCATCAACTTTCACTTTTTTTTTCTCTAACATTAAGAGACTCATGTGGTTTGTTACCAGGCTTCTCTTTTCCTGGCTCCTTCCTTAGTTTTCATGTGTTTTGTTTCTTTACTTCCACATGAGTGAAATCATATATGTGTCTTTCTCTGATTGACGTATTTCACGTAGCATAATACATTCGAGCTCCATCCACATCGTTGCAAATGGCAAGATTTCATTCTTCTTGAAGCTGAGTTATATTTCATTGTATATACGTATGTATGTATATATGAACATACACGTATGTCCATATGCATATACATACGTATACATACACACACCGCAACTTCTTTACACCTTCCTCAGTTGATGGATACTTGGGCTTTCTCCATAGTTGGGCTACTGTTGATAATTCTGCTATAAATATTGGGTGCATGCATTGTCACTCTTAGGTATTTACCCAAAGGGTACCAAAATAGAGTCTCGGCTTTAAAGTTTATTTTGCCTGATATAAGTATGGCTACTGGCTTTCTTTTGACATTATTGGCATGATAAATATTTCTTCATTCCCTCACTTCAAATCTGCAGGAGACTTGGGGCGCCTGGGTGGCTCAGTCGGTTAAGGGGCCGACTTCGGCTCAGGTCATGATCTCGTGGTCCGTGAGGTCGAGCCCCGCGTCGGGCTCTGTGCTGACAGCTCAGAGCCTGGAGCCTGTTTCAGATTCTGTGTCTCCCTCTCTCTGACCCTCCCCCGTTTATGCTCGGTCTCTCTCTGTCTCAAAAATAAATAAACATTAAAAGATTAAAAAAAATAAGAAATCTGCAGGAGACTTAAGTCCAAATAAGGCTTTGTAGGCAGCATCTAGATAGACATTGTTTTTTGTTTGCTTGTTTGTTTGTTTGTTTTGTCCATTCTGACGCCCTATCCAATGTCTTTGGATTGGAGCATTTAGTCCATTTATAGTCAGAGTGATTATTGCTAGGTATATATTTAGTCCCATTCTAGTAGTTGATTTGTCATTGTTTCTTGATGTTTTCTCTGATCCTTTCTTGTCTGTAACACTTTTAGTCTTTCCTTTCCACTCAAGAGCCCGACTTAAATATTCTTTTCTTTTGACTGGTGGTACATTTCTTTACTTATTTTTAATATTTCTTCTTTTTAAAATTTAGGGCCAAGTTAGTTACCTTATAGAGGAATACAGTTTCAGCAGTAGAATTTAGTGATCCATCAAGTACAAAATATACCCAATACTTATCCCAAGGTCCACCCCTAATGCCCGTCACCCGTTTAGCCAATACCCCTATTCAGTAATCCTCCAGGAACCCTGAGGTTCTTCCCTCTATTTAACAGTTTCTTATCATTTGACTCCCTCTTTGTATGTATCTTATTTTTGCTTTCCTTGCACTATGTTCATCAGTTTTATTAAATTCGACAGATGAGAGTAATCATAGGGTGTGTGTCGTTCTCTGACATATTTTGCTTAGCTTAAGAAAGTCTGGTTCCATCCACGTTGATGCAAAGAGCGAGATTTCATTCTTTTTGGTCGCCGAGTGATAGTCCATTGTATGCATATACCATATCTTCTTTATCCATTCATCTGTCAGTGGTCATTTGGGCTCTTTGCATAACTTAGCTATTGTTGAGAATGCTGCTATAAATATTGGAGTACACGTGCCACTTCGAGTCAGCGTTAGTGTATCTTTTGGATAAATACGTAGTAGTGCAATTGCTGGGTCCTAGTGTAGTTCTATTTTTTGTTTTTGTGACGAATCTCCATACTATTGTCCAGAATGGCTACACCACTTTGCATTCGCACCAGCATTGCAAAAGGGTTCCCTTTCCCTGCATCCTTGCAAACATCTGTCATTTCCGGAGATGCTAATTTTAGCCATTCTGATAGGTGTGAGGGGATATCTCATTGTGGGTTTCATTTGTATTTCAGTGATGACCAGTGAGATTGAGCATCTTTTCATGTGTGACCGATCTGGATGTCATCTTTCTTAAGGTGTCTCTTCATGTCTTTTGCCCATTTCTTCACTGGATTATTTGGTTTCTGGGTGTTGAGTGTGATCAGTTTTTATAGATTTTGGATACTAACCCTATATCTGATATGTCACCTGCAAATATCTTCTCCCATTTCATTCAGTTGCCTTTTAGTTTAGCTGATTTTGTCCCCTGCTGTGCAGAAGCTTTTTATCTTCAGGACCCAATAGTTCATTGTGGTTTGTATTGCCCTTGTTTCTGGAGACATGACAAGCGAGAAGTTGCTGCGGCCAGGATCAAGGAGGTACATTGCCTGTTATCTCCTCTAGGATGTTGATGGTTCCTGACTTACAGTTAGATAATTCATCCATTTTGAGGTGTGTGTGTGTGTGTGTGTGTGTGTGTGTGTGTCGTTTAAGAACAGTGTCCAGTGTCATCCTTCTCACTGTCCAGTATTCTTAGTACCATTTGCTGAAGAGACTCTTATTCCATTGGATATTCTTTCTGTGTTAACAAAGATTACTCACATTATGTTTGAGGGTATATTTCTGGGTTCCATATTCTGTTCCATTGACGTCTGTCTCCGTTTCTGTGCCTGTATATACTGTCTTGATGAATGCAGCTTTCTAATACACCATAAATCCAAAATAGTCATGTTTCCACCTTTGTTTTCTCTTTCAACATGACTTTAGTTTTTGGTATCTTTTCTGGATCCTTACACATTTTAGGGTTGTTTGTTCTAGCTCTGTGGAGAAAGCTCGTGTTTTTTGATAGGGATTGCATTGAGTGTGTCGATTGCTTTGGTAGTATTGACATCTTAACAATGTTTGTTCTTCTTCTTTTTTTTTTCAACGTTTATTTATTTTTGGGGGACAGACAGAGACAGAGCATGAACCGGGGATTGGCAGAGAGAGAGGGAGACACAGAATAGGAAACAGGCTCCAGGCTCTGAGCCATCAGCCCACAGCCTGACATGGGGCTCGATATCACGGATCGCGAGATCGTGACCTGGTAGAAGTTGGACGCTTAACCGACTGTGCCACCCAGACACCCCAAATGTTTGTTCTTCTAATACGTGAGCATGGAATGTTTTCCATTTCTCCGGGTTTCTTCAATTTTTCTCATAGACGATTTATGGTTTCTTGCTTACATCCCCATTGGGAGAGAGTCTGAGCTAGGGTTAGGGTTGGGTCCAGGACGTTGCCAGGGCCAAAGCAACTCCAGTCTCGTGATCTCCCTAGAGGAATGAAGTAAGGGACCAGGAGACAGCGGGGGTCAATTGTTTGATTAGGTTTCAAGATCGGGTTAGGATTCGGTTGAGGTTTCCGTTAGGGTTAGGGATTGGGTTAGGACCCAAGAGGCCCCAGGTACTGAGCCCACAGCAGGGCAGTGGTCACCCGAATGGGCTAAGTAGAGGGCACAGGGGAGAGGGCCGGGAAGGTTCAGTCTTTGGCTTCCTGGCCATGCAACTCTATGGGCCACTGGTCCGGTAGGCCTCAGGAATTCTCTCAGACAACTGCAGCCGGGCCTGCAGAATGACATTGTGAGGTTCCAGGCACCATGCTGAGGGACACTGCCCCGCTTCTGGAACCCCAGGCACGTGGTGTTGCCAGACCATGCGATTGTGTCCACAAGGGGTGAGAGCCTTAGCTACGGTTAGTGTTTGGACCAGGGACGTAGCCAGGATCGAAGTGACTCCTGTCTCGAGATCTCCCTCGAGAGATGAAGTGAGGGCTCATGTGAAGGTGAGGTTAAGATGAAGGGATAGGGTTCAAGTCCGGCTGAGGATTAGGAGGAGGGTCTCGTTAAGGGTAGGGTTGGGGTTACGTCCCAGGAGGCCCCAGGTGCTGAAGCGAGAACACTTCAGCGGTCTCTCCGAAGGACTGAGTTCAGGGCACAAGGGAGAGTTCCGGGCAGGGTCAGACTCTATGAGCACCTGGCCGGGGAAGACTCAGGAATTCTCTCTGGCAGCTGCAACAGGCATGGGAAACGATATGGTGAGCTTCCAGATACCATACCAGGTGACCATGCAACCCATAATGACCCAAGGCGTATGGTGTTGTGAGACGTAGGGATTGGGTCCCCATGGGGAGAGAGCCTAAGCTAGGGGTAGGTTTCGGTAAAGGGACATCGCCAGGCCCATAGCGACTCCAGGCTCGTGACCTCCCTCAGGAATAATTGAGGGCCCATGCCAGAAGGTGGCTCAAGTGCAGGGTTAGGGTTCGAGGCATGCTTAGATTACTGTGGAGGGACCCGGTTAGAAGTGGCGTTAAGGTTAGGGTTACGTCCCAGGAGGCTCCAGGCACGGAACCTACAGCAAAACGATGGTCTCCCCGAAGGGCTGAGTTGAGGGCACAAGGGATGGTGCTAGTCAGGATCCGTCTTTGGCTGCCAAGGCCACATGCGTCGAACGGCCCCTGAACGAGGAGCCTCTGGAATCCTCTAGGGCAGCTGTAGTGAGGCCTGTGAAACGACATGGTGAGCTTCCAGGTTCCATGCCATGTGAGCCTGCACCGCTTCTGGACCCGAAGCACGTGGAGTTTTCAGATGTTGGAATTGGATCCCCATGGGGACTGAGCGTTAGATAGGGTTAGAATTCGGTCCAGGGACATGGCCAGGTTCGAAACGACAGCGGTCTCGTGATCTCGTTTAAGGCTGACGTGAGAGCCCATGCCAGAAGGAGGCTCACTTGCAGGGTCAGTGATCAAGGCAGGCCAAGGTTTTGGTGGAGGGTCCCGGGTTGGGGTAGGGTTAGGGTTAGGGTTAGGACCATGAGATTCCAGGCGCCGAACACACAGCAGGGCAGTGGTCTCCCCGAGGGGCTAAGTTGAGGGCACAAGGGAAGGTGTCGGTCAGGATGACTCTTTGGCTGCCAAGGCCACACACATCGATCCGCCCCTGGAGGAGGAGGCTTCGTGAATCCTCTCAAGGGCTGCAGTCGGGCCTGGGAAACGAAATGGTGAGCTGCCAAATTCCATGCCGAGTAAGGCTGCACAGCTTCTGGACCCCAGGCGCCTAGTATTGTCAGACGTTCGAATTGGGTGCCCTTGGGGAGAGAGCCCACGTAGGGTTAGGGTTCGGTCCAGGGACGTCATTAGGGTTAAAGTGACTCCAGTCTCGTGATCTCCCTCGAGGGCTGAAGTCAGGGCCCATGCCAGAAGGCGACTGAATTGCAGGATTAGGGAACGAGGAGGGCTTAGGTTTTGGTAGAGGGTCCCGGATCGGGGTTTGGTTAGGGTTAGTGATGGGAACCTGGAGGCTCCAGGCGCCGAACCCACAGCAGGGCAGTGGTCTCCCTGAAGGGCTGATTTGAGGGTACAAAGGACTGTGCGGGTCAGGTTCCCTCTTTGGCTGCCAAGGCCACACACGTCGATAAGCCCCTGGTCCAGGAGGCCTCCGGACTCCTATCGGGAGCTGAAGCCGTCCTGGGAAACGTCACGGTGAGCTTCAAGGTTCCTTGCCGAGTCAGACTGCACCGCATCTGGAACCCAGGCGCTTGATGCTGTCAGACCATGGATTTGGCTCCCCATGAGGAGAGAGCTTTAGCTAGGGTTAGGGTTCGTTCCAGGGACGTTGCCAGGGCCGAAGCGACTCCGGTCTCGTGATCTCTTTCCAGGACTGAAGTGAGGGTCCATGCTAGATGCGGCTCAGATGCAGGATTAGGGATCGAGACAGGCTTAGCTTTCGGTGGAGGGTCCCGCATCGGGGTAGGGTTAGGGTTATGGTTGGGTACCTGGAGTCTCCAAGCGCCGAACTCAGAGCAGGGCAGTGGTCTCCCCGAAGGGCTGAGTTGAGGGCACAAGGGACGGTGCCGGTCAGGATCCCTGTTTGACAGCCAAGGCCACACACATGGATAAGCCCCTGGTCGAGGAGGCCTCCAGAATCGGCTCGGGAGTTGCAGCTGGGCCTGGGAAACGATATGTTGAGATTCCAGGTCCTTGCCGAGTCTGCCTGAACCGCTTTTGGAACCCAGGCGCGTGATGCTGTCCGAACTTGAAATTGGGTCCCATGAGGAAAGAGCCTAGCTAGGGTTCGGGTTCGGTCCAGGTATGTCACCAGGGCCGAAGCGACTCGGGTCTCGTGACCTCCCTCGAGGACTGAAGTGAGGCCCCATGCCAGAAGGCGGCTCAAATGCAGGATTAGGGATCGAGGCAAGTTTTGGTTTCAGTGGAGGGTCCCGGGTAGGGTTAGGGTTAGGTCCCAGGGGGTTCCAGGCGCCGAACCCACAGCAGGGCAGTGGTCTCCCCGAAGGGCTGAGTTGAGGGCACAAGGGACGGTGCCGGTCAGGGTCCCTCCCTGGCTGTCAAGGCCACACACGTCGAAAAGCCCCTGGTCGAGGAGGCCTCCGGAATCCTCTCTGGAGCTGCAGCCGGGCCTGGGAAACGACATGGTGAGCTTCCAGGTTCCTTGCCGAATCTGCCTGCACCGCTTCTAGACCCCAGGCGTGTGATGCTGTCCGACCTTGGAAATGGGTCCCCATGAGGAGAGAACCTTAGCTAGGGTTAGGGTTCGGTCCAGGGACGACGCCAGGGCCGAAGCGACTCTGGTCTCGTGATCTCCCTCTTGGGCTGAAGTGAGGGCCCATGCAGAAGGCGGCTCAAATGCAGGATAAGGGAACGAGGCAGGCTTAGGTTTCAGTGGAGGGTCCTGGTTCGGGGAAGGGTTAGGGTTAGGGTTAGGTCCCAAGAGGTTCCAGGCGCCAAACCCACAGAAGGGCAGTGGTCTCCCCGAAGGTCTGAGTTGAGGGCTCAAAGGACGGTGCCGGTCAGGGTCCCTCTTTGGCTGCCAAGGCCACACACGTCGATAAGCCCCTGGTCGAGGAGTCCTCCGGAATCCTCTCGGGAGCTGTAGCCGGGCCTGGGAAACGACATATTGAGATTCCAGGTTCCGTGCCGAGTCAGCCTGCACCGCTTCTGTTCCCTATGCGCGTGATGCTGTCCGACCTTGGAATTGGGTCCCCATGAGGAGAGAGCCTTAGCTAGGGTTAGGGTTCGGTCCAGGGTCGACGCCAGGGCCGAAGCGACTCCGGTCTCGTGATCTCCCTCGAGGGCTGACGTGAGGGCCCATGCCAGGAGGCGGCTCAAATGCAGTATTAGGTGTCGAGGCAGGCTTAGGTTTCGGTGGAGGGTCCTGGTTCGGGGTAGGGTTAGGGTTAGGGTTAGATCCCAGGAGTTTCCAGGCGCTGAACTCACAGCAGGGCAGTGGTCTCCCCGAAGGGCTGAGTTGAGCGCACAAGGGACGGGGCCGATCAGGGTCCGTCTTTGGCTGCCAAGACCACACACGTCAATAAGCCCCTGGTCGAGGAGGCCTCCGGAATCCTCTCGGGAGCTGCAGCCAGGCCTGGGAAACAACATGGTGAGCTTCCAGGTCCCTTGCCGAGTCAGCCTGCACCGCTTCTGTTCCCTATGCGCGTGATGCTGTCCGACCTTGGAATTGGGTCCCCATGAGGAGAGAGCCTTAGCTAGGGTTAAGGTTCGGTCCAGCGACGTCGCCAGGGCCGAGCGACTCTGGTCTCGTGATCTCCCTCGAGGGCTGAAGTGAGGGCCCATGCCAGGAGGCGGCTCAAATGCAGGATTAGGGATCGAGGCAGACTTAGGTTTCGGTGGAGGGTAACGGTTTGGGTTAGGTTTAGGTTTAGGGGTAGGACCCAGGAGGTTCCAGGCGCCAAACTCACAGCAGGGCAGTGGTCTCTCCGAAGGGCTGAGTTGAGGGCACAAGGGACGGTGCCGGTCAGGGTCCCTCTTTGGCTCAAGGCCACACACGTCGATAAGCCCCCGGTCGAGGAGGCCTCCCTAATCCTCTCTGGAGCTGCAGCCGGGTCTGGGAAACGACATGGTGAGATTCCAAGTTCCATGCCGAGTCAGCCTGCACCGCTTCTGGACCCCAGGCGCGTGATGCTGTCCGACCTTGGAATTGGGTCCCCATGAGGAGAGAGCCTTAGCTAGGGTTAGGGTTCGGGCCAGGGACGTCGCCAGGGCCGAAGCGACTCCGGTCTCGTGATCTCCCTCGAGGCCTGAAGTGAGGGCCCATGCCAGAAGGCGGCTCAAATGCAGGAATAGGGATCGAGGCTGGCTTAGGTTTCCGTGGAGGGTCCTGGTTCGGGGTAGGGTTAGGGTTAGGGTTAGATCCCAGGAGGTTCCAGGCGCCGAACCCACAGCCGGGCAGTGGTCTCCCTGAAGGGCTGAGTTGAGGGCACAAGGGACCGTGCCGGTCAGGGTCCCTCTTTGGCTGTCAAGGCCTCACACGTCGATAAGCCCCTGGTCGAGGACGCCTCCGGAATCCTCTCGGGAGCTTCAGCCGGGCATGGGAAATGACATGGTGAGATTCCAAGTTCCATGCCGAGTCAGCCTGCACCGCTTCTGAACCCCAGGCGCGTGATGCTGTCCGACCTTGGAATTGGGTCCCCGTGAGGAGAGAGCCTTAGCTATGGTTAGGGTTCGGTCCAGGGAAGTCGCCAGGGCCGAAGCGACTCCGGTCTCGTGATCTCCCTCGAGGCCTGAAGTGAGGGCCCATTCCAGAAGGCGGCTCAAATGCAGTAATAGGGATCGAGGCTGGCTTAGGTTTCGGTGGAGGATCCTGGTTCGGGGTAGGGTTACGGTTAGGCTTAGGACCCAGTAGGTTCCAGGCGCCGATCCCAAAGCAGGGCAGTGGTCTCCCCGAAGGGCTGAGTTGAGGGCACATGGGACGGTGCCGGTCAGGGTCCCTCTTTGGCTGCCAAGACCACAGACGTCGATAAGTCCCTGGTCGAGGAGGCCTCCGGAATCCTCTCTGGAGCTGCAGCCGGGCCTGGGAAACGACATGGTGAGCTTCCAGGTTCCTTGCCGAGTAGGCCTGCACCGCTTCTGTTCCCTATGCGCATGATGCTGTCCGACCTTGGAATTGGGTCCCTATGAGGAGAGAGCCTTAGCTAGGGTTAGGGTTCGGTCCAGGGACGATGCCAGGGCCGAAGCGACTCCGCTCTCGTGATCTCCCTCTAGGGCTGAAGTGAGGGCCCATGCCAGAAGGCGGCTCAAATGCAGGATAAGGGAACGAGGCAGGCTTAGGTTTCAGTGGAGGGTAACGGTTCGGGGAAAAGTTAGGGTTAGGGTTAGGTCCCAAGAGGTTCCAGACGCCGAACTCACAGCAGGGCAGTGTTCTTCCCTAAGGGCTTAGTTGCGGGCACAAAGGACGGTGCCAGTCAGGATCCCTCTTTGGCTGCCAAGGCCACACACGTCAATAAGCCCCTGGTCGAGGAAGCCTCCGGAATCCGCTCGGGAGCTGCAGCCGGGCCTGGGAAACGACATGGTGAGCTTCCATGTTCCTTGACGAGTCAGCCTGCACCGCTTCGGGACCCCAGGCGCGTGATGCTGTCTGACCTTGGAATTGGGTCCCCATGAGGAGAGAGCCTAAGCTAGGGTTAAGGTTCGGTCCAGCGAAGTCGCCAGGGCCGAAGCGACTCTGGTCTCGTGATATCCCTTGAGGCCTGAAGTGAGGGCCCATGCCAGGAGGCGGCTCAAATGCAGGATTAGGGATTGAGGCAGGCTTAGGTTTCGGTGGAGGGTAACCGTTCTGGTTAGGGTTAGGTTTAGGGGTAGCACCCAGGAGGTTCCAGGCGCCGAACTCACAGCAGGGCATGATCTCCCCGAAGGGCTGAGTGAGGGCACAAGGGACGTTGCCGGTCAGGGTCCCTTTTTGGCTGCCAAGACCACACACGTCGATAAGCCCCTGGTCGAGGAGGCCTCCGGAATCCTCTCGGGAGCTGCAGCCGGGCCTGGAAAACGACATGGTGAGATTCCAAGTTCCATGCCGAGTCAGCCTGCACCGCTTCTCGACCCCAGGCGCGTGATGCTGTCCGACCTTGGTATTGGGTCCACATGAGGAGAGAGCCTTAGCTAGGGTTAGGGTTCAGTCCAAAGACGTCGCCAGGGCCGAAGCGACTCCGGTCTCGTGATCTCCTTCGAGGGCTGAAGTGAGGGCCCATATCAGAAGGCGGCTCAAATGCAGGATTAGGTGTCGAGGCAGGCTTAGGTTTCGGTGGAGGGTCCTGGTTCGGGGTAGGGTTAGGGTTAGGGTTAGGTCCCAGGAGGTTCCAGGCGCTGAACACACAGCAGGGCAGTGGTCTTCCACAAGGGCTGAGTTGAGGGCACATGGGACGGTGCCGGTCAGGGTCCCTCTTTGGCTGCCAAGACCACACCCGTCGATAAGCCCCTTGTCCAGGAGGCCTCCGGAATCCTCTCGGGAGCTGCAGCCGGGCCTGGGAAACGACATGGTGAGCTTCCAGGTTCCTTGCCGAGTCACTCTGCACCGCTTTTGTTCCCTATGCGCGTGATGCTGTCCGACCTTGGAATTGGGTCCCCATAAGGAGAGAGCCTTAGCTAGGGTTAGGTTCGGTCCAGGGACGATGCGAGGGCCGAAGCGACTCCGCTCTCGTGATCTCCCTCAAGGGCTGAAGTGAGGACCCATACCAGAAGGCGGCTAAAATGCAGGATAAGGGAACGAGGCAGGCTTAGGTTTCAGTGGAGGGTAACGGTTCGGGGAAGTGTTAGGGTTAGGTTTAGGTCCCAAGAGGTTCCAGAGGCAGAACTCACAGCAGGGCAGTGTTCTTCCTGAAGGGCTTAGTTGCGGGCACAAAGGACGGTGCCGGTCAGGATCCCTCTTTGGCTGCCAAGGCCACACACGTCGATAAGCCCCTGGTCGAGGAGGCCTCCGGAATCCTCTAGGGAGCTGCAGCCGGGCCTGGGAAACGACATGGTGAGCTTCCAGGTTCCTTGACGAGTCAGCCTGCACCACTTCTGGACACCAGGCGCGTGATGCTGTCCGACCTTGAAATTGGGTCCCCATGAGGAGAGAGCCTTAGGTAGGGTTAAGGTTCGGTCCAGCGACGTCGCCAGGGCCGAAGCTACTCTGGTCTCGTGATCTCCCTCGAGGGCTGAAGTGAGGGCCCATGCCAGGAGGCGGCTCAAATTCAGGATTAGGGATTGAGGCAGGTTTAGGTTTCGGTGGAGGGTAACGGTTCGGGTTAGGTTTAGGTTTAGGGGTAGGACCGAGGAGGTTCCGGCGCCGAACTCACAGCAGGGCAGTGGTCTCTCCGAAGGGCTGAGTTGAGGGCACAAGGGACGGTGCCGGTCAGGGTCCCTCTTTGGCCCAAGGCCACACACATCAATAAGCCCCTGGTCGAGGAGGCCTCCCTAATCCTCTCTGGAGCTGCAGCCGGGCCTGGGAAACGACATGGTGAGATTCCAAGTTCCATGCCGAGTCAGCCTGCACCGCTTCTGGACCCCAGGCGCGTGATGCTGTCCGACCTTGGAATTGGGTCCCCATGAGGAGAGAGCCTTAGATAGGGTTAGGGTTCGGTCCAGGGGCGTCGCCAGGGCCGAAGCGACTCCGGTCTCGTGATCTCCCTCGAGGGCTGAAGTGAGGGCCCATGCCAGGAGGCGGCTCAAATGCAGGATTAGGGATCGAGGCAGGCTAGGTTTCGGAGGATGGTCCTGGTTCGGGGTAGGGTTAGGGTTAGGGTTAGTTCCCAGGAGTTTCCAGGCGCTGAACTCACAGCAGGGCAGTGGTCTCCCCGACGGGCTGAGTTGAGGGCACAAGGGACGGTGCCAGTCAGGGACCCTTTTTGGCTGCCAAGACCACACACGGCGATAAGCCCCTCGTCGAGGAAGCCTCCGGAATCCTCTCGGGAGCTGCAGCCGGGCCTGGGAAACGACATGGTGAGATTCCAAGTTCCATGCCGAGTCAGCCTGCACCGCTTCTGGACCCCAGGCGCGTGATGCTGTCCGACCTTGGAATTGGCTCCCCATGAGGAGAGAGCCTTAGCTAGGGTTAGGTTTCGGTCCAGGTACGTCGCCAGGTCCAAAGCGACTCCGGTCTCGTGATCTCCCTCGAGGCCTGAAATGAGGGCCCATGCCAGACAGCGGCTCAAATGCAGCAATAGGGATCGAGGCTGGCTTAGGTTCCTTGGAGGGTCCTGGTTCGGGGTAGGGTTAGGGTTAGTGTTAGGTCCCAGGAGGTTCCAGGCGCAGAACCCACAGCCGGGCAGTGGTCTCCCAGAAGGGCTGAGTTGAGGGCACAAGGGAAGGTGCCGGTCAGGGTCCCTCTTTGGCTGCCAAAATTTCACACGTCGAAAAGCCCCTGGTCGAGGAGGCCTCCGGAATCCTCTCGGGAGCAGCAGCCGGGCCTTGGAAACGACATGGTGAGCTTCCAGGTTCCTTGACGAGTCAGCCTGCACCGCTTCTGGACCCCAGGCGCGTGATGCCTTCTGACCTTGGAATTGGGTCCCCATGAGGAAAGAGCCTTAGCTAGGGTTAGGGTTCGGTCCAGGGACGTCGCCAGGGCCGAAGCGACTCCGGTCTCGTGATCTCCCTCGAGGCCTGAAGTGAGGGCCCATGCCAGGAGGCGGCTCAAATGCAGGATTAGGTGTCGAAGCAGGCTTAGGTTTCGGTGGAGGGTCCTTTTTCTGGGTAGGGTTAGGGTTAGGGTTAGGTCCCAGGAGGTTCCAGGCGCCGAACCCACAGCCGGGCAGTGGTCTTCCCGAAGGGCTGAGTTGAGGGCACAAGGGACCGTGCCGGTCAGGGACCCTCTTTGGCTGTCAAGGCCACACACGTCGATAAGCCCCTGTTCGAGGAGGCCTCCGGAATCCTCCCGGGAGCTGCAATCGGGCCTGGAAACGACGTGGTGAGCTTTCAGGTTCCTTGCCGAGTCTGCCTGCACCGCTTCTAGACCCCAGGCGCGTAATGCTGTCCGACCTTGGAATTGGGTCCCCATGAGGAGAGAGCCTTAGCTAGGGTTAGGGTTCGGTACAGGGACGACGCCAGGGCCCATGCGACTCCGGTCTCGTGATCTCCCTCGAGGGCTGAAGTGAGGGCCCATGCCAGAAGGCGGCTCAAATGCAGGATAAGGGAACGAGGCAGGCTTACGTCTCGGTGGAGGGTAACGTTTCCGGGTAGGTTTAGGTTTAGGGTTAGGTCCCAGGAGGTTCCAGGCGCCGAACCCACAGCCGGGCAGTTGTCTCCCCGAAGGGCTCAGTTGAGGGCACAAGGGACGGTGCCGGTCAGGGTCCCTCTTTGGCTGTCAAGGCCACACATGTCGATAAGCCCCTGGTCGAGGAGGCCTCCGGAATCCTCTCTGGAGCTGCAGCCGGGCCTGGGAAACGACATTGTGTGATTCCAGGTTCCATGGCGAGTCACCCTGCACCGCTTCTGGACCCCAGGCGCTTGATGCTGTCCGACCTTGAAATTGGGTCCCCATGAGGAGAGAGCCTTAGCTAGGGTTAGGGTTCAATCCTGGGATGACGCCAGGGCCGAAGCGACTCCGGTCTCGTGATCTCCCTCGAGGGCTGAAGTGAGGGCCCATGCCAGGAAGCGGCTCAAATGCAGGATTAGGTGTCGAGGCATGCTTAGGTTTCGGTGGAGGGTCCTGGTTCGGGGTAGGGTTAGGGTTAGGGTTAGGTCCCAGGAGGTTCCAGGCGCTGAACTCACAGCAGGGCAGTGTTCTCCCCGAAGGGCTGAGTTGAGGGCACAAGGCGCGGTGCCGGTCAGGGTCCCTCTTTGGCTACCAAGACCACAGACGTCGATAAGCCCCTGGTCGAGGAGACCTCCAGAATCCTCTCGGAAGCTGCAGCCGGGCCTGGGAAACGACATGGTGAGCTTCCAGGTAACTTGCCGAGTCAGCCTGCATCGCTTCTGTTCCCTATGCGCGTGATGCTGTCTGACCTTGGAATTCGGTCCCCATGAGGAGAGAGCCTTAGCTAGGGTTAGGGTTCGGTCCAGGGACGACGCCAGGGCCGAAGCGACTCCGCTCTCGTGATCTCCCTCGAGGGCTGAAGTGAGGGCCCATGCCAGAAAGCGGCTCAAATGCAGGATACGGGAACGAGGCGGGCTTAGGTTTCAGTGGAGGGTAACGGTTCGGGGAAGGGTTAGGGTTAGGGTTCGGTCCCAAGAGGTTCCGGCCGCCGAACTCAGAGCAGGGCAGTGGTCTCCCTGAAGTGCTTAGTTGCGGGCACAAAGGACGGTGCCGTTCAGGATACCTCTTTGGCTGCCAAGGCCACACACGTCGATAAGCCCCTGGTCGAGCAGGCCTCCGGAATCCTCTCGGGAGCTGCAGCCGGGCCTGGGAAACGACATGGTGAGCTTCCAGGTTCCTTGGCAAGTCAGCCTGCACCGCTGCTGGACCCCAGGCTCGTGATGCTGTCCTACCTTGGAATTGGGTCCCCATGCGGAGAGAGCCTTATCTAGGGTTAGGGTTCGGTCCAGGGACGTCGCCAGGGCCGAAGTGACTCCGGTCTCGTGATCTCCCTCGAGGCTGAAGTGAGGGCCCATGCCAGAAGGCCGCTCAAATGCAGGAATAGGGATCGAGGCTGGCTTAGGTTTCGGTGGAGGTTCCTGGTTCGGGATAGGGTTAGGGTTAGGGTTAGGTGCCAGGAAGCTCCAGGCGCCGAACCCACAGCAGGGCAGGTGTCTCCTCAATGGGCTGAGTTGAGGGCACATGGGACGGTGCCGGTCAGGATCCCTCTTTGGCCGCCAAGGCCACACACGTCGATAAGCCCCTGGTCGAGGAGACCTCCGGAATCCTCCCGGGAGCTGCAGCCGCGCCTGGGAAACGACATGGTGAGCTTCCAGGTTCATTGCCGAGTCTGCCTGCACCACTTCTGGTCCACAGGCGCGTGATGCTGTCCTACCTTGGAATTGGGTCCCCATGAGGAGAGAGCCTTAGCTAGGGTTCGGATTCGGTACAGGGACGATACCAGGGCCGAAGCGACTCCGGTCTCATGATCTCCCTCGAGGCCTGAAATGAGGGCCCATGCCAGAAGCCGGCTCAAATGCAGGATTAGGGGTCGAGGCTGGCTTAGGTTTCGTTGGAGGGTCCTGGTTCGGGGTAGGGTTAGGGTTATGGTTAGGTCCCAGGAGATTCCAGGCGCCGAAACAACAGCAGGGCAGTGGTCTCCCCGAAGGGCTGAGTTGAGGGCACAAGGGACGGTGCCGGTCAGGGTCCCTCTTTGGCTGCCAAGGCCACATACTTCGATAAGCCCCTGGTCGAGGAGGCCTCCGGAATCCTCTCGGGAGCTGCAGCCCGGCCTGGGAAACGACATGGTGAACTTCCAGGTTCCTTGGCGAGTCGGCCTGCACCGCTTCTGGACCCCAGGCGCGTGATGCTGTCCGACCTTGGAATTGGGTCCCCATGAGGAGAGCGCCTTAGCTAGGGTTAGGGTTCGGTCCAGGGACGTCGCCAGGGCCGAAGCGACTCCGGTCTCGTGATCTCCCTCGAGGGCTGAAGTGAGGGCCCATGCCAGAAGTCGGCTCAAATGCAGGATAAGGGAACGAGGCAGGCTTAGGTTTCGGTGGAGGTAACGGTTTGGGGTAGGGTTAGGGTTAGGGTTAGGTCCCAGGAGGTTCCAGACGCCGAACCCACAGCCGGGCCGTGGCCTCCCCGAAGGGCTGAGTTGAGGGCACAAGGGACGGTGCCGATCAGGATCCATCTTTGGCTGCCAAGGCCAAACACGTCGATAAGCCCGTGGTCGATGAGGCCTCCGGAATCCTCTCGGGAGCTGCAGCCGCGCCTGGGAAACGACATGGTGAGCTTCCAGGTTCCTTGCCGAGTCTGCCTGCACCACTTCTGGTCCACAGGCGCGTGATGCTGTCCGACCTTGCCATTGGGTCCCCATGAGGAGAGAGCCTTAGCTAGGGTTAGGGTTCGGTCCAGGGACGACACCAGGGCTGAAGCGACTCCGGTCTCCTGATCTCCCTCGAGGCTTGAAGTGAGGGCCCATGCCAGAAGGCGGCTCAAATGCAGGATAAGGTAACGAGGCAGGCTTAGGTTTCGGTGGAGGGTAACGTTTCGGGGTAGGGTTAGTGTCAGGGTTAGGTCCCAGGAGGTTCCAGGCGCAGAACCCACAGCAGGGCAGTGGTCTCCCCGAAGGGCTGAGTTCAGGGCACAACGGACCGTGCCAGGGGGGATGCCTTTTTTGATGCCAAGACTACACACGTCTATAAGCCCCTGGTCGAGGAGGCCTCCGGAATCCTCTCAGGAGATGCAGCCGGGCCTGGGAAACGACATGGTGAGCTTCCAGGTTCCTTGCCTAGTCAGCCTGTACCGCTTCTGGACCCCAGGCGCGTGATGCTGTCAGACCTTGGAATTGGGTCCCCATGAGGAGAGAGACTTAGCTCGGATTAGAGTTCGGACCAGGGACGTCGCCAGGGCCGAAGCGATTCTGGTCTCGTGATCTCCCTTGAGGGCTGAAGTCAGGGCCCATGCCAGAAGGCGGCTCTAATGCAGGATTAGGGATCGAGGCAGGCTTAGGTTTCAGTGGAGGGTAACGGTTCACAGTGGGATTAGTGTTAGAGTTAGGTCCCGGGAGGTTCCAGGCGCCGATCCCCCAGCAGGGCAGTGGTCTCCCCGAAGGGCTGAGTTGAGGGCACAAGGGACGGTGCCGGTCAGGGTCCCTCTTTGGCTTCCAAGGCCACACATGTCGATAAGCCCCTGGTCGAGGAGGTCTCCGGAATCCTCTCGGGAGCTGCAGCCGGGCCTGGGAAACGACATGGTTAGCTTCCAGGTTCATTGCCGAGTCAGCCTGCACCGCTTCTGTTCCCCAGGCACGTGATGCTGTCCGACATTGGAATTGGGTCCCCATGAGGAGAGAGCCTTCGCTAGGGTTACGGTTCGGTCCAGGGACGTCGCCAGGGCCGAAGCGACTCCTGTCTCGTGATCTCCCTCGAGGCCTGTAGTGAGGTCCAATGCCAGAAGGCGGCTCAAATGTAGGATTAGGGATCTAGGTAGGCTTAGGTTTCGTTGGAGGGTAAGAGTTCAGGGTAGGGTTAGGGTTAGGCTCAGGTCCCAGGAGGTTCCAGGCGCCGAACCCACAGCAGGGCAGTGGTCTCCCCGAAGGGCTGAGTGGAGGGCACAAGGGACGGTGCCAGTCAGGGTCCCTCTTTGGCTGCCACCACACACGTCGATAAGCCCCTGGTCGAGAAGGCCTCCGGAATCCTCTCGGGAGCTGCAGCCGGGCCTGGGAAACGACATGGTGAGCTTCCAGGTTCCTTGCCGAGTCAGCCTGCACCGCTTCTGGACCTCTGGCGTGTGATGCTGTCCGACCTTGGAATTGGGTCCCCATGAGGAGAGAGGCTAAGCTAGGTTTAGGGTTCGGTCCAAGGACGACGCCAGGGCCGAGCGACTCCGGTCTCGTGATCTCCCTCGAGGGCTGAAATGAGGGCCCATGCCAGAAGGCGGCTCAAATGCAGGATAAGGGAACGAGGGAGGCTTAGGTTTCGGTGGAGGGAAACGGTTCGGGGTAGGGTTAGGGTTAGGGTTAGGTCCCAGGAGGTTCCAGGCGCCAAACCCACAGCTGGGCAGTGGTCTCCCCGAGGGGCTGAGTTGAGGGCACAAGGGATGGTGCCAATCAGGGTCCCTCTTTGGCTGCCAAGACCACACACGTCGTTAAGCCCCTGGTGAGGAAGCCTCCGGAATCCTCTCGGGAGCTACAGCCGGGCCTGGGAAACGACATGGTGAGATTCCAAGTTCCATGCCGAGTCAGCCTGCACTGCTTCTGTTCCCCATGCGCGTGATGCTGTCCGACCTTGGAATTGGGTCCCCATGAGGAGATAGCCTTAGCTAGGGTTAGGGTTCGGTCCAGGGACGTCGCCAGGACCGAAGCGACTCCGGTGTCGTGATCTTCCTCGAGGGCTGAAGTGAGGGCCCATGCCAGAAAGCGGCTCAAATGCAGGATTAGGGATCGAGGCAGGCTTAGGTTTCGGTGGATGGTCCTGGTTCGGGGTAGGGTTAGGATTTGGGTTAGGTCCCAGGAGGTTCCAGGTGCTGAACCCATAGCAGGGCAGTGGTCTCCCCGAAGGGCTGAGTTGAGGGCACAAGGGACGGTGCCAGGGGGGATCCCTTTTTTGCTGCCAAGGCCACATACTTCGATAAGCCCCTGGTCAAGGAGGCCTCCGGAATCCTCTCAGGAGATGCAGCCGGGCCTGGGAAACGACATGGTGAGCTTCCAGGTTCCTTGCCAAGTCAGCCTGTACCGCTTCTGGTCCCCAGGCGCGTGATGCTGTCCGACCTTGGAATTGGGTCCCCATGAGGAGAGAGCCTTAACTAGGGTTAGGGTTCGGTCCAGGGACGTCGCCAGGGCCGAAGCCACTCCGGTCTCATGATCTCCCTCGAGGGCTGAAGTGAGGGCCCATTCCAGGAGGCGGCTCAAATGCAGGATTAGGGATCGAGGCAGGCTTAGGTTTCAGTGGAAGTTCCCGGTTCGGGGTATGGTGAGGGTTAGCGTTAGGTCCCAGGAGGTTCCAGGCGCCGAACCCACAGCAGAGCAGTGGTGTCCCCGAAGGGCTGAGTTGAGGGCACAAGGGACGGTGCCGGTCAGGATCCCTCTTTGGCTGCCATGGCCACACACGTCGATCGGCCCCTGGTCGAGGGGACTCCGGAATCCTATCGTGCAGCTGCAGCCAGGCCTGGGAAACGACATGGTGAGCTTCCAGGTTCCAGGCGGAGTCAGCTTGCACCTCTTCTGGACCCCAGGCCCGTGGTGTTGTCAGACGTTGGAATAGTGTCCCCATGGGGACTTAGCCTTAGCTCTGTTAGTGTTCGGTCCAGGGACATAGCCTGTGCCGAAGTGACTCCAGTCTTGTGATCTCCCTCGAGGGCTGAATTGAGGGCCCATGCCAGAAGGCAGCTCAATTCCAGGGTTAGGTATCGAGGCAGGCTTAGTTTTGTGTGGAGGGTCCCGGTTCGGGGTAGGGTTAAGTTTAGGGTTAGGTCCCCGCAGGCTCCAGGCGCCGAACCCTCAGCAGGGCAGTGGTCTCCCCAAAGGTCTGAACTGAGGGCACAAGGGATGGTTCCGTGCAGGATCTGTCTTTGGCTGCCTTGGCAACAGACGACGATTTGCCCCTGGTCGAGGAGGCCTCCAGAATCCTCTTAGTAGCTGCAGCCGGGCCTGGGAAACGACATGGTGCACTTCCAGGTTCCATGCCGAGTCAGCCTGCACCGCTTATGGACCCCAGTTGCGTGGTGTTGTCAAACGTTGGAATTGGGTCCCCATGGGGGAGAGCCATAGCTTGGGTTAGGTTTCGGTCCAGGGACGTCACCAGGGAGGTGGCATAGGGGGATGGGTTCAATGGGTGATGGGCTATGGAGGGCACTAGTAGTGAAGATCACTGGGTGATAGCTACACCTGTGTTAGCGTAGCAGAATGTATACATTTGCCAATGACTATGTTTTTCATATGAAACTAATGTACGTAGTGTGTCAGCTATTCCCAAATAACATGTTGTTGTTTTTTTTAACTAGGTAAAGGACCTAAATAAAAAGTTTAATGTAAAAGAACCTGTTAATATCTAATCAAGAAATGCAGTGAAGCTCCAAACTATAAAGTCACCATATCATATTCTGTATCATTCCTATACACTAACCCAATTATCTCAGAAGAAGTAAAGAAAACAATCCGATTTACAATAGCATCAAAAACAATAAAAATTATAGCAATACCGTTAGCCAAGGAAATGAAAATCTCTCTACAGAAAACTATAAAACCTGTGTGCAGGAATGGAAGAAATTCAATTTGGGTGAAAGAAAGGGGAGAACACACAAGTCAGTGAAAAGCCATCCCATGTCCAACTTTCGGAGGAATTAATACAGATACAATGTCCATATTACCCAAAGCCATCTAGAGATTCAGTGCAATCTCTATCAAGACTCCGATGCAATATTTATGCAATTAGAAAATCATATCCTAAAATTTATTTGGAACCACCAAAAGACCCCATGTAGCCAACGCAAGAAAGAACAAAACAGGAGGCATCCCCCTTCTTGATTTCAAGCGTCATTCTAACACAAAGAAATCAATTATGTCACTGACATAAGCACACACACAAGACAATGGAACAGAAATTGAGAGCCCAAACTAAACCCATGCATCACAGTCACCTAGTATTCGACAAGGGAGTCAATAATACACAGTGGAGAAGAGTAGTCTTTTGAATAACTGGTGCTGCGAAAATTGGATATTCCCATGTACAAGAACAAAGTTTAGCACCGTATAATACACCACTCCCTAGAGAGTGAAAGGAAGAAATAGAGAGAGATGTGGTTAGAGAGAAATAGAGACAAAGAGGAAGTATAAGAAGGAAAGTAGAGACCTGGTCCGGTATGGGGAGACAGTTAGATGGGCCAGGGGGGAGGGGATGTAGGAAGTGGCTCTGAGTGCTGGGGCAGAAAGGGCTTCTATCATGGGAATCAGGGTTCCATGGCCCCAAGACTCCAACATCCCTGGGTCCAAGTTCTGCAGAGGCCATTGGAATTGAAAAGATGGGTAGCCCTCATTTCTTCTGGAATTGTGAGGTTCAGCCTCACGTTCTGTCATGGAGAGGGATGTCTTGAGGGAGAGTGTGCCGCTCTTTGGCAGGTAAACTCCATAGCCTGCCCTGTGGGGAGGTGTCCCAGGGCCATCTCCCTCACTGCCCCAGGCTCTGTTGGATTTCCCCCCTCCCCCGCCAGCCTGCCTTCCTCAAGTTCTGAACCCAGGCATCAGGCATTGCGTTGCCCCCAGGTCCTGCAGTCTGGACCTGGCAGAGGTGGACTAGTAATATTGGTAAAATATATATTGACTCAAAGTCGGACGCTTAACCGACTAAGTCACCCAAGCGCCCCGGGAAGGATAGTTTAGTTGCAAAGAAGAATAAATTAAAGATAGTGTAAAGGATGTCTATTTTTAAATGAAATATTGTTTACACATTAGTTGTGTTAGTTTTAGGCATACATTGTAGTCATTCCATTTGTCTCTACATTATGTTTTACTCAACCACAAGTGTACCTATCCTGTGAAAGCATGCAACAATATTGTTACAGGATTGACTCCATTCCATTGGCTGTCCCTTGTATCCCTAGGACTCATTCACTCCATCGCTGGACGCCGGTATCTCTCTCTCTCAAAGGTGTCCATTCTTTATCTAACTTAAGTATTTTGGTGGTAAACAACATTACGTCTTGTTCAGCATGTGTAAATCGGTGGTCTATTTTTCTGTGAATATTGCTGAAAACATTACAAATGATGTCGTTACGTTAATAAATTCGGTTTCATTCTTCACTCACAAGAAAGAGAAGGAAAAGATTTTGTGTCCCAGACCCTGTCACTAAGACCTTCCCAATGAGGAGAACAGGCTTAGTTGCCCAGAGCACCTTCGGTCTCTCAGCTGAGCAACCAGGGCCTTCCACATTGAAGGAATTCCCATGGTGGCCAGCAGAGAGAGCTCAAGCACCACAGACCCCCGAGGGGCGGGTTCCTCTGCTGGGCAGTGATAGCCAGCAGAGGGCGCACCATCTGTTTTTCTGACCCAGGGCACCTCAGAGCAGGAAGGGCTTAGACTGCTCTCAGAGGACTCAGGCCTCTGCTGGTGCCTGAGTACAGAGAGCAGAGCTGCACTTCCAGCAGGTTCTGCCACCCTCCCCAGGGGAGACCTTGGAAGCTTAGCAGCAACTTGGCATCTCCTGAGTCGCCAGAGAGAAGCTGCCTTGTTGTACTGAGTGCTGAGGAGGGGGCGCCGGGTGGCTTCCCTGGTCAAGCTGGTCGCTGAGCTGCACAGGCCTTTGCATTTTCTGGGCTGTTCCCGTGTTTCATTCCACCCCTTCCCGGACAGTGTTTGAACAAGACGTATTTTACTAAAGGACTTGTGGATTGCGGGGTCCCACGACATCACCTCATAGATGCAGTCGATGGTTTGTTCCAGATCCAGGCTTGTTTCCGGGAAGGAACCCTAACAGAAATTCAGAAGCACGGGAGCTGCATTCAATTAGGACGTGGATTCATGAAATGCTCGTCTCACGACCTTCTAGAAGAAGGAGCTGGGACCCATGTTCCGAGTCCTGCTGGACCCAGAGACCAAGGTAAGGGCACAAACTGTCCCACACATCATACATGCTTTTTAAAAAATTTCATGGTTATTTTTCCAACCTAGTGAAGTGATTGAACACTACCGAAAACCCGGTAGGTAAGTCTCAGTAACCTTATGTTATCTTTTAATTTAAATTCCACTGAGTGAAGACACAGTGTAATAGTAGTTTCAGGTGTCCAATATAGAGCAACACTTCCACACGTCACCCGGTGCTCATCCCAGGTGCACTTCTTAATCCCCATCAGCTGTTTCACCCATTCCCTCACCTCGCTGTGGAACTCCTCAGTTTGTTTCCTAGTTAAGAGTCCGTTTGTCTCCTCCCCCCGCCCCTTTGTTTTGTTTTCTTGCCATGTGTTAGTGAAATCATTGGGTATTTGTCTTTCTCCGACAGGCTTATTTCACCCAGCATAACATTCTCTCTCTCCATCCACCTCGTGGCAAATGGCAAGATTTCACGTTTTTACGGCTACATCATCTTACATTCCATAGCCCACATCTCAATTTATTCATCTGTTGATGGGTGCTTGGATAGTTTCTGTCATTTGGCTTTTGTAGAAAATGCTGCTGTAAACATCACGGTGCATATATCCCTTTGAAGATTTTGTATTCTTTGTGGAAATACCTTGTAGTGAAGTTGCTGGATTGTAAGGTACTTCTATTTCCAGTTTTGTTTTGTTTTTGACATCTCCATGTGGTTTTCCATAGTGGCTGCACCAGTTTGCATTCCTACCCATAGTGCAAGAGGGTTATTCTTTCCCCACATATTTGGCAACACCTGCTGTGTCATCCTTCATTGATTTTAGCCTTTGTGACAGAGGTGATGTGTTCTCTCATTGTACTTTCGAATTGTATTTCCCTGAAGATCAGTATTGTTGAGCATTTTTTCATGTGTCTCTTGGCCATGTATATGTCTTCCTTCGGGAAATGTCCACTCGTGTCTTCTGCCCATTTTTAATCAGATTTCTCATTTTTGGGGTGATGTATAACTGTATATATTTTGGACACTAACCCTGTATCCGATGTCGTTTGCAAATATCATTCTGTTGGTGATTTCGTTTTGTTGATTTTTTCCTTGGTGACGGAAGGTTTTATTTTTATAAAGTCTCATTATTTTTGCTTGTGTTTCCCTTACCTCTAGAGATAGATCTACAAAGACGTTTGTACAGGCAATGTCAAGTAAGATACTACCCGTGTTATCCTCTGGGATTTTTATGGTTTCAGGTTTCACATAGAGGTCTTTGTCCATGTTGGATTTATTTTTGTGTATGTTGTAAGACAGTGGTCCGTTGTTTTTGTTTTGTTTTGCAGATGGCTGTCTAGTTTTTCCAAAACCATATGTTGAGGAGCCTTTTTTTAAATTTATGTATTTATTTTTGAGAGAGAGAGAGAGCGTGAGAGCATGCAGAAGTGGGGCAGAGAGATATGGAAAGAGAGAATCCCACGCATGCTCTGCACTTCCCTGAGATCATGACCTGAGCTGAATCCACCATCACACGCTTTCTTGCCTGGGCCACCCATGTGTCCCAAGACTATCTTTTCTTCCATTGGATTATCTTTCCTGCTTTGTTGAGAATTAATTGACCATAGAGGGGTGAGTTTATTTCTGGGTGTCCATGCTATTGATCTATGCATATGAGTTTGTTGTTGTTACTTTTTGTTGTTGTTTTGTCAGTACTGTTCAGTACGGGCATACTGATCATACTGTTCTGATCAGTATAGCTTTGTAATATAACCTAAAGTCTGGAATTGTGATGTCTCCAGCTCTGCTTTTCTTTTACAAGTTTGTGTTGGCTGTATGGGGACTTTTGTCATTCCATACAAATTTTGAGATTATTTGTTCTTGTTCTGTGACAAATGCTTTTGTGAGTGTGATATCCCTATCACACTTCATTTCATTATATGTGTAGATTGCTTTGAGGAGTGTAGACATTTTAACAGTATTTTGTGCTTCCCATCCATGAACATGAAATGTATGTCCATTTCTTTGTGTCCTCTTCCATTTATTTCATCATTGTTTCATAGCGTTTAGAGTACAGGTCTTTCACCTCTTTGGTTAGGTTGATTCCTGGTTTCTTGTGGTATTTGTGAGCCTGTCAATGGGATTGATCCCTTACTTTCTCTCTGTGTTAATTCATGATTTGTGTTAGAAATTCAATACATCTATGTTCCTTGATTTCTGTAGATTGTGACTTGTCGAATTCATATATTGATTCTAGCAATTTTTAAGGGAGCCTTTCATGTTTTTTATAGAACCTATCATGTCAGTTGCAAACAGCGAAAGTGCTTCTTCTTCCTTGCCGATTTGGATGCCTCTTATTTCTTTTTGTTGTCTGAGTGCTGTGGTTCGGGTTTCCCGTACTATGTGGGATAACAGTGGTGAGAGGGGTCATTCCTAGCTTGTCCCTGACTTTGGAAGAAAAACTTTCAATTCTTACCCATTGAGGATGAGACGAGCTGTGGGTTTTTCATAGACGACCTTTATTATGTGCAGGTAGGTTGAGTCCCAATGTACTTTTCTGAGGGTTTTTATCATGAATCGATGTGACATTTTATCAAAAAGTTTTCCTGCCTGTGTTGAAAGCATCCTATTGTTCTTATCCTTTCTTCTATTACTGTGGTGCATCATGTTGATTGATATGTGAATGTGGAAACACGCTTGCAGCCCAGGAATATATCCCACTTGATTATGGGAAATGATTCTATCAATGTATTGTTGACTTTAATTTGAAGGTTTTTTAATGAGCATTTCGGCATACATAGTCATCAGGCTATTGCTCTGCAGTTTTATTTAAAAACTTGTAAACATCTTTATAAAAGCTTCTTTCTTTCCTTAGAGTACATAAAAGTGAGGGAGGGGCAGAGAGACAAGGAGAGAGAGAATCCTGGCCATGCCCCACACTGTCATGGCAGGGCCCAACGTAGAACTTGAACCCACATACCGCAAGATAATGTCCTCATCCAAAATTAAGAGTTGGACAGTAAACCGACCGACCCACACAGGCGCCGCTGCAGTTTTCGGTTTCAGTGGAGGCTTCATCTCGTTTTGGTATCAGGGTAATGATGGCCTCATACGATGAATTTGTAAGTTTTCCTTCTTTTTTTAATTTTGTAATAATTCGATGAGAATACATATTACCTCTTCCTTGAATGGATGGTAGAATTCATCCACGAAGCCATCTGGCCATGAACTCTTGTGTTGGGGGGAGATTTTTTTAATTACTGATGGGGTATCTGCCTGTTTTCAGGTTTTAGGTATCTTCCTGTTTCAGTTTTGGTAGTGTGTGTTTTTCTAGGAAGTTGTCCATTTTTCTCAGAGTGTCCAATTTGTTGCCTATAGTTGTTCATAATATTATCTTCTAATTGTATTTTTGTGGTGTTGACTGTCATTTCTCCTTTCTTATTTGTGATTTCATTTATTTGGGTCCTTTCTGTCTTCTTTGTGAAGAGTCTGCCTAGGAGGTTTTCAAGTTGATTACTGCTTTCAATGAACCAGCCCCTGCTTTCATTGATTTGGTCTAGTGTCTTTTTGGTTTCTATATTCCTTATTTCTGCCCTAAATTCTATTATATCCTTCCTTCTGCTGCTCTTTTTCTCATTCCTTTAGGTGTAAGTTAGGATTCTTTGAGATTTTTCTTGCTCTTTAAGGTAGGCTTGTATTGCTATATACTTCCATCATAGACTTCTTTTGCCGCATTCCAAAGGGTTTTACCAGTGTATTTTCATTTTCATTTGTTTCAGTGTATTTTCTCATTGATTTCCTGTTTGACCCATTCATTTAGAAGCATGTTACTTAACCTCCCTTTATTTGTGGACTTCCCACCCCCCCCCACCCCCCCACCGGCCTCTTTTTGTGGTTGACTTCAAGGTTCCTAGCTTTGTGGTTAGAAAAGATGCTTGGTGTGATCTCTGTCGTTGGGTACCTCTTGAGGCCTGATTTGTGACCTAGAATGTGATCAATTCTGTAGAACGCCCCAGGTATGCTTGAAAAGAATGTGTACTCTGCCATTTTAGTATGGAGTGTTCTGAATATATCTGTTGAACCCTTCTGGCCCAGTGTGTCATTCAAAGCCATTGTTTCCTTGTTGACGTTCTGTTTATAGGTTCTGTCCATTGATGTGAGTGATGTATTAAAGTCCTCTACTATCATCATATTATTATAAATGAGTTCCTTTACGGTTGTTGCTAAATGTTTTGTATACTTGGTGATCGCATGTTGGGTGCACCGAAATTTACAATCATTGGATCTTCTTGTTTGGCTGTCCCCTTTAGTATCAGATCGTGTCTGTCTTCATCTCTTGTTATAGCTGTATGTATGTATGTATGTATGTATTTTAATTTAAGTCTTAGTTGACATACAGTGCATTCTCGGGTTTAGGAGTAGAATTCGGTGATTCATCCTTTACATAGAACACCCAGTGCTCATCACAACAAGTGCTCTCCTTAATACTCGTCCTCCATCTAGCCCAGCGCTGACCCATCTCCCTCCATCAACTTTCACTTTTTTTTTCTCTAAGAGACTCATGTCGTTTGTTACCACGCTTCTCTTTTCCTGGCTCCTTCCTTAGTTTTCATGTGTTTTGTTTCTTAACTTCCACATGAGTGAAATCATATATGTGTCTTTCTCTGATTGACGTATTTCACGTAGCATAATACATTCGAGCTCCTTCCACATCGTTGCAAATGGCAAGATTTCATTCTTCTTGAAGCTGAGTTATATTTCATTGTATATACATATGTATGTATATATGAACATACACATATGTCCATATGCATATACATACATATACGTACATACACCACAACTTCTTTACACCTTCATCAGTTGATGGATACTTAGGCTTTCCCCATAGTTGGGCTACTGTTGATAATTCTGCTATAAATATTGGGTTCATGCAATGTCACTCTTAGGTATTTACCCAAAGGGTACCAAAATAGAGTCTCGGTTTTAAAGTATATTTTGCCTGATATAAGTATTGCTACTGTCTTTCTTTTGACATTATTGGCATGATAAATATTTCTTCATTCCCTCACTTCAAATCTGCAGGAGACTTGGGGCGCCTGGGTGGCTCAGTCGGTTAAGGGGCCGACTTCGGCTCAGGTCATGATCTCGCAGTCCCTGAGGTCGAGCCCCGCGTCGGGCTCTGTGTTGACAGCTCAGATCCTGGAGCCTGTTTCAGATTCTGTTCTCCCTCTCTCTGACCCTCCCCCATTCATGCTCTGTCTCTCTCTGTCTCAAAAATAAATAAACATTAAAAAAAATTTTTAAAAATAACAAATCTGCAGGAGACTTAAGTCCGAATAAGGGTTTGTAGGCAGCATCTAGATAGACATTGTTTTTTGTTTGCTTGTTTCTTTGTCTGTTCTGTCCTTTCTGACGCCCTATCCAATGGCTTTGAATTGGAGCATTTAGTCCATTTATACTCAGAGTGATTATTGATAAGTATACATTTAGTCCCATTCTACTAGTTGTTTTTTCATTGTTTCTTGATGTTTTCTCTGATCCTTTCATGTCTGTGACACTTTTAGTCTTTCCTTTCCACTCAAGAGCCCGACTTAAATATTCTTTTCGTTTGACTGGTGGTACATTTCTTTGCTTATTTTTAATATTTCTTCTTTTTAAAATTTAGGCCCAAGTTAGTTACCTTATAGAGGAATACAGTTTCAGCAGTAGAATTTAGTGATCCATCAAGTACAAAATATACCCAATACTCATCCCAAGGTCCACCCCTAATGCCCATCACCCATTTAGCCCATACTCCTATTCAGTAATCCTCCAGGAACCCTGAGATTCTTCCCTCTATTTAACAGTCTCTTATCATTTGACTCCCTCTCTGTGTGTATCTTATTTTTGCTTTCCTCGCACTATGTTCATCAGTTTCATTAAATTCGACAGATGAGAGAAATCATAGGATGTGTGTCGTTCTCTGACATATTTTGCTTAGCTTAAGAAAGTCTGGTTCCATCCCCGTTGTTGCAAAGAGCGAGATTTCATTCTTTTTGATCGCAGAGTCATAGTCCATTGTATGAATATACCATATCTTCTTTATCCATTCATCTGTCAGTGGTCATTTGGGCTCTTTGCATAACTTAGCTATTGTTGAGAATGCTGCTAGAAATATTGGAGTACACGTGCCACTTCGAGTCAGCGTTAGTGTATCTTTTGGATAAATACGTAGTAGTGCAATGGCTGGGTCCTAGTGTAGTTCTATTTTTTGTGTTTGTGACGAATCTCCATACTATTGTCCAGAATGGCTACAGCACTTTGCATTCGCACCAGCATTGCAAAAGGGTTCCCTTTCCCTGCATCCTTGCCAACATCTGTCGTTTCCGGAGATGTTAATTTTAGCCATTCTGATAGGTGTGAGGGGATATCTCATTGTGGGTTTCATTTGTATTTCAGTGATGACCAGTGAGATTGAGCATCTTTTCATGTGTGACCAATCCGGATGTCATCTTTCTTAAAGTGTCTCTTCATGTCTTTTGCCCATTTCTTCACGGGATTATTTGGTTTCTGGGTGTTGAGTGTGATCACTTTTTTTATAGATTTTGGATACTAACCCTTAATCTGATATGTCACCTGCAAATATCTTCTCCCATTTCATTCAGTTGCCTTTTAGTTTGGCTGATTTTGTCCCCTGCTGTGCAGAAGCTTTTTATCTTCAGGACCCAATAGTTCATTGTGGTTTTTATTGCTCTTGCTTCTGGAGACATGACAAGCGAGAAGTTGCTGCGGCCAGGATCAAGGAGGTACATTGCCTGTTATCTCCTCTAGGATTTTGAATGTTCCTGACTTACATTTAGATAATTCATCCATTTTGAGGTGTGTGTGTGTGTGTGTGTGTGTGTGTGTGTGTGTGTGTGTCGTTTAAGGACAGTGTCCAGGTTCATCATTCTCACTGTCCAGTATTCCGAGTACCATTTGCTGAAGAGACTCTGATTCCATTCTATATTATTTCTGTGTTAACAAAGATTACTCACCTTATGTTTGAGGGTATATTTCTGGGTTCCATATTCTGTTCCATTGACGTCTGTCTCCGTTTCTGTGCCTGTACATACTGTCTTGATGAATGCAGCTTTCTAATACACCATAAATCCAAAATAGTCATGTTTCCACCTTGGTTTTCTTTTTCAACATGACTTTGGCTTTTGGTATCTTTTCTGGATCCTTACACATTATAGGGTTGTTTGTTCTAGCTCTGTGGAGAAAGCTCGTGTTATTTTGATAGGGATTGCATTGAGTGTGTCGACTGCTTTGGTAGTATTGACATCTTAACAATGTTTGTTCTTCTAATATATGAGTATGGAATGTTTTCCATTTCTTTGGGTTTCTTCAATTTTTCTCATAGACGATTTATAGTTTGTTGCTTACATCCCCATTGGGAGAGAGTCTGAACTAGGCTTAGGGTTCGGTCCAGGACGTTGCCAGGGCCAAAGCAACTCCAGTCTTGTGATCTCCCTAGAGGAATGAAGTAAGGGACCAGGAGACAGCGGGGGTCAATTGTTTGAATAGGTTTCAAGATCGGGTTAGGATTCGGTTGAGGTTTCCGGTTAGGGGTAGGGTTTGGTTTAGGACCCAAGAGGCCCCAGGTACTGAGCCCACAGCAGGGCAGTGGTCACCCGAATGGGCTAAGTTGAGGGCACAGGGGAGAGGGCCGGGAAGGTTCAGTCTTTGGCTTCCTGGCCACGCAAATCTATGGGACACTGGTCCAGTAGGCCTCAGGAATTCTCTCAGACAACTGCAGCCGGGCCTGCAGAATGACATTGTGAGGTTCCAGGCACCATGCCGAGGGACACTGTGCCGCTTCTGGAACCCTAGGCGCGTACTTTGCCAGACCTTGGTATTGGGTCCACAAGGGGAGAGAGTCTTAGCTACGGTTAGTGTTTGGACCAGGGACGTAGCCAGGATCGAAGTGACTCCAGTCTCGAGATCTCCCTCGAGAGATGAAGTGAGGGCTCATGTGAAGGTGAGGTTAAAATGAAGGGATAGGGTTCAAGGCCGGCTTAGGATTTGAAGGAGAGTCTGGTTAAGGGTAGGTTTGGGGTTACGTCCCAGGACGCCCCAGGTGCTGAAGCCAGAACACTTCAGCGGTCTCCCTGAAGGACTGAGTTCAGGGCACAAGGGAGAGTGCCGGGCAGGGTCAGAATCTGTTCTTCCAAGGCCACACAACTCTATGAGCCCTGGTCGGGGAAGACTCAGGAATCCTCTCTGGCAGCTGCAACAGGCATGGGAAACGATATGGTGAGCTTCCAGATACCATACCAAATGACCATGCAACCCTTCAGGTCACAAGGCGTATGGTGTTGTCAGACGTAGGGATTGGGTCCCCAGGGGGAGAGAGCATTAGCTAGGATTAGGGTTTGGTCCAGGGACATCGCCAGGGCCGAAGCCATGCTGATCGCGTAATCTCTCTCAAGGCCTGAAATGAGGGCCCATGCGATGGGCGGCTCAAGTAGAGGGTTAGGTTTTGAGGATGGATGAGATTTCAGTGGAGGGTTCTGACAGAGGGTAGGTTTAGGGTGAAGTTTAGATCCCAGGAGCTCCAGACGACGAACCCACAGAAATACAGCGGTCTCCCTGAAGGGCTAGGTTGAGGACACAAGGGAGGGTGCCCGTCAGGATCCGTCTTGGTCTCCCAAGGCCACACACGTGATTGGGCCCCTGGTAGAGGAGGCCTACAAAATCCACTCGGGCAGCTGCAGCCGGGCCTGGGAAACGACATGGTGAGCTTCCAGGTTCCATGCTGAGTCAGATTGCACTGCTTCTGGACCCCAGGCGCATGGTGTTGTCAGACGTTAAAATTGGGTCCCCATGGGGAAAGAGCCATAGCTAGGGTTAGGGTTAGGTAAAGGGATGTCGCCAGGTCCATAGCGACTCCAGCCTCGTGATCCCCCTGGAGGGATGAAGACAGGGCCCATGCCAGAAGGCGGTTCAATTGCAGGGATAGGAATCGAGGCAGGCTTAGGTTTCGGGGGAGGGTCCAGGTTTGGGGTAGGTTAGGGTTAGTGTTAGTTCCCAGGAGGATCCAGGTGCCGAAACCACAGCAGGGCAGTGGTCACCCCGAAGGTCTGAGGTGAGGGCACAAGGGATGGTGCCGGTCAGGATCCCTCTTTGGCTGCCAAGGCCACACATGTTGTTCCTCCCGTGGTGGAGGAGGCTTCCGGAATCCTATCGGGCAGCTGCAGCCAGGCCTGGGAAACCACATGGTGAGCTTCCAGGTGCCTGCCGAGACAGCCTGCACCGCTTCAGGGCCCCAGATGCGTGGTGTTCTCAGACGTTGGAATTGGGTCCCCATGGGTAGAGAGCCTCAGCTAGGGTTAGGGTTTGGTCCAGGGACGTGGCCAGGGCCGAAGCGACTCCAGTCTCGTGATCTCCTTTGAGGGCTGAAGTAGGGCCCATGCCAGAAGGGTGCTCAATTGCAGGGTTAGGGATCGAGGCAGGGTTAGGTTTCAGTGTAGGGTCCCAGTTCGGGGTAGGGTTAGGGTTAGGGTTAACTCCCAGGAGCCCCAGGCACCAAAGCCACAGCAGGGTCGTGGTCTCCACGAAGGGTTGAGTTGAGGGCACAAGGGATGGTGTCGGTCAGGATCCGACTTTGGCTGCCAAGGCCACATATCTTGATATGCCTCTGTTCGAGGAGTCCTCCAGAATCCTCTCAGGAGCTGCAGCCGCGCCTGGGAAACAACATGGTGAGCTTCCAGTTTCTGTGCCGAGTCAGCCTGTACCGCTTCTGGACCCCAGGCGCTTGATGGTGTCAGACCTTGGAATTGGGTCCCCATGAGGAGAGAGCCTTAGCTAGGGTTAGGGTTCGGTCCAGGGCCATCGCCAGGGCTGAAGGGACTCCGGTCTCGTGACCTCCCTCAAGGGCTGAAGTGAGGGCCCATACCAGAAGGCGGCTGAAATGCAGGATTCGGGATCGAGGCAGGCTTAGGTTTTGGTGGAGGGTCCCGGATCGGGGTAGGGTTAGGGTTAGGGTTGGGTACCTGAAGGCTCCCGGCGCCCAATCCACAGCAGGGCAGTGGTCTCCCCGAAGGGCTGAGTTGAGGGTACAAAAAACGGTACCGGTCAGGATCCCTCTTTGGCTGCCAAGGCCACTAACGCCGATAAGCCCCTGGTCGAGGAGGCCTCCGGAATCCTCTTGAGAGCTGCAGCCGGGCCTTGGAAACGACATGATGAGCTTCCAGGTTCCTTGCCGAGTCAGCCTGCACCGCTTCTGGACCCCAGGCGCGTGATGCTTTCAGACCTTGGAATTCGGTCCCCATGAGGAGAGAGCCTTAGTTAGGTTTAGGATTCGGTCCAGGGACGTCGCCAGGACCGAAGCGACTCCGGTCTCGTGATCTCCCTCGAGGGCTGAAGTGAGGGCCCATGCCAGAAGGCGGCTCATATGCAGGATTAGGGATCGAGGCAGGCTTAGGTTTTGGTGGAAGTTCACGGATCGGGTTAGGGTTAGGGTTAGGGTTAGGGTGGGTACCTGGAGGCTCCATGCACCGAACCCACAGCAGGGCAGTGGTCTCCGAGAAGGGCTGAGGTGAGGGCACAAGGGACGGTGCCAGTCAGGATCCCTCTTTGGATGTCAAGGCCACACATGTTGTTCCTGCCGTGGTCGAGGAGGCCTCCGGAATCCTTTCGGCTAGGTGCAGCCGGGCCTGGGAGACGACATGGTGAGCTTCCAGGGTCCATGCCGAGTCAGCCTGCACTGCTTCTGGACCTCAGGCGCGTGGTGTTTAACACGTTGGAATTCGTCCCCATGGGGGAGAGCGTCAGCTACAGTTAGGGTTCGGTCCAGGGACGTCGCGTGGGCAGAAGCGACTCCAGTCTCGTTATCTCCCTCGAGTTATGAAGGGAGGGCCCATGCCAGAAGGCGGCTGTATTGTAGGGTTAGGGATTGAGGCAGGCTTAGTTTTCAGTGTAGGGTAACGGTTCGGGGTAGTATTAGGGGTAGGGTTAGCTCCTAGGAGCTCCAGGCGCCAAACCCACAGCAGGGTCGTGGTCTCTGCAAAGGGCTGAGTTCAGGGCACAAGGGACTGTGCCGGTCAGGATCCGTCTTTGGCTGCCAAGGCCCCACACGTCGATCGGCCCCTGATCGAGGAGCCCCAGGAATCCTATTGGGCAGCTGCAACCAGGCCTGGGAAACAACATGGTGAGCATCCAGGTTCTATTCCGCGTGAGCCTGCACCACTTCTGGACCCCAGGCGTGTGGTGTTTTCAGACATTGCGATTGGGTCCCCATGGGGACTGAGTGTTAGCTAGGGTTAGAGTTTGGTCCAGGGACTGGCACGGCCGAAGAGACTGCGGTCTCATGATCTCCCTCGAGGGTGAATTGAGGGCCCATGCCAGAAGGCGGTCAATTGCAGGGTTAGGGATCGAGGCAGGCTTAGGTTTCGGGTTAGGGTTAGGTCCCAGGAGGTTCCAGGCGCTGAATCCACAGCAGGGTTGTGGTCTCCCCGAAGGGCTGAGTTGAGGGCACCTGGGACAGTGCTGGTCAGGATCCGTCTTTGGCTGCCAAGGCCACATATGTTGTTCCGCCCGAGGTCGAGGAGGGCTCTGGAATCCTTTTGGGCAGCTGCAGCCGGCCTGGGAAACGACATGGTGAGCTTCCATGTTCCATGCCTTTTGAGCCTGCTCCGCTTCTGTACCCCAGGCACGTGGTGTTGTCAAATGGAAGAATTGGGTCCCCTTGGAGAGAACGTCTTAGGTAAGTTTAAGATACGGTTCAGGGACGTTGCCAGGGCTGATGCGACTCCGGTCTCATGATTTCCCTCCAGGGCTGAATTGAGAGACGATGGGACAAGGCAGCTCAAGTGCAGGGTTAGGATCGAGGCAGGCTTAGGTTTCGGTGGAGTGTCCCGGTTCGGGCTAGGATTACGGTTAGTGTTAGGTCCCAGGAGTCTCCAGGCGCCGAACCCACAGGAGGGCAGTGGTCTCCCTGAAGGGTATAATTGTGGGCAAGGGATGGTGCCACCCAGGATCAGTCTTTGTCTGCCAAGGCCACGCACGTTGATGGGCCCCTGGTCGAGGAGGCTTCTGGAATCCTCTGGGGCAGCTGCAGCCCGGCCTGGGAAATGACATGCTGAGCTTCCACGTTCCATGCCATGTGAGCCTGCACTGCTTCTGGACCCCAGACGCGTGGTTTGTTCAGAGGTTGGAATTGGATCCCCATGGGGAGAGAGCCTTAGCTAGGATCAGAGTTCGGTCAAGGGACATCTCCATGCCGAAGCGACTCAGGTCTTGTGATCTCACTCCAGGGCTGACGTAAAAGCCCATGTGAGAAGGCAGCTCAAGTACAGGGTTAGGTTTCAAGGCAGCCTTACGTTTTGGTGGACGCTCCCAGTTAAGGGTCGTGTTAGGTTTAGGGTTAGGTCCCAAGAGGCTCCAGGTGCCGAACCTACAGCAGGGCTGTGGTCTCCCCGAAGGGGTGAGTTGAGGGCATAAATGAGTTTGCCGGTTAGGTTCAGTCATTGTCTGTCAAGGCCACACACGTCGATGGGCTCCTAGTCGAGGACACCTCCAGAATCCTCTCGCGCAGCTGCAGCCTGGCCTTGGAAAAGACATGGTGAGCTTCCAGGTTCCATGCTGAGTGAGCCTGCACCTCTTGTGTCCCCTAGGCCCGTGGTGTTTTTAGACTTTGGTATTGGGTCCACATGGGGAGAGTGGCTAGCTAGGTTTAGGGTTCGGTCCAGGGACGTCGCCAGTGCCAAAAAGACTCCGATCTCGTGACCTACCTCGAGTGCTGAAGTGAGGGCCCGTGCGACCAGGTGACAGAAGTGTAGGGTTAGGGTTCGAGGCCCACTTAAGTTTCATTGGATGTTCCCTGATCCAGGTAGTTTTAGGGTTAGGGATATGTCCCAGTAGGTTCCAGGCGCCGAACCTAGAGCAGGGCTGTGGTCTCCCCGAAGGGCTGAGTTAAGGGCACAAGTGAGGGTGCCGGTCAGATTCAGTCTTTGGCTGACAAGGCCACACACATCGACAGGCCCTGGTCGGGGAGGCCTTTGGAAACATCTCGGGCGTATTCAGCCGAGCCTGGGAAACGACATGGTGAACTTCCAGGTTCCATGCCGAGTGAGTCTGCACCGATTGTGTACCCCAGGCACGTGGTTTTGTCAGACGTTGGTATTGGGTCCCCATGGGGAGAGATCCTCAGCTAGGGTTAGGGTTTGGTCAAGGGACGTCACCAGCCCGAAGCGACTACGCTCTCGTTATGTCCATTGAGGGCTGAAGTGAGGGCCCATGAGATGGGGCATCTCAAGTTTAGGGTTCGGTTACAAGGCCGGCTTAGTTTTCAGTGGAGGCAACCGGTTTGAGGTAGGGTTAGGGTTTGGGTTAGTTTTCAGGAGTCTACATGCGCCGAACCCTTAGCAGACCAGTGGTCTCCCTGAAGGACTGACTTGAGGGCACAAGGGAGACTACCGGTCAGGATCAGTCTTTGGCTGCCAAGGCCACACACGTCGATAAGCCCCTGGTCGAGGAGGCCTCCGGAATCCTCTCGGGAGCTGCAGCCGGGCCTGGGAAACGACATGGTGAGCTTCCAGGTTCCTTGGCGAGTCAGCCTGCACCGCTTCTGGACCGCAGGCGCGTGATGCTGTCCGACCTTGGAATTGGGTCCCCATGAGGAGAGAGCCTTAGCTAGGGTTAGGGTTCGGTCCAGGGACGTCGCCAGGGCCGAAGCGACTCCGGTCTCATATTCTTCCTCGAGGCCTGAAGTGAGGGCCCATGCAATGGGGCAGCTCAAGTGTAGGGTTAGGGTTCGAGGCTGGCATAGTTTTCAATGCAGGGTCCTGGTTTTGGGTAAGGTTAGGTTTAGGTCCCAGGAGACTCCAGGTGCTGAACCCACAGTAGGGCAGTGGTCTCCCCGAAGGGCTGTGTTGAGGGCACAAGGGAGCGTGCAGGTCAGTATCAGTCTTTGGCTGCCAAGGTCACACACGTCAATGGGCCCCTGGTCGAGGAGGCCTCCGGAATCCTCTGGGTCAGCTGCAGCCCGGCTTGGGAAACGACATGCTGAGCTTCCAGGTTCCATGCCTTGTGAGCCTGCACCGCTTCTGGACCCCAGGCACGTGGTGTTGTTAGACGTTGGAATTGGGTCCCCATGGGGAGAGTGCTTTAGCTAGGGTTATTGTTCGGTCCAGGGATGTCGCCAAGCCCGAAGCGACTCCGGTCTTGTGATATCCCTCGAGGGCTGAAGTCAGGGCCTATGACACAGGGATGCTCAAGTGTAGGGTAGGGTTCTAGGCCCCCTTTAGTTTTGTAGAGGGTCCCCTTTTGTGGTGGGGTTATGGTGTGAGTTGAGGGTACAGGAGGGTGCCGATCAAGACCAGTCTGTGGCTTCCTATTTCACACAAATCTATGGCCCCCTGTAGGGTAAGCCTCAGGAATCCTCTCGGGCAGCTGCAGTCAGGCCTGGAAATGTCATGGTGAGGTTCCACATTCCTTTCCGAGTGACCCTTTACTGCTTCTGGACCCCAGCCACGTGGTGTTGTCAGAGGTTTATAGTTCGGTCCAGGGAAGTCGCCAGGGTCGAAGCGACATCAGTGTTTTGAATTCCATGGAAGGCTGAAATGAGGGCACATGCTCTGACATGGATGTGTTGTAAAGTTAGTGTGATATATAGGGTTAGGTGTAGGGTGAGTGTTCTAGTTAGGGCTACCATTAGGTTTAGGGTTAGCTCCCTGGAGGCTCTGGGTTGTTACCCCAGAGCATAGCAGGTGTATCTCCAAAGGGCTGAGTGGAGTCACAAGGGTGTGTGCCGGTCAAGATTATTCTGTGGTTTCCAAGGCTAGACATATGTATGTGCCACCCTTACTGTAGGCGACAGGTATCCTCCAGTGCAGCTGCCGTCTCGCTTTGGAAATGACATGGTGATATTCCACGTTCCATGTCGAGTATTTCTTCATCAATTCTGGAACCCATGTGCATGCTGTTATTAGAAAATATACAAATGTGTATTTTCTGATGGAATGATATCTCCCTTGATGTCTTTGCGGTGATGTCTTTGCTCTTCTATGATTGTATGAGTATCAATTATTTACTTTAGGTTTTCAGTGTTTTGTGTATTGGATTCTCTCAGATTGAGCACATATGTGTTTACAATTGTTGTATCTTTTGTTGGATTATACCTTTTTTCATTATATTTCCTTCTTTCTCTCAGAGTTTTATTTTTAAATGTATTTGATATAGGTATGGCTACTGCTGTTTCTTTTGATAATTTACTTCTGTAATTACTCTCTTGTAGGTAGAGAATAGATAGGTCCTATATTTCATTCATTCTCTCACCCAGTGCCTTTTTTTATGAGGAGAGAGAGCTCGGGTATGGGAGGGCTGGTTGGGGGAAATGGGGGAAGACAGAGAGCAAGAGAGAGAATGAGACTCAGTATGTATCTTAAGTAAGTTCCTTGCTCAGTGCAGAGCTCAATTAGGTCTCATTCCGATGACCCTGGCATCATAGCCTGATCCAAAGTCAAGAGTTGAAATCTCAAGTGATTGAGCCATCCAGGCGCCCCTATCTGTCACCCTGTGCCTTTGATTTGAGCATTTATCCTGTTTCCTTTCAAAGTTACTGATAGACATATACTTGTCCTTTTATTACTTGATGATTGTTGTTTCTGAATCTTTCTGATCCTTTCTTCTCTTTCTCTTTTTTATGGTTTGCTGGGTTTCTTTAGTACCACAGTTGAAATTGCTTGTCTTTATAGTCTGCATATGTATTGGTGGTGTTTGATTTGTGGTCATTATTAGGTTTGTACCTAACCACTTGTGCATATAGAAGTCTATATTTAGTTGATAGTTGTTTAAGTTTGAACCAGTTCTTTACTCCTCTCCTCCCCGTGTTGTAGATATGTAGTGTCATATTTCAAAACCTTTCATATCGCGAATACTTTGGCTGATGTTTTATAGATGTACTCATTTTTATTGCTTTTGCGTTTCGCACGTTAATAGTGTCACTTTAGGTGTTTCTTTTCCACTTAAAGTGTCCGCTTTAACATTTCTTTCAGGGGTGGTTTGTTGGTTGTGAACTCGCCGAGTATTTATTTGGGAACCTCTTCATCTCTCCTTCCATCTGAATGATAGTGTTGTGGATAGACTCTCTGGATGCAGATGTTATCCATTCAGCACCTGTACCATACTGTGCTGCTCACTTACGGTTTCAAAGTTTCTTCTGAAAAACATCCAGTGATAACCTTATGGGGCTTCTCTTGTAGGTAATTGTCATCTTTTGGTTTTTCTGCTATTAAATTGTTTCTTTATCACGACATTTTGCATTTTAATTCCTATATGACTTGATGTGGATCTGCTTCTGTTGAATATTTTGGGGGTTCTTTGTGCCTCCTACTTCTGGATCTGTTTCATTCCCCACATTAAGGACGTTTTCATCTATTGTGTCTTCAAATAAATTTTCTGGTTCCATTTCTCAGAGTTTGGAGAATGAGAAATAGGGCAGAAGAGACCTATTGAAGGTTCTCTGATGAGTCACTGGTTTTGCATGTGTGGAGGGTAGATTTGGGATTCAAATGAACAACCTACCTTTAATTTAAAAGAACTAGAAAAAAACAACAATCTACCTATGTCCAATGTTCTCAAAAGGGAGGAAGTAATGCATATGAGAGTGGAAACCAATGAAACTGAGACCATGAAATCAATAGAAAATATGAAGAAGGTCAACAGTGGGTTTTCTGAAGAGTGAAACAAAAATTTCAAGATTATACATAGACTATGCTAAGACAGAGAGGACCCAACTCAAAATAATTATAAATAAAAGGGCAGACATTACACCTGATACCAAAGAAACATAAAGGAGACAAAGAGGCGACCATGGCTAAATTAGATGCCAGCAAACCGCCTACCTAGAAGAAATGGATAGGTTCTTAGAAACACACAACCTACCAAGACTGTATCAGGAAGAAATAGAAGCTTTGCACAGACCCATTAAAGGAAGACTGCATCAATACAATAAGATAACCAAAGTAAGTAAATTGAATCAGTAATCGAAATTCTCTCAGGGAAGAAAAGCCCAGGACCAGGTAGATTCACTGGTGAATGTGACCAAACGTTTGTAGAAGAAATAACAGCAGTCCTCTCACTGATTCAAAAGGAATGAACACCATAAACTCATTTCATGAGACTGGAATTACCCTGGTAGGAAGCCAGAAAAGGATACTACCTGAACAGAAAACTATAGGCCAGTATTCCCATGATGACTATAGATGAATAATTCCCAGTGATATACAGGCAAACCAAATTAACCATCACATAAAAAGGATCATTGACTGCGATGTAGGGTTTTTCCCTGTAAAGGAAGGATGTTTCAGAAATGAAAATCAATAAATATGACCCCTCACATAATTGAATGAAAGAAAAATCGTCCAGAAACCAGACTCAACTATAAATAGCAAACGGAGGATTACTAGAAGGGAGGTGGGCAGGGGGATGGGTTAAATGGGTGATTGGCTAAGGAGGGCGCTAGTAGTGAGGAACACTGGATGTTGTATGTAAGTGATGGATGACTACATTGTACTCCTGAAACTAACATTACACTGTATGTTAACCAACTAGAATTTAAATAAAAACATGGAAAAAATACATACTAAAGAAATACATAAATAAATTTAAAGTTAACAAAATAAATACATTTTTTAAATTTTTCTTAATGTTTATTTATTTTTGACAGAGAGAGAGAAAGAGACAGAGAGAAAGAGAGAGAGAGAGAGAGCGAGCGAGCATGATCAGGGGAGGGGTAGTGAGAGTGTGAGACACAGAATCGAAGCAGGCTCCAGGCTCTGAGCTGTCAGCACAGAGCCTGATGCGGGGCTCAAACCCATAGACCGTGAGATCATGACGTGAATCAAGTCAGACGCTCAACCAACTGAGCCACCCAGGCACCCCATACATTTTAAAAATTAAAAAGAAAACTGCTGTGACTATGTCAATAGATACACAAAAAAGTTCTGAGAAAATTTGGTATCCATTTGTGCTAAAAAACTCTTTAAAAATTCCCCGTAGAGGGAACATATCTCAACATAAGAAAGGCCATGTATGTGAAGCCCATATCTAACATCATACTCTATAGTGAAATTGTGAAAGATTGTCCTCTAAGATCAGGAACAAGACAAGGATGCCCTAGATATGTGAAGGGGTTGGGTGATTCAGCCTTCTGGTTATGGAATAATAAATTATAGATAGAGGATATAGCATAGGGAACATTGAGAATGGTACTGGAATAGTGATGCATGGTGACAGATTGTAGCTACACCTGTGTTAGTGTATCAGAATGTATACACTTGTCCACTCACTCTGTTGTTCATCTGAAACTAATGTAACATACTGTATCAGCTATTCCCAAATAACATGATTTTTTAAAAAGGTAAAAGAATGAAATAAAGTTCAGTGTAAAAGAACTTGTTAATATCAAGAAATACATTAAAGTTCCAAACTAGAAAGTCACTATATCACATCCTGTAGCTTTCCTATACACTAACCAAATTATCTAAGAAGAAAAGAAAACAATCCATTTACAATAGCATCAAAAACAATAAACTGTATAGGAATAAATTTAGCCAAGGAAGTGAAAGATCTCTCTACAGAAAACTATAACACCCATGTACTGAAACGGAAGAAATTCAATTTGGATGAAAGAAACAGGAGAACACACAAGTCAGTGAAAAGCCATCCCACGTCTGTCTTTCAGAGGAATGAATATAGATACAATGTCCATATTACCCAAAGCCATCTAGAGATTCAGTGCAATCTTTATCAAGACTCCAATGCAATTTTTATGCCATTAGAAAAACATATCCTAAAATGTATTTGGAACCACAAAAAGACCCCAAGTAGCCAACGCAAGAAAGAACAAAATGGGAGGCATCACACTTCTCGATTTCTAGCTGCATTCTAATACAAAGAAATCAGTTATGTCACTGGCATAAGCACACACACAAGACAATGGAACGGAAATTGAGAGCCCAAACTAAACCCTTGCACGAACAGTCAACTAGTATTTGACAAGGGAGTCAAGAATACATAGTGGAGAAGGGTATTCTCTTGAATAACTGGGGCTGGGAAAATTGGATATACACGTGCATAAGAATAAAGTTTAGCACCTTATGTTATACCACTCCAAGAATTAACTTGAAATGGATTAAAGATGTAAATGAATAGTATGGAAACAAAATTCTTCCTCATCGTTTCCGCTCTTACTATGCCAAGACGGAGCTGTTGAGGTGGTGAAGGGCTGGGTGGAAAGTAGTCCTGGACATAGAAGACTGTGTGTGTGTGGAACAGACTTTCTTTAGTAGTCTGGAATTATCCCTCTGATTCTTGAAGACTAGCCACTTCCTTCCCCACATTTGCAGACACAGCTAGTACCATGCTGCCAGCAATGCACTGCTTTGCCTCCTCCAACTCTTAGAAATTCTAGGTGGGACCCAGTGGGAAGGGTGGAGTTTAGAAGCACTGATGCTGCCCTGTTGAAACCAGGTGGAGAGGAAGGAGACAGGTGCCATTCGGCTTCATTGGGGTTCAGGTATGTTAGTGTTGGGGTTGGGGTTGAATTTTTCACCTTTTACCCTAACACATCTCAAAAGTTTGATTTCTGTCCTGCAGGTCCACGTGGTTTCCAGGATATTCCTCCTTTCCCAGAAGTGCCCTCCATGTCATACCCCGTGGGCTGACATTTATCACCACCCATGGGCTATGGACCACTCCCACCTTCTCCAAACTGGGGTCCTCTGGGACCTCACCTTCCTCCTCCACCATGTGGAAAGATGATATGACTAGTATGAGTTGACTTATAAAACACGTTGTGTCTTCTACTTGTTATGTGTTTGGAGGAGATGCATTGATGGCACCACAGGGCTTTCAGGTCAGCCTGAGTGAGGACGTTGTAAGGTTCTTCAAGTTTCTCAGGACATGCATGAAATGGGCAGTCATTTCCACGTAGTGAGCTGGGCAACACATGTCTCTGATAGAGAAGGAAAGAGGCCTTATACGTGCTGACAGACATAGCATTCCCTAGGATGTAGCTTGTACAGAGACCATGTGCTGGGCTCTCTGAGGGATGAAACACACCCCTAACATACTTTCTAGCGAGTTGAGACCTGAGCTGTTCACAGCTGCTTGATTAGTTAAAAAAGACCTGAACCAGGGCCCTGTAAGCCTTCCTCCAGGGACAGGATCAGATCTCCCTCTTGTCTTCAAGGGTCACCCGAGGCACGTGGAAAACGCTCTGTCCCTGGTAAGGGACCCGAGAGTGTGAATGAGTTGAATATAATGAAACCTGTTCAGGATGGTTTGTTTTTCTTCCACACAGTCTATGCAACCTCCATCCGCCTCCATCCTTTATGAGACCTAAGACGTGATGCAGCTCCAATGGGAAATATCAGTTGTGTCTCTACCAAGGATTCAGAAAAAGACAAGGTAAATTCTGTTGCCAGTTTCAGTTGCAATACTTTCTGGAAACTTTTATCTGGCCTTGTATGTTTTTTGGGTTGTTTGTTGTTGTTGTTGTTGTTGTTGTTGTTGTTGTTGTTGTTGTTGTTTTGGTCTTCTGGTGTCTTTACTGTTTGATTTATGTCCTCACAAGCCTCCCGGCTTCTCCAATGTAACATCATCATGTTAGCTAGTGCCTCTGGACACCACAAGTGCATAGAGGCTGAGGACCACCTGGCTCTCACTTAGTGTTTGTGGAAATAACTTGAGGAGGATGACACTTCACTGCACCCTCAAGTCTTCTGGAGCGTCTGACTCCTTCCACACCTTCTTTACACGGGATTATCCTGATTATTTTCATTTTTTTTTTTCCTTTTCAAGTGTAGGCCATGAATGTGTTCAGAATGTCTGCTATGAGCCTCATGACTGGAATTGATAAAAACTCTTTCCAACATTATATTGTGTGCTTTGTGCAGTGCTGAGGGTTCTTAGAAAAATTTCAGAATTCATTACTGGTCCTTCTGTGTTGGCAAATGTACGATAGAGAATTTCTCCAGTTGTCCCCTAGGTGGAAATACTCTGAATTTTCAGAAGTGGCATGTGTAATAAAAAATGTACGTGGAACTGCAGAGAATCAGTGATTACTTGCAAGGACAATACCTCATAGAGTTCTCCAGTTGTGTTTATAGGAGTAGGTTCTCTTGTGTCCCGGGAGCAGTTGTAATTGGTACTTTGTCTCATGATACCTTATGGGAGTTTTTCACCTGAAATTGAGACATGTTTGTGTTCATTCTTTTACGTAGAATTTCTACCTCCCTTTTACAAAGGCACAAAATAGCTCTGCAACTCATGTTGTATTTAAAATCTGAATTACCTGTGAATTAAGATAAACATACTTGAGACCAATGAATATGCACAGGTAATGTGTCTCCCTCAGAAAACTCATATCCAGGCCCCAATGCTGGACTCCAGGAATCCCCATCTCCTCAGAGGTCTTTGTGGCCTTGCACAGAAGATGTGTTTGTAAGGGAGGGAAGCAGAGTGAGGACAGGCATGGGATCACAGGTAGAGCTTTGACCTTGGGGCGGCCCTGGATCTCTGTGTGGTTCTGGTCATTTCTTTCATTCCTTCATGTTCTGTCTGTTCTCAATGTGCAAAGAAAAAGTCTGCAGATCTGGTGGAAGAGGACACCAGAGAGATCCTGGACACAGATGCCTGCCTCTCTGGAATACTTTCCTTTATTAGACTGGCATTACTGCCATCAATCTTCTAGAACAGGACTCCTTGGCTTTCTGCATTTTTAAACATGGGCAGTGATGTGTGGTGATAGTCATTTTTCCTTGTGGCATCTGGTACCTTCAGGATATATGTGGGACCTCATGGAAGGGTAGAGTTTTCTGACACTGATGCTCTGTTCTACTAGAACCCATGAATGAACAAGGGGCCAGGTGCTGACACCTGCTTCATTGTGTTTCAGCTCCTGTGGGCGTTCTGCTTCTGTCTGTCATACCAACACACCTGTCACTTCTGTAGGTCCCTATGGATGCAAGAGGACCTCCTTCTTTCCCAGGTCCACCCTGCACAGATACAATTTATCACTGTTCATGGGCCATATGGGCTGCTTCCAGCTCCTTGATGGTGGGACAGTACCCATCACCTCCACCTCGACTATTTGTGAGATAAACTGAGCTGTATGAGTTGACATGTTCAGCATGTTCAGCTTCTATGTTGTTGAGTCTTTGAGAAGATGGAGAGATGGCCTCACACGCTTTGTAATGCAAGGGTGCTGCTGGATGTGGACACTGTTAAGATTCCTCAAGTTTCTCAGGACATACATATGTTGGGCTGTGTCATTTCCATTCCTGAGCTGGGCTGCATATATCATTTGTGGAGAAGGAAAGAGTCTTTTAATAGAAAAGCAGGCATATCAGTTCTGCAGATGTGCCCAGCACACAGTCCATGTCCCTGGCTCTGTGAGAGATGAGGCAAACCCTTACCATCAGGGGCTTCAACTGTCCTAATGGGGAGAGAGTCACGTGCGTTAAATTACATGGAGCTTCTGGTCTACAATAATGGCAGCTCCAGTAATGGGTCCTCAAGTACAAGAGACGGAGACATGAAACTCATGGAAATGAATTGGAGACTGTGCATGAGAAGGGAGAGCTGAGATGGTACAGAGAGGAGGGTGTTGGACTCAGTGAGATCGAGTTGGAGGCCATTTGTGGCAGGGCCCACAACCTGGGCAGGGATAGTGAGCGCAGAGCGGCATCCACACAGAGCTGCTGTATGGGTTCAAGGATAGTCCATGCAGGTATCATCTCTGAAATGTCATTGTGGCCAAAGTGCACCCAGTTCATTATCTAAATAAAGACTGTTGTTTCTCTTGGAGGTTCTCCTGAAGATTCTGGATCCTTGTGAAAGAATTCCCTGGAGATTTGTAGTTTTCCTTGGTTCTTATGGGATGCTTGTCTGCCTAAGTTTGTGTGCCTCTGTGAGACTAAATGTGATGAAAGGTTGTAGATTAGCTGTGTGGCTTCCTTGGCCTTCAGCCTGAATCAGACTCTTACCAGGGAAATCAGGGTTGACCAGGAAACGCCCCTGCTGGAATCTTGTCACCGCACCCCTGAACCTACTGTCATGACCCTGCATGAAGGTGTACATCTCTGAAACTTCCCTCACAATTTCCAGAGGCACTGCCTGTGATCCTGCTGTCTAAGCCCTAATGCCAGCTCTCAGTGGGGCCATCTCAGAGCCTCAGCATTGTAATCTGAGAAGCAGGAACAATGTTGGTCTCTGATGTCAGTGCGATGAAGAGGTGGTTAAGCACATAAGGAATTTGTAAAATGTATGGGATGAGTGTGAATTCACCCTTCTCAGGGTGGAAATGAATGTATCTGCACACAGAAGATCATCAACAGATGTTCATTCAGTTTCATGAAACTAAGGGTATAATGCCTGAGGTTGGGAGATTGGCAATTCCTGTTTCCAAAGATACAACAACGACCCCTGTGTTTTTTCCATTAAAATTCAGGTCCTACTTTACAAAGAAGGAAAAGATAAGTATGAGAATGTGTATATTCAGGCATCTACATCTAAGATCTGAGGTAGACATACAAATGCAGCCACACAAATATGTGCTCATCCAAGGCCACAGATGTATTGTAGAAGACAAAATGCATAGAGGAGAACAGAAGATCCCTTTGCAATAAGTCAAAATCACTTTGACGTAGAGGACAATCCGTTTGAAATTTGGAGAGAACACTGAACCATTACAAACCAGCTATGGTTATTATATATTTAGAGATGGTGTCTAATCTGCCCCTTGGTCTGAATGCTTTCCCTGCCCACCCTGTCCACTCCACTTTGTCCTTCCTAATGTCCCCTAATACACTTGTCACAGTTGTGTTTCTGTGTCAGCGTCAGCTTCCAGGAAAATAACACTCGTTCCCCATCAAGCGTACACTTTGGGGTTCCTGTATATGCAGTCAGCCAACACATAGCATGTACAGGATTGGTGGAAGAAGACAGATCATTCTTTGGGGTTGTAATGCCTGGAAGGGACCTATAGTTCCATCTGAGGAGTTGGATACATCCTTTAGGGAGATCTGGTGATGGTTGTTATATCTGTAGATAGATACTCATGACCACATGGCGTGCGTGCTAGTTGATGGGGTTCGTGCTGATGAGGAGGACAGGTATCTGTCTCCAGGAAAGGGTCTCTTCCGATGGTGAGTAATGGATTCAGGAGACCGGTAAGGAGGCCCTGCATTAACTCAGCTCTTGTGCCCTTGTGCACCTTACCAGCTTCCAATAGCACCAATAGCACCAATCTAGGTGGCCTCAAGGGGGCAAATGGCGCAGCTTTTGTGGTGAGTCCCACATGATGTCCCACAAAGCTTCCCCTGTTGCCTTATTGAGGAATCGGGAGGGCAGAGCTCCATGGTCTGAGATAGGTTCCTTGGACACCACCCAGGAGAGTTGTGGGTAAGCATATGGCTCCTTCTACATCGGCCAAGCCAATCCACTTTGCCCCAGGCACCCCGAAACCTCTGAGCCCCTTTTTCCTCCCAGCTTAGGGAAGCAGCCAGCCCTCCAGAAGCTTTTGGGTCATGGATTAGCCACCAAGGGTAAATGTCTGGCTGTCCACATGCTGCCAGCATTGCTCTAGCAAATGTCAACATGAGCAGCTGCTGTACAGGGGATTCTCCTCCATTGTGATCAGGGCCTGGGACAAAACAAGACATGAGAGAGGGAGAGACAGGAGTGCCCTGTGCTCCTGGACAGGGCTCCATGCAGAAAGCAGATATCCTGAAGCCTGGGGAGAGGTGGAGAAAGAGACAGGCAGGGAGAGAGACATTGAATTTGTGATAGGGGAATTGGGCAAGTCCTAGAGAGTGAAAGGAAGAAATAGAGAGTGATGTGGTTAGAGATAAAGAGAGACAAAGAAGAAGTACAAGGAGAAAGTAGAGACCTGGTCCAGGAATGTGGATGGGGTGAGATGGGCCAGGGGAGAGGGGATGTATGAAGTGTCTCTGAGTGCTGGGGCAGAAACGGCAGGTATCATGGGCACCAGTGTTGTATGACTCCAAGACTCCAACATCCCTGGGGCCAAGCTTTGCAGAGGCTATTGCATTTGAAAAGATGGGTATCCCTCATTTCTCCTGGAATTGTGGGGGCACAGCCTCATGTTCTGTCATGGGGAGGGATGTCTTGAGGGAGAGTGTGCTGCTCTTTGGCAGGTAAACACTAGAGCCGCCCTGTGGGGAGGGAAGCCGGACCCATCTCCCTCACTTCCCCAGGCCCTGTTGGATTTCCCCGCAGCTCCCTACCAGCTGGTCTTCCTCATGTTCTGAACCCAGGCATCAGGCATTGTGTTGCCCCCAGAGCCGGCAGTCTGAACCTGGCAGAGTTGAACTGCTGATATTGATAAAAAGTATTTGACAAGAAGGTCCATATTCTCCCTCTGGAGCTAGTGGTGTGCATCAAGATCGTGGGTTTTTATCCTCCTGTCCACTGCCAAACTGAGGATGCCAGATGGTAGGTGAACCTTTTAAAACACCATAGTCTTGTCTTACATCAAATTCAAAGACATTTTCTTGTCCCAGCTTTCTTTTAATTTTGAAGAGATGGCAGTTAGTAATTGAAGGCATAATGAATGGTCCTATAGGAATTTGACCTATTGACTGATGGACATTATTTCATACATCTGTATCACTAAAGCACATTTCATTGGAAATGTTAGCCAAGGATACATACAATAAATTCATAACAGATGTGTAGCTCCCTGTAAGTTGCATTCTGACCCTGCCACATATGTGTCCTCAAAGATATTATTAGTGACTATTCAGATAAGCTCTCTACATCAAGATGGTGATGTTAGAGAATCTAGTATAAATGGAATTTCACAGATTCTAAATTAGGAATGATTGTTTTTAATTTATAATGTTTCTGTTTTTCTTTTTTGGAGAGAGCCTGAGGGAGGGAGGGGGGAGAGAGCAGGAGACACGGAATCTGGGGCAAGCTCCAGGCTCTGAGCTGTCCGGACAGAACCTGACGCAAGGCTCAATCTCATGGACTGCAAGATCATGACCTGAGGGGAAGTCGGATGCTTAACTGACTAAGCCACCCAAGCGCCCCAGGAATGATAGTTCATTGGCAAAAAAAGATAAATTAAAGATAGCGTAAAGGATGTCAACTTTTCATTGAAATATTCTTCACACATTTGTTGTATTAGTTTTAGGCATACATTGTAGTCATTCCATATGTCTATAAATTATGTTGTACTTCAGCACAAGTGTAGCTATCCTGTGAAAGCATGCAACAATATTATTACAGGATTGACTCTATTCCATTGGCTGTCTCTTGTATCCCTAGGACTCATTCGGTCCATAGCTGGAAGCAGTTATCTCCCTCTCAAAGGTGTCAATTCTTTATCTAACCTAACTACTCTGGTGGTAAACACAATTACTTGCTCAGCATGTGTAAATTGGCGGTCTATTTTTCTGTGGACATTGCTTAAAACATTACAAATGATGTCATTATGTTAATAAATTCTGTTTCATTCTTCACTCAAAAAAAAGGAGAAGGAAAAGATTTCTTTGTGTCCCAGGCCCTGTCACTAAGACCCTTCCCATTGTGGAGAACAGGCGGAGTTGCCCAGAGCACCTTCAGTCCCTCAGCTGAGCGACCAGGGCCTTCAACATTGCAGGAATTCCCATGGTATCCAGCAGAGAGAGCTCAAGCACCACAGACCTGGAGGGGCGGGCTCCTCTGCCTAGGCAGTGATGGCCAGCAGAGGGCGCACCATCGGCTTTTCTGACCCAGGGCACTTCAGAGCAGGAAGGGCTGCTGCTGCTCCCAGAGGACACAGGGCCTCTACCACTGTCTCAGGACAGAGAGCAGAGCTGTGTTTCCAGCGGGTTCTGCCGCCCGCCCCAGGGGAGACCTTGGGAGCTTAGCAGCAACTTGGCATCTCCTGAGTCGCCAGAGAGAAGCTGCCTTCCCCCCTGTGTGTGTGTGTGTGTGTGTGTGTGTGTGTGTGTGTGTGTGTGAGTGTGAGTGTGGTTAACTTCAAGTTTCTTAGCTTTGTGGTCAGAAAAAATGCTTGGTCTGATCTCTGTCTTTGGGTACCTGTTGAGGCCTGTTTTGTGACCTAGAATGTGATCAATTATGGAGAGTGCCCCATGTGCACTTGAAAAGAATGTGTACTCTGCCATTTTAGTATGGAGTGTTCTGAATATATCTGTTAAACCCATCTGGTCCAGTGTGTCATTCAAAGCCATTGTTTCCTTGTTGAATTTCTATTTACAGGTTCTGTCCATCGATGTGAGTTTTGTGTTAAAGTCCTCTAATATCGTTATATTATTATAAATGAGTTCTTTTATGGTTGTTGTTAAATGTTTTATATACTTGGTGGTTGCATGTTGGGGCATCAAAATTTATAATCATTGGATCTTCTTGTTTGGTTGTCCCCTTTAGTATGAGATAGTGTTTGTCTTCATCTCTTGTTACAGCTTTATTTATTTTTTAAATTTAAGTCTTAGTTGACATACAGTGCATTCTCGGATTCGTGAGTAGAATTCAGTGATTCATCCCTTACATACAACACCCAGTGCTCATCACAACAAGTGCTCTTCTTAATATAGGTCCCCCATCTAGCCCAGAACTGACCCATCTCCCTCCATGAACCTTCACTTTTTTTTCTCTATCATTAAGAGACACATGTAGTATGTTACCACTCTTCTCTTTTCCTGCCCCCTTCCCATGTTTTCATCTGTTTTGTTTCTTCAATTCCACATGAGTGAAATCATATATTTGTCTTTCTCTGATTGACATATTTCACTTAGCATAACACATTCTAGATCCATCCACATCGTTGGAAATGGCAGGATTTCATTCGTTTTGAAGCTGAGACATATTAGATTGTACATACATATGTATATACATATTAGATTGTATATACATATGTATATACATATACAAACACACACACATGCATATACATGAATACACAGACACACACATACACAGACCCCACAACTTCTTTATACCTTCATCACTTGATGGATACTTGAGCTCTCCATAATTTAGCTACTGTTGATAAAGCTGCTATAAATACTGGGTGCATGCAATTTTACTACTAGGTATTGACCTAAAGGGTACCAAACTACAGTCTCGATTTTAAAGTTTTTTTGCCCGATATAAATATTGGTACTGGGTTTCTTTTGATATTGTTGGCATGAAAAATGTTTTTTCATTCCCTCCATTTAAATCTGCAGGTGACTTAAGTCCAAATAAGGCTTTGTAGGCAGTACCTAGATAGGCCTTGTTTTGTTTGTTTGTTTCTTTTCTTTTCTTTTCTTTTCTTTTCTTTTCTTTTCTTTTCTTTTCTTTTCTTTCTTTGTCCATTCTGACCCCCTATCCAATGTCTTTTGATTGGAGCATTTAGTCGATTTACATTAGAGTAATTATTGATAGGTATATATTTAGTGCCCTACTAGGTGTTTTACCATTGTATCTTGATTTTTCTCTGATCCTTTCTTATCTGTAACAATTTTGGTCTTTCATTTCCACTAAAAGAGCCCGATTTATATACTCTTTTCTTTTGACTGGTAGTATATTTCTTTACTTATTTTTAATATTTCTTCTTTTTTAAAAGTTAACCCCAAGTTAGTTACCTTATAGTGGAATACAGTTTCAGGATTAGAATTTAGTGATCCGTCAATTACAAAAATATATCCAGTACTCATCCCAAGTGCTGTCTCTAATGCCCATCACCCATTTAGCACATACCCCTATTCAGTAACCCTCCAGGAACCCTGAGCTTCTTCCCTCTATTTAATGGTGTCTTATCATTTGACTCCATCTCTGTTTGTATCTTATTTTTGCTTTCCTTTCACTATGTTCTTCGGTGTTATGAATTCTCTCATCTGTGGAATTTAATATGATGTGTGTCTTTCTCTGACATATTTTACTTATAATAAAGTCCAGTTCACTCCGCGTTGTTGAAAATAGCAAGATTTCACTCCTTTTGATCGCCGTGTAATATTCCATTGTATGAATATACATCTTCTTTATCCATTCATCCGTCAATGGTCATTTGGCCTCTTTGCATAATGTAGCTATTGTTGATAATGCTGCTATAAACATTGGAGTGTATGTGCCACTTGGAGTCAGCATTAATGTATCCTTTGTGTAAATACCTAGTAGGGCAATTGCTGGGTCCTAGTACAGTTCTACTTTGTTTTTTGTAACGAATCTCCATACTATTTTCCAGAGTGGCTACACCATTTTGCATTCCCACCAGCATTGAAAAACTTTCCCTTTGCATCCTTGCCAACATCTGTCGTTTCCTGAGGTGTTAATTTTAGCCATTCTGATAGGCGTGAGGGGATATCTCATTGTGGGTTTGATGTGTATTTCACTTATGAGGAATGAGGGTGAGCATCTTTTCACGTGTGACCAATCTAGATGTCCTGTTTGTTAAAGTGTCTCTTCATGTCTTTTGCCCATTTCTTCTCTGGATTATTTGGTTTTTGGGTGTTGAGTGTGATAAGTTCTTGATAGATTTTGGATACTAACCCTTTATCTGATATGTCACCTGCAAATATCTTCTCCCATTCCATTAAGTTTCCTTTTAGTTTTCCTGATTGTGTCCTCTGTTGTGCAGAAGCTTTTTATCTTGAGGTCCCAATAGTTTATTTTGGTTTTATTGCCCTTGCTTCTGGAGAAATGACAAGCAAGAAGTTGTTGCGGTCAGGATCAAAGAGGTAGGTTGCTTGTTTTCTCCTCTAGGATTTTGATGGTTTCCTGTCTTACATTTAGATCTTTCATCCATTTTGAGGTGTGTGTGTGTGTGTGTGTGTGTGTGTGTGTGTGTGTGTGTGACAGAGAGAGAGAGAGAGAGAGAGAGAGAGAGAGAGAGAGAGAGAAGTTTAAGAACATAGTCCAGGTTCATACTTCTCACTGTCCAGTTTTCCCAGTACCATTTGCTGAAGAGACTCTTCTTTTTCCTTTGGATATTCTTTCCTGCTTTGTGAAATATTATTCAGCCATATGTTTGAGGCTCCATTTCTGGGTTCCCTATTCTGGTCCTTTGATCTATGTGTCTGTTCTTGTGCCCGTACCATACTGTCTTGATGATTGCGGCTTTCTAATGCACAATAAAGTCCAGAGTTGGAATGTCTCCATCTTTGTTTTTCTTTTTCAACATTACTTTGGCTCCTTGGGGTCTTTTCTGATTCCATACAATTTTAGGATTGTTGTCTCTAGCTCTGTGAAAAATGCTGGTGTTATTTTGATAGGAATTACATTGAATTTGTCAATTGCTTTGGGTAGTATTGACATTTTAACAATATTTGTTCTTCTAATCCATGTGCATGGGATTTTTTTTTCGTTTCTTTGTGTCTTCTTCAACTTCTTTTATAGACGTTGTATGGTTTGTTCTTTTAATTTTTTTAATGTTTATTTATATTTGAGAGAGTGAGCGAGCAAGTGACAGTGCATGAGTGGGGGGGGGGGGGCAGAGAGAGAGAGGGAGACACAGACTCTGAGGCAGGCTCCAGACTCTGAGCTGTGAGCACAGAGCCCGTCAAGGGACTCAATCCCACAAATGCAGGATCATGCCCAGAACCAAAGACAGCACTTAACCGACTGAGCCACCCAGGAGACCCTCTATTGTTTTAACTGTACTGATCTTTTCCCTCTTTGGTTGGGTTTATCCCTGGGTATTTTATGGTTTTCAGTGCAGTTGTAAATGACATCAATTCCTTGATTTCTCTGTTGATTCATTACTGGTGTATAGAAATGCAATCAACTTCTGCATATTGATTTTATATTCTGATACTTTCCTGAATTCTTGTATCAATCCTAGATGGTTTTTGGTGGAGTCATTCGGATTTTCCACGGAGAGTATCATGTCTGTGAGCAGGGAAAGATTGATTCCTCCTTGCCAACTTGGACACCTTGTATTCTTTTTGATGTCTGATTGCTGAGGCTAAGACTTCCAACAGTATGGTGAATAAAAGTGCTGAGAGTGGATATCCCCATCGTGTTCCTGACCTTAGGGGGAAAGCTCAGTTTGTCACCATTGAAGATGATATGAGCTGTGGGACTTTCATATCTGGATAGTCTCATGTTGAGGCATGATACTTCTATCCCTCCTTTCATGAGGTTTTTTTTTTTTTTTTTTCACCACGAAAGGATGCTGCTGCATTTTGTCAAATGTTTATTCTGCATCTATGGAGAGGATCATGTGGTTGTTATCCTTTCTTTTATCAATGTGATGTATCACATCAGTTGATTTGCAGATATTGAATCTATTGTGCATTCCAGGAACAAAATCCACCTCATTGTCCTGAATAATCCTTTTTATGTATTGTTGGATCCGGTTTGCTACTTTTTGTTGAGAATTTTTGCATCCAGGTTCATCAGGGAAATTGGTCTATAGTTTTCCTTTCTGGTGGGGGTTTTTGTCCAGTTTGGACTCAAGGCCATGTTGGCCTCATAGAATGAGTTTGGAAGTGTTCCTTCCATGTCCCTGGCCATGACCTTATCTTGTTCTTTCATTTGGGATGCATTCCTCTTGTCTTGGCATTTTGGTTGAGTATTTGCCTTCTCTGTTACCAAAGCTCATTGTGTTACCTGCCTCTGAGATGAATGGCTTTATGAAGAGGAGATCATCAAGTGTCCAGGGCCTGGCACATCACGGAGTGTCTGTGGTGTGTGTTGCATGCACTGTTTTATGTTCAGGCTGCACTATCCTTCAAGCCAGTTGTATGAGCAATGTATGGTCCTTGGCCAGAATGTGGTGAGACTTATCTAGGTCTGCTCCGATCTGCTTGTTAAATGAGACTTGAAACGATTGCCACTAGAAGTGAAGCATAACTGTCTGGTCAAGAGAGGTGGTCTGGTCATGGGCTTCCACTGGTGTTCTGGGGAATGGGCCAGGTCCATTGCGACAGAGGCAAGCTTCAATGACCTAGGCCAGTCTCTCCAGAACACAGGAAGTTGGGGTTGGTGTAAGCAGCTTAGGCACCCAGTGTGGGGATTGCCTTGTTTCCAGCATATGGCTCTGTGTTTTTTTTGCTGGGGGGGAGGTGTGCAGAACAGGGAAATGGTGCCACGCAGCCCACCTGTCCTAGCTCTTTGTCTCCTCATTGTGAACACTGCTTCTCAGGGATGTTCTCCCCGATCAGTGTATAATCTCTCCAGTGTGTGCACCAGGCGTTGTACAGATCACTGTTTCAATGCCATCTGACTGCAAGTTGTTGGCTGCCTTCTTTTCAGGAGTAGGCCAGTGCCATCATGGCTGTATCCCAGCCAAGACTGCTAACCTTTGAAACTCCACATTCTCGGGGTGCCTGGATGGCTTGGTTAAGTGTCTGACTCTTGATCTTGGCTCAGATCATGACCTCTTGGTTGTGGGATTCTCTCTTTCCCTGTTGTCTTGCCCCTCTCTGGCATGTGCTCTCTTTGTCTCTAACTTGAATAAACTTTAAAAAAAAAGTGGCATGGAATACCTTATTTAGGCAAGACTGCCTCTGTGAGGGGAATGGCAGGGATCTATCAGTTAAATTTCCAGTACTGACTAGGAAATTATTTGCTGACCGGTGAAAGGTTACATTCCTGCAGGAATGAAATTAGGTTTCGTGACATGTGGCCTTAACGTAAGTAACTCCATGATGGGCCTGTGATTTTTCTTAACATTCCAAACCCAAATTTTTACACATACATTTTTTTATTAAATGTATAGCCCTAAATAATATTTTAGCCATCTACTGCCGGCTCAAAGATCGTATCCTGTGAAATTCTGACCATCTCCTAATCATAGTTGAAGATCGACTCTGTGGCTCTAAGATCTTTGTGGCTCTAAGTTACTTTGATCTATGTTACTAAGATCTTTGTGAGTCTAGATTACTGCTGGCCTTTTGAAATCTTTGACGCAGGGACCCCCAGCCAGGTTGCTGACCCATCTCTTAGGCACAGAAGCACCCTTTCCACGTCACCCCGCCCTAAAGCGTTGTCTTTCCCTCTGGTACTTCTGGGACTTACCCTTTGGCAAGTCACATATCCTCATGCAAACATGTCAGTGTGGACCAGAGAAAGCTGCTTGCCTGTGGACTCCCCCTTCATGGTCACATCTTATCCTTCTGAAACCCTTTGAACTCCCTATCATTCTTCCAGTCTTTGAATATCTGCTTGATTTGGAAATATTTGATTCTCTTATATTCCTGCTAAAAGTATACGTGAAAATATTAAAGCAAGGGTTCTTTACAATAAGTGAGCCAGTCACAATGCTTCATCTGTCCGCGTGTGTGTTTTTATTTTTGACAATGTTCAGGCATGATGTGACGTACATCCTATAAAATCTGAGAATCATTCATGATCTAGCATAACCACCTTTATGGAAAGCCATTCAATGACATGCTCATTCAAGATCAGAAAAACAATTTACATACCACATAATAGAGTGGTATATACATACGTTATTATCTTAAAATATGTAAAGCCAGATGTTTCTATGAAGTGTTTATCATGCATTCAGTTTTCTGTACCATGAATGCTATTATTTAAATTAAACAATAGTAAGAACAAGAATAGGTACATGTACATCACTAGTAACTAATACTGGAACTAGTTATATACTCTTATGTGTAGAAAAAACATGATTACTAATAATCTATTCTCTCATGATGGGTTTCTAGTTACCAAAAAAAATTGGGAAGATAATACTGAGTATCCACATACATCAGACTGTTTTCTCCCTATTGATGTCATAATGGTTGGTACATGATCACAATCAAGGTATCAAAGAGATATGGTAGTATGAAGTAAAGTTTATATTTGTATTCAGATTGCTTCGGTTTTAACCTCTCCTAGCCCAGACTCATCCCATCTCCTTAGGCTCCACTTGGCCATGACAATTTTTAGATTTTTCCATATTTTTCATAAGGTGCAAAGTGTTGAGGGTACGTTGGTACAATGTATTTTGTAGAATGATCCTTGGCTGGGATATGCCTAACGTTTGTTCAAATGCTTAAGCCAGAGTTATTGTGTTTTGGAGCAGAAGATCCAGAGGCATAGTGCCATCCATAATTATCACTTCACATAAAGATTGTTTACTCTGAATATTGCGGGCTTTTTTGGTTCCATACAAATTTTAGGACTGTTGTCGTTCTGTGAAAACTGCTGTCGGTAATTTGATGGAAATTCCATGAATTCTGTCCATTGCTTTGTGAAGTATAGACATTTTCACTATATTTGTATTTCTGATCCATGAGTGCGGAATGTCCTTCCATTTCTTTGTGTCATCTTGAATTTCTTTCATCACTGTTTTATACTTTTCTGAGTATAGGTCACTCACCACTTTGGTTAGATTTATTCATAGATATCTTATTTTTGGCATATGACTGTAAATGGGACTGTTTTCTTAATGTCTCTTTCTACTGCTTCAGTATTATCTACAAATGCAACAGATTTCTGTACAATGATTTTGTATCCTGTGACATTGCTGAATTCATTTATCAGTTCTAAGAGTTATTGGGTGGGCTCTTTAGGGTTTTCTATATATAGTGTCATGTAGTCTGCAAATCGTTTCGTTTCGTTTGTCTGCTGGATGTGGCTAGGACTTCCAGTCATTTGTTTACTAAAAGTGGTATGAGTAAACATCATTGTCTTCTTCCTGACCTTACAGGAAAAGCTCTCAGATGTTCCCCATTAAGGTTGATTATAACTGCAGGGTTTTTATAGTTAACCTTTATGACGTTAATGTATGTTTCCTGTAAACCTACTTTAGGGGGTTACATGCATGAACGGATGTTGTACTTTGCAAATGTTCCTTTCTGCATGTATTGAAATGACTGTATGGTTCTTTTCTTTTAACGTTTATTAATTTTGAGAGAGGCAGAGCGTGAGCAGGGGAGGGGCAGAGAGAGAGGGAGACATAGAATTCGAAGGAGGCTCTTGGATCTGAGCTTTCAGCACAGAGTCTGACGCGGGACATGAACTCAGGAATCATGAAGTCATGACCCGAGCTGATTTCAGACTGTTAAAGGATGAGCCACCCAGATGCCCCGATCATCTGGTTCTTAGCCTTTCTCCTGTTGATGTATTGTATCACATTGATGGATTTGCGAATATTGAACCACCTTTGTAGCTTGGGAATAAATCCCACTCAATTGTGGGATATATTTACAGTTGTTATGTCTTCTTTTTGGATTGTACCATTTACTGTTATAGACTGTCCTCCTCTGTCTCTTGTTATGTACTTTTTTAAGTGTATTTTTTTCTGATGCAAGTATTGTTACTCCAGCTTTCTTTTGACATTCATTTGTGTGATGTTTCTCTATCCTCACTATCATTCTTGAGGTGTAAAGTGGGTCTCTTGTAGGCATCTGAATCTGTTTTGTTTTTTCATCCATTCTTACTCCCTACCTCTCTAGATTGGAGCATTCACTCCATTTCCCTCAAAATTGATTGATATGTATATATGTATTGCCATTTTATTGCCTGTTTTGTTGTGGTTTCTAATGAGTTTCTCTGATCCTTTCTTGCCTTTCTTTCATGTATTGCTTATTTTCTTTAGTGATATATTTTTATTTCCTTATCTCTATTCTTAGCATAGGTATGACTGGTTTTAGGATATGGCTACTGTTAGATGTTTATATAACCTCTTCTGCATTTAGCAGTTTGTATTAAGTTGATGGTCATTTACCTTTGAACCCATTACTTTCTCCTCCCTAGGTTTTTGGTAGATGTTATTATAGTTCAAATCCATTTCTCTGATGTCTTTAATAGATTTTTTTCCAGAAATGTTCATTTTTTACTTGAATTGTGTCTTCTACCTCTATACTGTCACTGTTGGTCTCTCCTTTCCATTCAAAGAATCCCTCTTAATATTTCTTGCAGGACTGGTTTAGTGGTACAAACTCCTTTAGTTTTTGTTTGGGAAAGTCTGTGTCTCCTTCATCCTGAAAGATAGCCTTGCTGAATAGAGTATTCTTGGCCGCTGATTTTTCCATTCAGCACTTTGAATATGTGATGTCACTCACTTCTGGCTTGCCAAGTTTCTGTTCAGAAATATGTAGCTAGCCTCATGGGTCTTCCCTTGTAAGTTAAGGACTGTTTTGCTGCTTTTACGAGTTTTTCTTTATTCTCACCCTAATTTGTAAGTTTGTTTACAGTAGGTTTGTGTGTTGGCCTGATTTTGACGGGAGTTCTCTAGTCTCCTGGATGTGGATGTTTGTGTCCCTCCCCCAATGAGGGAAGTTTTCAGCTATTGTTTCCTCAAATACATTTTCTTCCCCCTTTTCTCTTCCTTCTGGACTCCTACAATACGAATACTATTATGTTTCTTGTAGTTACTGAGTTCCCTTAGTGTCATCTCACGTTGCAGAATTCTGTTCTCTCTCTTTGGTTCAATGTGATTCATTTCCATCACTCAGTCTTCGAGGTCACTAGTTTGTTCGCCTGCTTCTTCCATCCCTCTGTTCATTCCAGCAAGCATGTTTCTCCTTTATTGTGTCCTCAGTGTCTACTGTGTTATTTCTTATCTCTATGTCAGGGGTCTCACTCTTCTACTCATTTCACAACTCCAATGAGTATCCTTGTGATAATTCCTTTAAATTCTGTATCAGGTACGTTACTTATATCTCTTTGGCTTAGATCTCTGGCTGTGGCTTTGACTAGGTCTTTCATTGTGGATACACATCTCTGTGTGTCCATTTTGTCTGTCTCTCTGGCCCTATTTCTCTGTGTTAAGAAAGTCAGCTGTGCCTTCTGATCTTGAAATTAATGCCTTTATGAAAAAGAGGTCCTGGAGTCCTCAGCAGTGCACGTCTCCATTTATAGGCCCTGGACCTGCAGGAGGATATCGTATGGGTATTGCTCACTCCCTGCTGTTGTGTCTGGGTTACTTTTCCTTTCAGTGCATGCAAGGGTCTGCATTGATTGCGTGTCTGTTGTGGGCTCTGCTTGCTCTCAGTGATGTCAGTGGGACCCAGGCAGGCCAGCTGAGTCAAGAATCAGCATGAATACATGTGTCTCCTGTGGCCTAAGCATTGTGTGAAATGCCATGTTTACGTTGCGTCTCTACACAGGCAGGGACCTGGCTATCACTCATCCTTCTGGATCACCCGGTGCTGGGTCGGCTGACCTCCAAAGCACCAGGATGTAAACTCAAGGGAATTCAGCCCCTCTGGGTTTTAATACCAAATGTTATGGAGGTTAGTCTTCCCTGTGTCAGCTCCCCCGTGTGAGGGCTCACTTTCTCTGCTCCTTCTGCAGGCAGCCAGCCTCCAACTTTCTGACCTTCCTGCTGCAGCTTCTATTTAGGTGTGGAGTTTGTTGTGCCAGTCTTGGATCCCTCGCTGGTTCATGGACTTGGATGTGGATGTTATGCAGTTGAAAACATGGGACAGCGTGAGCTCAGGGTCTGCTTAGTCTGCTATTATTAATTTTTTAAGTGTATTATTTTGGATTTTTGAGACATGGGAGACAGACTCATCTCATCCATGCACTTCAGGATTAGAAAGGAACGTTCCCACATTTGCTTCTAGTATTTTGTGCTTTGAAACTCTCTTTAATGAGGTATAATGTACATATAACAAAGAGCCTCAAATTAAAGGGTATAATTTGATGAGACTTGTTCTCATGGATACAGCACCATGAAGTCATATGGTTGCTCTCTAAACCTTAATCATGATCCCTTTGTGTCTAGCGCTAATGTTGCTTTTGGAGTAAGGACTTTTTTATTTTTTTTACGTTTTCAGATATCGGCCAGGTGTCTGAAGATCTGCACTAGGGTACCTACCTCCTTTTCAGATAGACTGTATTCCCGTAAGTATTGCTGTCGATCTACCTTTGGACTTTATCCTGCGTTGTATCTTTCAGTGTGTTCACTTAATTTTGTTGGAGTACTTTAATGCTGAGGGAGGCATAATTGGATTGATTTTCACTAAATGCTACGATCTGCAGTTCCAATCATGACAGAAAGCACGTGCTTCCTGTGTTAGGTACTCAAGAGCAAGGCAGATACCCTGGGCACTTGAGCTGAGTATGTCACTGGGTGTTTTGCCAGCCCTCTTCCCTTCCCTGCGAGACAAAGGTCTCGTTTCGGTCACACAGAAATGTAGGTGAAGTCAGCAGAGAAGGGTCCCTTCTCTTCTCTTTGTCTCTCAGACTCCCTGTCACTACCTTCTGCCTGTCCCTTTCCCTGACTCAATCCCCCCGGCCCACTGCTCCACTCCAGCGATGATCAGGGTGTCCTCCAGCTGCTGTCCTTGTGCTCTGGCCATCGCTCAGTGAGGAAACTGCAGGATGATTATGTAGTCCATGGGTCTGATCAAGAAATCTCTGCTCCCCAGAGTCCTCCTACACTTGGTACTGTCTGTGGAGACCTGGCATCCTGGGCATGGGTCTGACCCTCACTCCTCTACCACAGTCACTGCTGGTCCTCACCCTTCTCCACCATTATACCTGTCTGACCCCAAGGCACCATGGAGTCAGGGAATATTTCCAACATAATTGAGCATAAGCACCCCATCAATCTAGATATAGGTAGTTCCCATCACCCGGGAGACTCCCTCAGGTTCCCCTGCACAAAGGGTGATCTTGCTTCTATCCTCCCTCACCACCATTTCTGGCACTTTGTTACCTGTGTGTACAGGAACCCCACTGTGTGCACTCAATGGGGAGCGAGAGTAGATGGCCTTGAAGCAGACGCTGACACAGAGACAAAACGATGAAAGGTAGATTAGGAGACAGTAGGAAGGACAAAGTGCAGGGGACAGGATGGGCAGGGAAAGCATTCAGGTAGATCTGACACCTTCTTAAAATGTATATACAAACACGATTGTCTGTCACCGTGCATAGTCCTCTTCAAATTTCAAAAGAGTTGTCCTACAAGGCAAAGAGATTTTTGGTTTATTTCCCTCTGATCTTATGTTTTCCTACATGCATTCTGTCTTCTGTAGTTTATCTGTGGCCTCAGATGAACATTTTAGTGTGTGGCTGCATCTGTGAGATGATGTGTAATAGAAAATGATTGTCTTCAGATCTAGGTCTCTGAATGTACACATTCTCATAATTATCTTTTCTTTCATGGTGTGGCAGGGCCCGAATTCTAATAGAAAAATGAGGGACATTGTCTTCTTTTTTAAAACAGTGATTCCCACTGCCTGGGCTGAGTTGTTAACAGTCTTAGTTTAATGAACTCCCGTGACCATCTTTTTTGGAGGATCATTGTGTGGAGAGATCTTAATGGAAACTGTGAGAAGCGTGAGGGGACCCTTCCCAGAGATTTTGCAGACGCCTTATGCACTGAATGTCTTCTTTTTCTCTTGTTCTTAGAAACAAATATTACCCCTGTTTTCACAGATAACACAGCTGTCATAATATTGTGAGCGAAGTTTGAGGAGATGCAAAGCTGTAGTCAGGGCGATGACAGGGGTCCAGCAGTGGTGTCATCTGGCCAGCCCTGAATTGTAGGATGACTCAGCTGATCTAGACCCTGTCTCCACTTTTAGTCTCTTGAGGAATATGAACTTGGGCATACAGCCTTTTCATAAGACCAAGTTAAATACCCCATATATCCAGGGCTCTTTTCCCCCCACAAATATCCAGAACCTTCAGGAAAATCCAGGGAGACGAGAATCTTTTTAGGTGATTACCTGCGTGCACTTTGCACTGACAGCGATCCCACATAGCAGTTCTGTATGGACCTCACACTCCCTGCTCAGGCTGTGGCCGGAATGACCTCCAACTGCATCTCCCTGACCCTAACACCCTCCCCTCTGCACGTCCTCAAACTCTGCTTACTGTGCTCAACTTCCCTTCTATTCCTGTATGATTCAAGGCTCCCCCGGTTTTGCCCTGGATCCTCACTGGTGTTTCCATGTTGGTGATCACAAGGTCTGCATCGTTTAATGAATGTCCCTCTGTCACACAGGACACCTGGTGCTCTAAAAGTTAGGGGCGCACCTCATTCATTACAGAACCCAACACATTGTGTCTCCAACATACGCCCCAGTACTGGTGATACATCTGCTTTTGTGTAAAAACTCCTCTTTCATTTGGCAAGAGAAACGTATAGCTCACTGTATTACAGGGACATGCCACTGCCCATTGTATGTATGGCCTGAGAAACTTGAGATATGCTACAGTGTCCTCAGGCAGTTTGTAGTTGGATTGCCAAGACTCACAACCGTCTCTACATCATTCCCACAAAGTCAATCATGAAGAAGATGAATATACTTTACCAGCCACTCAGCCAGTTCAGGTCATCTTAACAAATAGAGTAGGTGGAGGAGCTGGTAGAGGAGGGGGAGTTGGCCCATAGCCCATGACTGGTGGTGAAGGGTGGTCCACGGGGTTCAGCCTGCAAGGCGATCCTGGGAAAGGACCAGGACTCTTGCATACAAAATAGCCTGGGGAAAAGAAATGAGAGGTATGTTCATAGGACAGAACAGAGCACCAACACCAGCAAAAAGCGGAAACCCAAAGCAGCAGTGCTCATATCCTACTAGCTTCCCCACCACCAGGTTCCAAGAGGGCAACATCAGCACCAAAATCTCTACCCATACTTTGGGTTCCACTTACAGCTTTGGGGTGGGGAATACTAGTGTCCCCACGTGTCTGGAAACGTAGAAACAGCACGGGCCCTTTTTCTACAAGATTTTTTAAAAAGTAGCATATTCCAGATAGGAAGACATCTGTGTCCAGGATCACTCTCCCCCTCACCACAAGGGTTGTTTATTGTGTATATGAAGAACTACAGAATGAGAAGGAATGACAATACCAGTGTCCACACATGGAATCATAGTCCTCGTGGCTCAAAGCTCTGCCTCTAAGCCCCTGCCTGTGCCCAATCTACTTCTGTCCCGACAATGGGGTCTTCTCCTCTCTGGAAGTGCTATCCATGGGCACAGAGACACATGGGGAGATGGGGATTCTGAGGACCTGCAGAGGACCTGGGAAAGTGGGCTCTTAGAGAAACAGGTAACCTATACATGTTAGTTGGGTTCAACTAATTTATTTTACTTCAGAGGTACTTCTCAGCTTAAGTGCAGTACACTTTGCAGGGGAATTGTGTTCTCTGGAAAAATGAGCTGAAATTCTAAAAGACAAAATTAACACAAATGCACTTTGATGTCTGGTGTAAGTTTCCATGTTTTAGCTGTACCTGTGACACAGGACACGAGAGAACGTGCTCATGTGAACACAAGTGAAGGACACCGTGGGCACTTGCCACACAGGTACTTTTGGATTTTTTCTCTTCACAACTTAAGTTCCAGTGCATGTTTTCCATGACAAATATGCCACCTCTTATAGTTCAGATATTTGTGCCCAGGACACACCTGAAGGGACTCTGGACAGCATGTTTACCAAAATGCTGATGGGTATGAAATTTACTTTGTCTAAGACCATTGTAAAGGACACATACAAAAATATGAGTTGGAGTGAAGTCAGTTCGCATTTTCAAATTGTAACGATACCCACAGATTTTTCTGAGCACGTTAAAATCCTCAATAGAAGGAAACAGGAGAGGAAGACACAGCAAGAGCAATGATTCCACATTGAGGAGATCCACAAAGAATGAGGCAAGGTAGGAGACTTCCAAGTGGAGTGTGGTGTCATCCTCCTTGATTTATTCCAGGAACACATTAGAAAAGCCCTATGGCCCCCACCTTTAGGCATGCTTAGCTGCTCAAGTTACCACAAAATGATGCCAGCTGGGAAACAGGGAAGCCCGTAGACTCGGCAGTAAATGTTTTGCATTTGGGGGAAAAAAAAAACAGCAGACAGACCATACGACACACAAACCAGAGACAATGGCAGGAGAGTGTCCTGTACAGAAAGATGTGGCAGTCCGTAAAGACTTAGAACTGAAAATGGCCACAGCATTTACTTTGTGCTTCTCGGCAGTTTTGGCAGAGCCAGTGTCGATGTCACTCTTGGTTGTGATACCTACTTCTGGATCTGCAAAAAGCCCCAGAAGGGATGCAGGCTTATTCTGATTTGAGTAGACTGTTTGGAGGTCAAAAACAAAACAAAAAACCCTCCCCTCATACTTCCGACCACTTCAACTCTTTGTCCCAGTGAGATCCCAAATTACATGCACAGGGTGTCCCACATGCCTCTGGTGATACCCAAAAAGAACTTGAAGAACCATCCCTTATAACTTGATGAAGACTCCTAAAAGCCCTGACTCAGATGTATTCATCACTCATCGAACAACTATGGATGGCTGGGGGCACAAGTAGATGGACGTACGTTACATTGTGCCTCATGCCTCACAAATCCCAGCATGTGGACTGTGTACAGGGCATTTCTGCTGAAGCGCTATGTCTGATTTTCTGCATACGGCCCCATTCCTTCCTACAAGAGACGCCTGTACCAACCCATGGTGGGGGAAAGGACAAAGATGAGATCCTGAGAAACTTGAGGAATATGGTAATGGCAGCAGACACATTCCCCTTGCATCACAATGGTCTGTGGTACCGCCTCTGCACCTTGGCCCAAGACCTAACAGTAACAAAATAAGGTGAGTTTGTTTTACAAGTCAACTCCTAGTGCTCAGATCGTCTTACCAAGTGTTGCAGGTGGAGGGGTTTCGGGTGGCCCCAGGGCTGCCAAGGTTCAGGAGGTGTATGTGCCTAATAGTCCATGGGGGTGGGGCGTCTCCAGGGTAGGGCATGCAGAATCGTCCAGTTAACGGAGGAGGTCCCCAGGATCCAGACTGCCCTGCAGAACAGAAGTGAAGCTACATCCATATTCCAGACAAAAGAACCAATACCAAAAGCAGCTGTAACCCAGAGAAAAATGTGTCAGCACCTGCCACCTTCTCTGCCACCAGGATCCAAGAGAATAGCATCAGTACCTGAAAACTCTGTCCCTGCCACTGGATACCACACATCACTGCCCATGTCTGCGGAAGTAAAATGGCAAGGGTCCTGTCCTAGAGGGTTAACAGAAGTAATTACAGACTAATGAAGTAGCATTCTCCAGACAGGCAGCCATCGATGTCCAGGTTCACCCTGCATCCCTCCTCTACAGCGACTCCAGATGCTCTGCTTTTGCTATATTAAGAACACACACAAAAAAATGAGTGGGAATACACGGCTCATATTCTGCTCGTGGAATCACAGCCACTCCTGGCAAAATATTCTGCAGCCGGACCCTCACTGTGCCTCCTCTGCTCCTCTCCCTGAGAAAGGAGTCTTCCCTCTGGAAGTGTTGTCAAAGGCCTCGGAGACCTCTGGGGAGTGGAGGATGCCTGGAATCTTGCAGGGGAAGGAGAGTCTTCTGTGAAGAACAAGTTACTTGTGGTGAATGTCTACAAAGCTCAGATGTGTTCATCTTAATTCGTAGGGAATTCTGACTTTAAGCATACTACAGGACACAGAGTCATTATGTGCAATGGAAAAAAAGAGGGAGAAATTCACATAACAGATTTCATGCAAGTGTTTTGGTATAAAACTGGTATGTATCATGAGACTATATCAGCTCTAACAGTGACGGGACAAAACCAGAAACTGCTCATAGAAACACAATTGAAGGACACAGTGTGCAAATTGTATTTACCTAAGGCATAGCTGGAGGATTCCAGACAAGTCATTTACCAACAAAGACGGAAAGGTGATGAGTGATGATATTGGCTTTCTCTATGACCACTCTAAATGGCACAGGGCACATAATAGAAAGTTGGAGTCATGATGTCGTTTCTAACAGGTTCATCTCCTAGTCAGAATCAAGAAAGGAAGACACAGCAGCCACACTGTTCCCACAGAGGTGAGGTCTGGAAGGGATCACCCAGGCCGGGAGACATCGGTTTGGAGTGTGCACTCATCCTCCTCTCATTATTTCCTGAAACTCACAGAAAAACCTTAAGGTACTCAGTCTCTAAGCGCTTTTGGCTTCTAAACGTACCACAGAAAGCTGACAGACTAAAAATTGAGAAGCCTGTGGGCTCCTGGGTTATGAGTGTGCATTTGGAAAAGAAAGAACAAACAGACATAGCACACAACATGCAAAACGAGACAAGGCCAGGAGAGCATACTGTACATAAAGATGAGGGTTTCCCAAAAGAGTTACAACTGAGAATGGTCCCAGCATTTACCTTGCCCTTGTCTGCATTCTTGGTACAGTCAGAGCCACTGTAACCCACAGAGGTTTCAGCAGTTTCTCGATCTACTAAAGACCCTAGAAGGGACAGAGGTTTATTCTGCTTTTAGAGAACAGTGCGGAATGAAAACAATCCCTGAACTCATTCCTCAAATATCTTAAACTATTCCCTACAGTCAGGTCCCTGACCAGAGGCAGAGGGTATCCCAAATGCCTCAGGTGACCCCCAAGGAAAAAGGGGAGAACCGTCCCCTCACCTTGATAAAGACCTCACGGTGCCCTAGTTCATGATGTTTCATCATTAATCACGTAACTGTGGACAGGTCAGGTGCAACTAGCAATTTAGAATTCACCAGTAAAACAGTTTTCTCAGTATACATCATGGGAAATCACGATTTCATTACAGATCAGGAATTAGTCTGAGGATGCTTGGATTCAGCATCCGACTCTTAATTTTGGCTCAGGTCACGATCTCACAGCTTGTGAATTCAAGCCCAGCGTTGGGTTCCTCACTGACAGTGTGACGCCTGCTTGGCATTCTGTCTATGCGTCTCTCAAAATAAATAAACTTAACAAAAAAGAATAACACTGAGAACACTGGTTTGGTGTATATCCTCAATGAGTCCTCAACAAGGGTGCATTTCTTCAGGCAATTTGTTCAATCTCCCAGCTTATCTACAAGCTGCCTTCCACAGCAGTTATTATGTAAGGAAAGACTAATTTGACACTATTGAGAAAAGGAAAACTGCGAGAAGTTAGCAGTGAAGCTGCAGAGTTGCACTGATACCATCAGAGGACTAAGCTAAGCTTTATGGAACTTGAATGGCGGGATGTAGGGCTACAGTTCCCAAAACAAACAAAAAGAAAGACTCTTCAAACTAGTGAATAAAGGACCTTCTCCTCAAATAAACTAAAGTCTTCACATTGTATCCGGGTGGGAAGAAAGTTTCCAGGCTCTTCAGACAGGGGGATGCTAGAGGAGGTGGGAGGGTCACCATCAGAGGAGGGGCATGAGCTCTACCAGTCACAGGGACAAGTGCCTCACTGTCTGTGGCACCAGAGGACAACATCCTTCTGTCACCCCTTCAGACCACCTGCCGTCCTTAGTGCGTGTGATTCTTTCCAGACCACACGATGATCACACACAGGAACAGGCTGCACAGCAGAAATTGGACTGCGGCACATCACAACGTGCTCCTTACCTCTCCTTGGAGGGTTCTTGCAGTGATTGGTTTCTGCCTCGTGTATCCCTCAGGCAGCCTCTTTGGTTCCATCCCCGTCCAGTCTTGGATACAGAAAAATAATGGACTTCTATAAGAGTTGCAACACCACGTCGTCTACTAGACAACTAACAGTGCAGGTGTCATCCCTGGAAACACGCATAAAAACGCAAGTCAAATGACCACACCTGTATTTCAAGTAAGCGACCTCCCTGCCCTGCTCTGCCATCTCCCTGTCCCAGATCTGAGTCTTGATCTGGGGGAGAAAAAACACATCCACCTTCAGTCGGAAGGTGGTGCCACACTGTGCACCAAAGAAAGAGGAGGAAACAAGAAAACACTTACCTAGTTGTCCTGAGCATTCTTCTCATGAACTGCAAGCGGGAAAAGCCAACAATGAAAAGCCCGTGGTGAGGGATTCCAAGGGCCACTACACTTACCTGCGTGAGGTGCTAAGGGTTCAGTATGTCAGGCAGAACTCAGGTTACCTGGTATCTAAAGGTGAGCTCTGCCTGCTGCAGCTGTTCCCGTGTTTGTTCAATTTGTGGCCTGTGAGTTACAATTGCTCTTGTCAGATAAGGCCCAATATTGGGTATGATTTTAAATAAGCTGCCCACGATCCCAACAACCTCATATCTGTCCCCTGATACAATTTATTCTTACACATGAAACACTTTGCCCGTGATTATCAATGTACAGTAGGATCAAAGCTATTGTTATATCCTTTCCTTACTCATTATCCCATGCCTGTAGGGTTCAGAGTTCATGGAATTCCTTCCCATTTTCAATCTTTCTCTAATTCATCATGTGACAAGTGTCTTTTATCATAAAGATCTATTCTTTTATAACTTTTATCCTCACCATGTTTCCCAGGGTTGCAAAGACAAGGGCCATGAAATGGCACTACCACGTTGATGGGTATGATTCATTGTACGACACACTGCTTTCCTACAGATGATGACACTTGACACCACCCCCGAGGAATGGTAGCATGGACAAAGTTTCCACACAGTCTGCTCACTACTTGAGATCTTCAAATGTTTAGAACCTTAATTATTTTATTCCTTCTAAAACTTACCTTTTTTATCTGTTAATACTCTATGCATATGTTGACTTCAAACTTTTCAAAAAGATTAAAAACCAAAAAATAACAGCCGTTTCATGAGCTCCTGGTAATTACTAGCTGAACTCACTTGTACTTGTTTATTTCTTCTGTAGCTATTTTTTTCCTAATGTTTATTTATTTTTGAGACGGACAGAGAGTGAGCACATGCATGAGTGGGGGAGGGACAGAGAGTGATGTAACAGAATCTGAAACAGGCTCCAGGCTCTGACCTGTCAGCACAGAGCCTGACACGGGGCTCGAACTCCCGGACTGTGAAATTGTGACCTGAGCTGAAGTTGGATGCTTAAATGATGGAGCCACCCAGGCGCCCCTTCTGTAGCTATTTTCAAATTTTACCTGCAGCTGCTAGCTGATTCTTCTTTGCCGCCAGTTCACAGTGTCATTTTCAGCTTCCTAAGATGGGAAAGATACATACACAGTCAGGAACAAGGTCCAGAGGTTCTCCCTTTTTACCTCCCAGCACTCTTGAAGGCCTATGCAAATATCCCTTCCCCCACTTCTCCCATAAATGCACAGACTGACAACCGAATCAGAGAAATTAAGTGAACACTCCATTTAAGTTCAAGAAAATTCAACTTCTGTCTGCTGCCACGTCTCTACTATTGGAACTGTCTTTCTAGTTCTCGTTTCCTCTCCTTTATCATAAAGTCATCAAATAACATTGTACTTTGTGCCTTCCCAGAGTTGGTCTTTTGTTTGATATGGCGAAGACCCATTTCATCAGTGAGTGAAAAACCGTATCTGACCAACTGTACCCATTAGGATGAACCAAGGGATCATCACTAGTCTTACACCTCCATGGGGAGCCCTGATTCTCAGTCCAAAAGTTGTACCATGACACAGGCAATCACCTGAAAGACGAACTTCCAGAATATGGTTTCACTAACATTGCAGCTCACTCCCAGACATCGCTAGCGTTCAGGACTGCAACCCCTGCCTCCATCTTCAAAAGGCCATTCTTAGAACAACCTCATCTCCTGACGTACAACCTGATATGAACTGTCAAACAGTCTGGGTTTACTTCCAGGAAAGAGATTTCAGGTGGAAAACTCTCAACTTCATGGAGCCAAATCTACTTTAACAAGACTCATTCCATTGATAGTGAAGGCAGCAGAAGGCAACGCTTGGCAAGGCTGGGTTGTTGTGTTGCCCTCAGACCATTTTCTTTGTGGTGTTGACTGAGATGGTTTCAACTTGACATTTGATGTCCTCAAGAATCATACGCAAAATTGAAAATCTCTTAGCAAATGACACAAAAGCACTAGACAGAGAAAGGCACATGCATTTCCTTCTGGTCTCTCAGGCAGTCCTTGGGCAAATGCTTGCTGGCGTGGTTGTAATGTAGTGGCTCTGTTGTAAGGGGTTGAAGATAGAGAGGTGGTCAGGTTGCTGTACCCACTCACAGAAAGAGCTTACGAGTTAACAAAAACAAGATGCCAGTGAGAGCAAGCCCTAACCCCAGCTGTGGGAAGGACGAACATAAAGGTGAGTCTCCAGGGAAGAGAAGTCTTCACTTTCCAACACGAGTGAGGGACTCTAAAGTCCCCCATCTCCTCCTGAGAACAAAAGGAAATACTGTACAAAGGAGGAAACATGGGACTGAATGCACCAAGTATCTGACAACCCCACAAAGACACACAACACCAAGATGGAGAAGAAGGAAGCCCAGGACAAAGCCATCCCTCAGGGGAGGCCAGCAAAGATGATCCCTAGTGAAGCTGCGGGCTTTGGCCAAGACTCAGAAAAGTTACACTTGAAAAATCAGGGGACAGGAAACAACTTGACGTTCTTAGGGATTGGGCCTGCAGTGAGCAATCTCACTGGCATAATGGATGCTGGTACCCCTACCCACTTTCCAGAAAGCAACTTCAATTGTTTCTGCAGCAAGAGAATTCATTTTTTTCCCCACACACTTTTGACCCATGTCTGGTCCTGAACAAAAATGACCTAACTGCTGGGTGACAAAACAGTGTGATGCGATTGAAATCTATAGGACAGTGCAGATGGATCCAGAGTGAATCCAGGTATTAACGTTATTAATGATGGTACCTTCCCTCTGCCGCCCCCAAAAGATAACACAATGTGTGGCAAGCACTTAGGAGAAAGGAAAATGCAGGTTACGTTACAAAAAGCAAGGTAGGAAGGGAAGGTCCAATTCTACTGAATGCATTGGGCAAAAATACTCTGGACCCAGTTCCAAAAGAAATACAATTATCTCTACTGGCTGCCCTGTTCTCCCATACATTACGGTCCTTGTGACAGTTCTCACATGAACATCTTACTTTTCTAAATTTTTTTAACGTTTATTCATTTTTTTGATAGAGACAGAGTGAGAGTTGGGTAGGGCCAGAGGAATATATAGAATCCAAAGCAAGCTCCAGGCTCTGAACTGTCAACACAGAGCCTGACATGGGGCTTGAACTTATGGACTGTGAGATCATGACCTGAGCCGAATTTGGACGCTCAACCGACTGAGCCACCCAAGCGCCCCCATCTTACTTTTTTTGTAGGCACTTTTCTTTGTTCATAGAATTCTTCCAGGTTATGTGCTTTCTCTTTCAGCTGTTTGACTTTTGCTTCCTTTGTGGCTTTCACAGACCTCAGTGCATTACACTTGTCTTCCAGGGCGTTTTTATTTTCTGGAAAAAAAAAAAAGGTGTTTGCTTGATAAACATGCACATGACCTGAGTCTTGATTTTGGTGAGACACAAAAAGCGCAAGAACCATGAAGGCATGAAAGTATTCTTTCCCTTACCAATGCAAAGTCATTGCCATCATATGGGGATTTCTCCCCAACAGAAAATATAACTTCTAGTTGACACTTATTGGACCTCAAGGCTCTTAGCTCTACATCCTCAAATTCAACATTGGCACCTTGTGGTTAAGACAGATATGAGGAAAGACTTTCACGGAAAACTGATCACACAACAATTTGTACCTCACACAGCAAGATCGTGCATTGCAATCAACAAACACTAGAGGCATGAATATAACTAGAAGACAAAGATGATGGAAATAGTTCATGTCTAACAACTCATGGCTTTCTTAGCGGTGTATGTATGTATGTATGTATGCCTGTTTATCCCCCATTCACGTTGAAAATTTACTATTCAGCATTCAGAGAGAAAGAGACTATTGAGCACCTGGGTGGCTCAGTCAGTTGAGCATCAGATTCTTGATTTTGTGTCAGGTCACGATTGTAGGATCATGTGATCCAGACCTGTGTTGGGCTCCACACTGAGAGTGAATCCTGCTTAAGATTCTCTCTCTTTCCCTCTCCCCCACTTGCATGCCCCCTCACTAAAATTAAAAAAAATCATAAAGCATAATTTAAACATATTTTTTAAAGGGAAAGGATTATACACTTTGGCTATCACCCTTTCTCTCTCAACTATATTTGGGTATTTTCTACATATCTTGGAGGGCAGAGTTGAATGATGTGATAATTACTGAGTTGTGAAAATAAAAGATAACTCCTAGTCCTTGAAATAGCAAATCTCATCTTGGCGGTCCTAGTAAAATTCCAGCTCATTGGTCAGAAAGAGTTTTGGCTCCCAGAGGCCCGCTGTCTACTGTGGTAAATGGCAGGCAAATATGCTGTGCTCACTACACCCAATGAACAAAAACCCTCCAAAGCCAAATTACGGTAAAACTCAGCAGCCAACTCTTAACTACTTCCTGATTCTTCACATTTCTTTCTCTCTCTCTGAGTTTGCAAGGTAGCAAGTGCACTTTGAACGGTGTCATTTAAAATGTCACTAAAGTGGGTGCCTGCGAGGCTCATTCAGTTAAGCATCTGACTTCAGCTCTGGTCGTCATCTCATGGTTTGTGAGTTTGAGCCCTGTGTCGGACTCTGTGCTGACAGCTCAGAGCCTGAGGCCTGCTTTGGATTCTGTGTCTCCCTCTCTCTCTGCCCGTCTCTCTCTCTCTAAAATAAATAAACATAAATAATTTTATGTTTACTTGTACTCAACACATACAAAAAGATAGAGATCATACCATACACAGTTTCAGACCCCAATGCTATGAAACTCTAAATCAACCACAAGAAAAAATTTGGAAAGATAACAAATACTTGTAGACTGAAGAACATCCTATGGAACAATGAATAGTGGAATGCAAGCTGCTGCAGCCACTCTGGAAAACAGTATGGAGGCTCCTCAAAAAGCTAAAAAGAGAACTATCCTACGACACAGCAATTGCAATACAAGGCATTTATCTAAGGGATACAGGTGTGCTGTTTTGAAGGGACACATGCACCCCCATGATTATAGCACCACGATCAACAATAGCCAAAGTATGGAAAAAGCCCAAATGTCCATTGATGGGTGAATGGATAAAGAAGATGTGGTGTGTGTGTGTGTGTGTGTGTGTGTGTGTGTGTGATGGAGTATTACTCAGCAATCAAAAAGAATGAAATCTTGCCATTTGTAACTACATGGTTGGAACTAGAGGGTATTCTGCTAAGTGAAATTAGTAGTCAGAGAAAGACAAATATCATATGACTTTACTCATAGGAGGTCTTTGAGACACAAAACAGATGAACATATAATGGAAGGGAAACAAAAATAAAAACAGGGAGGTGTACAAAAGAAGAGCACACATAAATATGGAGAACAAACATGGGGTTACTGGAGGGGTTGTGGGGGGGATGGACTAAATGGGTAAGGGGCACTAAGGAATCTACTCATGAAATAACTGTTGCACTATACGGTAACTAATTTGGATGTAAATTGTAAATAATAAAAACTAAAATTAAAAAAAAAAAGAATGAATGGGTGAACCAAGAAGTTAAAGGGAAAATTAAAAAGTACATGGAAGCCAATAAAACTGATAACACCACAGTCCAAAACCTCTGGGATGCAACAAAGGTAGTCATAAGAGGAAGTTTAACAATCCAGGCCTTCCTAAAGAGGGAAGAAAAGTCTCAGATACACAACGTAAGCTTATACCTTAAAGTAATGGAAAAAAGATCATCAAATAAAATCCAAATCCAGCAGAAGACAAGAAATGATAAAGATTACAGCAAAAATCAATGCTTTCAAAACTGAAAACAAAAACAAACAACAACCCCCCCACACACACACAAACAGTAGAAGAGATCAATGTAACCAGAAGCTAGTTCTTTGAAATAATTAATAAAATTGATAAACCACCAGCCAGTTGGATCAAAAAGAATAAAGAAAGGACCCAAATAAATAAAATCAAGAATGAAAGAGGAGAGATCACAACCAACACAGGAGAAATACAAACAAGAATAAGAGAATATTATCAGCAATTATATACCAAATAAAATGGACAATCTGGAAGAAATGGACAAATTCCTAGAAATACACAAACTATGAAAACTGAAAGAGGAAGAAATAGAAAATTTGAACAGACCCATAACCAGTAAAGAATTGAAATAGTAATCAAAAATCTCCAAAAAAAACAAGAGCCCAGGGCCAGATGGCTCTCCAGCGGAATTCTACCCAACATTTAAGGATGAGTTAACACCTATTCTCTTGAAGCTGTCCCAAAAATAGAAATGGAAGGAAACATCCAAACTCTTCCTATGAGTCGGCATTACCTGGATTCCAAAACTAGACAAAGATCCCACTAAAAAGTAGAAGTATAGACCAATTTTCATGATGAACATGGGTTCAAAAATCTTCCACAAGATATTAGCCAACCAGATCCAATGATACATTTAAACTTTATTCACCACGACCAAGTGGGATTTAACCTGGAATACAAGGCTGGATCGATATCCACAAAATAATCAATGTTATTCATCACATCAATAAAAGAAGGGACAAGAACCACATGATGCACTCAATAGATGCAGAGAAAGCATTTGACAAAATACAGCATCCTTTCTTGATAAAAGGGTTCCACCAAAAAACTGTTAAATGATCCATGAATTCAGCAAAGTGGCAGAGTATAAAATTAATGCCCAGAAATTAGTTGCATTCTTATACACAAACAAAGAAGCAACAGAAAGAGAAATCACAGAATCCATCCCGTTTACAATTGCACCAAAACCCATAAAATACCTCGGAATAAATCTAACCAAAGAGGTGAAAAATCTATACACTGAAATCTATAGAAAGATTATGAAAGAAATTGAAGATGACAAACACACAAAAATGAAAAATATTCCATGCACCTGGATAGGAAGAACAACTATTGTTAAAATGTCAATAGTACCCAAAGCAATCTATATATTCAACTGAATGCCTATCGAAATAACACCAGCATTCTCCACAGAGTTACAAAACACAATCCTTCAATTTGTATGGAACCAGAAAAGACCCCGAATAGCCAAAGCAATCTTGAAAAAGAAAACCTAAGTAGGAGGTATCACAATCCTGGACTTCCAGCTGTATTACAAAGCTGTAATCATCAAGACAGTACAGTACTGGCACAAGAACAGACACTCAGATCAATGGAACAGAACAGGAACACAGAATTGGACCCACAGATGTATGGCCAACTAATCTTTGACCAAAAGAAAGAAGATCCAATGGAATAAAGACAGTCTCCTCAGCAAGTGTGCTGGGAAAACTGGACAGTGATATGCAGAAGAATGAGCCTGGACCACTTTCTCACATAAAACACACTCAAAACGGATGTAAGACCTAAATGTAAGATAGGCAGCCGTCAAAATCCTCAAGGGGAAAGCAGGCAAAAACCTCTTAATGTTGGCATCCACATCTTCTTACCCAACACATCTCCGGAAGCAAGGAAAACAAAAGCAAAACTGAAGTATTAGGACCTCATCAAAATAAAAAGCTTCTGCACAGAGAAGGAAACAATCAGCAAAACTAAAAGGCAACCAACAGAATGGGAGAAGATATTTGCAAACGACATATGAGATAAAGGATTAGTATTCAAAATCTATAAAGAACATACCAAACTCGAGAACATACCAAAAAACAAGTAATCCAGTGAAGAAATGGGCAAAGACACGAGCAAACACTCCTCTAAGGAAGACATCCAGATGGCCAACCAACACATGAAAAAATGCTCAAAATCCCTCATCAGGAAAATACAAATTAAAACCACAATGAAACACCCCCTCACCCCTGTGAGAATGGCTAACATTAACAACACAGGCAACAACAGATGTTGGCGAGGAAATGGAGAAAGAGGAACTCTTGCACTGCTGGTGCACTGGCTTGCACTGCTGGTGAAGCCACTCTGGAAAACAGTATGTAGTTTCCTCAAAAAATGAAAAAGAAGACTGTTCAACAACCCAGCAGGTGCACTAGTAGGTATTTATGCAAGGGATACAGATATGCTACTTCGAAGGGACACGTGAACCCCAAAGTTTATAGCAGTACTATCAACAATAGCTGAAGTAAGGAAAAAGCCCAAATGTCCATCGATGGAGGAATGGATAAAGACGTGGTATATATACATACATACATACATACATACATACATACATAGTATGTTTATGTGTGTGTGTGCGTGTGTGTGTATACACCTACATACATACACACACCATGGAATATTACTTAGCCATCAAAAAAAATAAAATCTTGCCATTTGAAACTACATGGATGGAGAGCCTCCTGGGACCTAACACTAACCGTAAACATAACCCTAAACATAACCCTCAACCTACCCTATCTAGCACATGAAAAGTAAACCAGATGAACAGCCGCACATGTGCCCTCACTTCAGCCCTCCATGGAATTGACAACATTGGTGTCGCTTCGGCCTTAGCAATTCCCTGTACAGAACTCTTACCCTAGCTAAGTGTCTATCCCCATGGGGACCCAGTTCAAAAGTCTGACAACAGCACGCACACAGGTTCGAGAATCGGTGCAACAATACTCGGCATGGAACATGGAACATCACCATATCTTTTGCAAAGTGTGATTGCAGCTGCACGACAGGATTCCAGAGGCCTATTCCAAGGGTGGCCCAAACATCTCTCTGGCCTTGGATCCTATGAAGTGATACTGACCGGCACACTCCTTTATGTACTCTATTCATCCCTTCGGAGAGACAACTGCACAGTTGTGGGTTCAGTTCCTGGAGCCTCCTGAGACCTAAAACTAACCCTAACCATAACCGTAAACATAACCTTCAACTTACACCTAACCCTATCTGTAATTGAACCCTATACTTGACCCCCACCTTTTCTAGGGCCCTCAACACAGCCCTCGATGGAGATCATGAGACTGGAGTCGCTTCAGCCCTGTCGACTTCCTTAAACTGAACCCTAACCCTACCTAAAGCTTTCTCCCCATGGGGACCCAATTCTAAAATCTGACACCACCACCCACAAAGGTTCGAGAATCGGTGCAAAAATACTCAGCATGGAACGTGGAACATAACCATGTCATTTCAAAAGAACAGCTGCAGCTGCACAAGAGGATTCCTGAGGCCTAACCAAAGGGTGGCCCATACATTTTCCTGGCTGTGAAACCCAAAGACTAATCCTAACAGGCACCCTCCCTTGTATCCTACACTCAGCCCTTCGGGGAGACAATTGTTCTGTTGTGCGTTCAGTGCCTGGAGCTTGCTGGGTTAGGACCTAACCCTAACCCTAATCGTAAACTTCAACCTACACCTAACCCTATCTCTAACCCAAACACTACACTTGACCCGCACACTCGCATGGGCACTCAATTGAGCCCTGCAGCGAGATTACGAGACTGGAGTCTCTTCGGCCATAGCCACACTGCTGGAATGAACTCTAACCCTAGCTATGGCTCTGTATGCGTTGGGACCTAATTCCAATGTCTGACAACAGCTCTCACACTGGTTTAAGAATTGGTCCAGAAATAGTTGGCATGGAACTTGGAACATCACCATGTCACTTCCAAGGCACGACTGCAGCTGCAGGGGAGGAATCCTGAGGCCTACCCAAAGGGTGGCCCATACATTTGTTTGGTCTTGGAACCCAACTACGAAGACTGATGCGCACCCTCCCTTGTGTACTACACTCAGCCCTTCAGGTTGACACCTGCTCTGTTTGGGGTCAGTGTCTGGAGTCTCATGGGACCTAAACCTAAACCTAACAGTAACCCTAACCATAAATATCACCCTACACTGAACCCTATCTATCTCATTAAGTCTACACCAGACCCACAGCTGCGCATGTGCCCTGACTTCAGAGCTCCATGGAATTCACAACACTGGAGTTGCTTTGGCCCTGGTGACATTCCTGGACCAAACCCTGAACCTATCTAAGTGTCTCTCCCATGGGGAAACAAGTCCAAAATCTGACAATAGCACACACAAGGGTTCGAAACAGGTGTAGAAATACTTGGCATGGAATATATATCATCACCATGTTACTTCCAAACCATAACCCTAACTGTACCCCTAACAATTACCCGCACCCTACACCTACCCCTATATCTAACCCTACCCTACATTGAACCACACCCTCGCATGTGCCCTCAATTCAGCCCTCGAGGGAGATCACAAAACCGGAGTTGCTTCGGGCCTGGCGACTTCCCTGGACCAAACCCTAACACTAGCTAAGGCTCGGGGACCCAATTCCAAAGTCTGACAACAGTACGCATGCGGGCTCGAGAATCAGTGAAGAAATACTTGGCATGGAACGTGGAACATCACCATGTCATTTCCAAAGCGCGACTGCAGCTGCACGAGAGGCTTCCTGAGTCCTACACGAAGGGTGACACATACATTTCTCTGGCCTTGGAAGTCAAAGGCTAATCCTAACCGACACCCTCTCTTGGGTACTCCACTCAGCCCCTCGGGTTAACACCAGCTCTGCTGTGGGATCAGTGTCTGGAGTCTTCTGGGACCTAAACCTAACCCTAATCCTAAACATAATTCTTACCCTACACCTAACCCTATCAACCTTGATAAGCTACACCAGACCCATAGCCACGCACAACCCTCACTTCAGCCCCCCATGGAATTCACAACACTGCTATGGCTTCTGCCATGGTGACTCCCCTGGACCGAAACCTAACCCTAACTGAGGCTCTGTCCCCATGGGGACCCAATTGCAAAGTCTGACAAGAGCACGCACATGGGTTCGAGTAACGGTACAGAAATACTCGATGTGGAACGTGGAACATCACTATGTCATTTTCAAAGAGGAACTGCAGCTGAACGAGAGGATTCTGAGGCCTATATAAGCTTGCCCAATATTTGTTTGGCAACGGAAACCAAACACTAGTCCTGACTGGCACCTTCCTTTGTGTACTCCACTCAGCCCATCGGGGAGACAACTGCTCTGTGGTGGGGTCAGTGCCTAGAGACTCCTGGGACCTAACCCCAGCCCTAACGTAACCCTAAACATAACCCTCACCCTACACCTAACCCTAACATTAACCCAAATCCTACACTTGACCCGAACTGTCGCATGGGCCCTCAATTCAGTCCTCGAGGGAGATCACGAAACTGGAGTCGATTCGCTCCTGCTGACTTCCCTGGACCTAACACAAACCCTAGGTAAGGCTCTCTCCCCGTCGGGACCCAATTCCAAGTCTGACAACAGCATGCACACGGTTTCGAGAATCTGTACTGAAATACTCGACATGGAATGTGGAACATCACTATCTCATTTCAAAAGCGTGACTGCAGCTGCACGAGATGAATCCTGAGACCTACCCGAAGGGTGACCCTTACATTTGTCTGGCCTTGGAACCCAAAGACTAGTCCTGATTGACACCCTCCCTTGGGGACACCACTCACCCCTTTGTGGAGATAACACCAGTGTTGTGGGTTCAGTGCCTAGAGCCTCCTGAGACCTGACCCTAACCCTAATCATAACCCTAACCATAACCTTCACCCTACCCCTAACCCTATCTAGTACACTAACTCTAAACCAGATTCACAGCCACGCATGTGCCCTCAATTCAGCGTTCCATGGAATTCAAAACACTGGTGTCGCTTCGGACTTGGCGACTTCCCTATACTGAACCCTGACCCTAGCTAATTGTCTATCCCCAGGGGGACTCATTTACAAAGTCTGACATCAGCACATACATGAGATCAAGAATCGGTGCATAAATACTAGGCATGAAATGTGGAACATCACCATGTCATATGCAAAGCACGACAGCAGCTGCACGAGAAGAATCCTGAGGCCTACCCAAAGGGTGGGCCATATGTTTGTCTGGCTTTGGTACCCAAAGATTAATGCGAACGAAAACCCTCCCTTCTGTACTGCACTCAGGCCTCCAGGAAGACAACTGCTTTGCTGTAGAGTCACTGCCTTCACTCACCTGGACCTTAACACTAACGGTGAACCGAAACATAACCCTCACCCTAAGCCTAACCGTATCTAGCACACTAACTCTATAGCAGACTCACAGCTACACATCAGCCCTCCAATGAATTCACAACAGTGGTGTTGTTTCAGCCTGGCGACAACCCTGGATGGAACCATACTCTAGCTAAGGCTCTTACCCATGGGCACCCAAAACCAAAGTCTGACAACACCACACACCTGGGGTCCAGAAGCAGTGAAGGATCATTCCAGATAGAACCTGGAATTCAGCATGTCGTTTTTCAGGCCGGGCTGCAGCTTTCTGAAATGATTGCTGAGGCCTACACAATCAATGGCCCATACAGTTGTCTGGAAATGGAACGGAAATACTAAAAATGATCAGCATCCTCCCATGTGCCCTCAACTCAGCCCTTCGGGGAGACAACTGCACTGCTGTGGACTCAGAGCCAGTAGCTTCCTGGGACCTAACCCTACCCCTAACCAGAACCCTCAACTGAAACCTAATGCTACACTTGACCCGCACCGTCACATGGGCCCTCACTTCAGCCCTCGAGGGAGATCAAGAGACTTGAGTCACTTTGCATCTGGGGATATCCCTGGACCAAACCCTAACCCTAGCTAGGGCTCTCTCCCCATTGGGACCCACCAAAGTCTCGCAACACCACGTGCTTGGGGTCCAGAAGCGATGTAGGATCATTCAGCATAGAAACTGGAACATCACGGGGCGCCTGGGTGGCGCAGTCAGTTAAGCGTCCGACTTCAGCCAGGTCACGATCTCGCGGTCCGTGAGTTCGAGCCCCGCGTCAGGCTCTGGGCTGACAGCTCAGAGCATGGAGCCTGTTTCCGATTCTGTGTCTCCCTCTCTCTCTGCCCCTCCCCCGTTCATGCTCTGTCTCTCTCTGTCCCAAAAATAAATAAAAACGTTGAAAAAAAATTAAAAAAAAAAAAAAAAAGAAACTGGAACATCACCAAGTCATTTCCAGGGCCTGAGTACAGGTGCACAAGAGAATTCCTGGTCCTAACTGACGAGTGATCCATAGAATTGTATGGCCTGGGACCCAAAGACTAATCCTGAGTGGCACCCTCCCTTGTGCCCTCAACTCAGCCTTGCAGGGGGACATCTGCACTGCTGTGGGTTCAGCACAGGGAGAATCCTGGGACCGAACCCTAACCCTAACCAGAACCCTCAAGAGAAACCTAACGGTATCTCGAACCCAAACCCATGACTCACACCATTGCAAGGACCCTCAATTCAGCCCTCGAGGGAGATCATGAGACTGGAGTCGCTTCGGCTCTGGTGTTGTCTCTGGACCGAACCTTATCCCTAGATAAGGCTCTCTCCCCATAAGAACCCAATACCAAAGTGACAACACCACGCGCCTATGGTCCAGAAGCGGTGCAGGATCACTCAGCAGAGAATCTGGAACATCACCATGTCACTTCCAAGGCCCGGTAGCAGCTGTTCAAGAGTATTCCTGAGAAATATCCGAACACTGTCCCACAGCGTTGTCTGGCCTTGGAATCCAAAGACTCATCCTGAGGGCACCCTCCCTGTGCCCTCAATTCAGCCCTTCGGGGAGTCAACTGCACTGCTGTGGCTTCAGCTCCTGGAGCCTGTTTGGACCTAACGCTAACCAGAACTCTCAACCAAAACCTAACCCTATCTCGAAAACTAACCCTACAGTTGAGCTGCACCGTCGCATGGGCCCTCACTTCAGCCCTCGAGGGAGATCACAAGACTGGAGTTGCTTTGGCCCTGTTGATGTCCCTAGACCGAAACCTATCACAAGCTAAGATTCTTTCCCAATGGGGACCCCATACCAAAGTCTGGCAACACCAAGTGCCTGGGGTGCAGAAATGGTGCAGGATCACTCAACAAATAATCTGGATCATCACCATGTGGTTTCCAAAACCCGACTGCAGCTATCTGAGAGGAATCCTGACGCCTACCCAACCAGGGGCCCATAGAGATATCTGGCATAAGAACCCAAAGACTAATCCTGACCAGCACCCTCACTTGAGCCCTCAACTCAGCCCGTTGGGTAGACAACCACACTGCTGTAGGTTCAGTGCCTGGAGCCTCTTGGGACCTAACCGTAACCCTAACCACAACCAGAACCGCCAACCAAAACCTAACCCAGTCTCGAAACCTAACCGTACACTTGACCCGTACCATCACCCAGGCCCTCACTTCAGCCCTGAAGGAAGATCACGAGACGGGAGTTGCTTCAGCTCTGGTGACGTCCCTGGACCAAACCCTAACCCTAGCTAAGGCTCTCTTCCCATGGGACCAAATACCAAAATCTGACAACACCATGCGCCTGGGGTCCAGAAGCGATGCAGGATCACTCCACATAGAACCTGGAACATCACCATGTCGTTTCCAAGGTTGGGTTTCAGGTACTCAAAAGTATTCCTGAGGCCTAACCGACCAGTGGCCCATAGAGTTGTCTGGCCTTGGAACCCAAAGACAAGCCCTGACCGGCACCCTCCCTTGTGCCCTCAACTCAGCCCTTCAGGGAGACAAGTGCACTGCTATGTGTTTAGCGCATTGAACCTCCTGGGAACAAAATCTGACCCTACTTCTAACCCTCAACTGAAACCGAACCTAACTCGAACCCAAACCCTATAGTTGCTCCGCATCGTCATATTGGCCCTCACTTCAGACCTCGAGGGAGATGACGAGACTGGTTTCGCTTGGAGCTGGAAATGTCACTGGACAGAACCCTAACCTTAGATAAGGCTCTCTCGATATTAGACCCAATAACAACGTATGACAACACCACATGCCTGGGGAACAAAAGCGGTGCAGCATAACTCCGCATAGGACATGTAATACACTATGTTCTTTTGAAGGACCGGTTGAAGATCCAGAGAGATTTCCAGAGGCCTACCCAACTAGTGGCCCATACAGTTGTCTAGCCTTGGAACTCAAAGACTAATCCTAATCGGCACCATCCATTGTTCCTTCAAATTAGACTTTCGGGGAAACAACTGCACTGCTCTGGTTTCAGCGCCTAGTGTCTCCTGGAACGTAACCCTAAACCATGCCTAAACCTAAACAGAACCCTCAACTGAATCCTAACACTATCTCAACCCTAAACCTACAGTTGAAAAGCACCGTCGCATGGGTCCTCAATTCAGTCCTAGAGGGAGATCACGAAACTAGAGTCGCTTACATCCTGGTGATGTCCCTGTAACAAACCATAACCCTAGTTAAGGCTCTCTACCCATTCAGACCCAATAACAAAGTCTGACAACACCACGCCCTGGGGTCCAGAAGTGGTGCAGGATCACTCGGCTTAGAACCTGGAACATCACCATGTCATTTCAAAAACCTGGCTGCAGCTTCCTGAGAATATTCCTGAGGCCTACCAGACCACTCTCCCATACAGTTGTCTGGATTAGAACCAAAAGACTAATCGTGACAGGCAACCGACCTTGGAACCTCACCTGAGCACTTAGGGTAGACAATTGCAATGCTGTGGGTTCAGCCCCTGCAATATCCTAGACCCTAATCCTAACTACTAACCCTAACTCTAACCCAAACCCAAACCTTAATCCTAGCCCTAAATCCTATCCCTAACCCAAACCATGCCACTAATATACATTAACACCATCCACAACAATAATACAAACCCTAACCGAAACGCTGAACGCTAAACCCCAAATCCGAATCCAAATCCTAACTGTAACCATAAACTTAAACCTTAGACCTGAACACTAACCACTAACCCTAATCCCCAAATCATAAATACTAAACACTAACCCTAACCAAACACTGACCCTGACCATAACCCTAAAACCTAACCACTAACACGTAACCACGAAAACTTAACCCCTACCCCAAAACCTAAAACCTAAACTCTAAACAATAAAACCTAAATCCTAATCCCTATCCCCTGACCCTGACCCTGAAGCTAATGCTGATACTAACACTAACACCTAAACCCTACCCTAACCCAAAGCTACTCCCCAACCCTAGCCCCTAAACCCTAAACCTAACCTTCACCGTAATCCCAACCCTTTAAATCTAACCATCTAATCTAACCCTAACCCTAACCCCAAACCGCTAACCCTAACCCCTAACCCTAACCCCATGGACAGTCCTTCATCACCAGTCATGGGCTATGAACCACCCCCCCCCCCATCCTCCACCTCCTCTATTTGGGTAGATAAACTGAAGTGGTTAGGGATTTCTAAAGCATATTCATCTACTTCGTGAAACACTTTGTGGGAAAAATGTAGAGATGGTTGTTAGGGCTTGGCAATTCAACTGCAAAACTGCCTGAGGACTTTGTAACATATCTCAAGTTTCTCAGGACATATGTTCAATGGACTGTATCATTTCCCCGTAATGAGGTCAGCTTTAGGTTTCTCCTGTCAACAAGAAAGAGGATTTTTACACAAAGACAGATGTATCGGGCGTACTGGTGCATATTTTACACTCACAATGCTTTGAGTTCTGTGAAGGATGAGATGTACCCCTAAGTGTAGGTGACTTAGGTGTCCTGTGTGAAATGGGGCACATGCATTATATGACATAGACCTTGTGGTCACCATGTTGAAAGCACCAGTGAAGGAGTGGGGGAAACTTGAATCACACAGGAATAGAAATTTGAGAAATTAGAGGACAGTAAGCAGACTTTGAGGAAGTGCAGAGGGGAGGGTCCTGGGTTCAGTGAGATGCAGTTGCAGCCCATTCCTGACCACAGCCTGAGCAGGGAGCACGAGTTCCACACGGAGCTACTATGTGGGATCACTCTCAGTGCACAATGCAAGGTTCCTCTCCAAAATGTCATATTTGTCAAAGTGCACCCAGGTGATCATCTAAAAAGGTTGTTGTCTCCCTGCGTTGTCTGAAGGTTCTGGATATTTATGGGTGAAAAAATGCCCTGGATATATAGAAAATTTAACTTGGTCTTAAGGAAATGCTTGTCTGCATAAGTTCATATCCTTCAGTGAGACTAAAAGTGAAGACAGGATCTAGATCAGCTGAGTGCCTGCATTGGCCTTTAGCCTGGGTAAACCTACAATTCAGGGATGCCCAGATGCCACCCCTGCTGGACCCCTGACATAACCTGACTATGGCTTTGCATCTATCTCCTTAAACTTCTCTCACAATATCCCGAGGGTTTCCCTGTGTTCCTGCTATCTCAGCCAGAATACCAATTCTCAGTGGGACCTACACAGAGCCTGAGATGGGTTATCTGTGAAAGAGGGGTAATATTTGTTTCTAAGGACATAATGAAAAGAAGACATTGAATACAGAATGCATCTGCAAAATGTCTGGGAAATATCCACTCACTCTACTCACAGTTTCAATTAAGATATCGCCACACAAATGATCATCAAAAAAAGATGGTCACAGAAGTTCATTAAACTAAGGCGGTTAACGCCTCCGCCCAGGGATTGGGGATCGCCACTTTAAAGAATACAATGGCACACTTATTGTATTAAGATTCAGGCCCTGCCAGACAAAGAAAGAAAAAGATAATTACGAGAATGTGTATATCAGAGTTCTACATCTGAAATCTGAAGACAATCATATTCCATTACATATAGACTCGCAGATGCATCCACACTAAAGTGTTCATCTGAGGCCACAGATTAAGTACTGAAGAGGGAATGCATGTAGGAAAACATAAGACCGTAGGGAAATAACCCCAAATCTCGTAAATCTCACTGCCTTATACGACAGCTATTTTGAAATTTGAAGAGGACTGTGTGAGGTGACAGAGTATGTTGATTATATATATCTTAAAAATGTGTCAGATCTGCCTGCATGCTTTCTCTGCTAACCCTGAGCTCTCCACTTTGTTTTTCTTAGTATCCCTTAATAGTACTTTCACTGTTCTGTCTCTGTTTCAGTGTTTGCTTCTAGGAAGACCTACTCTCACCCCCCATCGAATGTACACAATGTGGTTCCTATACACACAGGTAACAAACTAGCAGAAGTTGCAGTGGTGTAGGATAGTAGCAAGATCGCCTTTTTTGCAGAGGAGCCCGAGGGAGTTTTCTGGGGTGATGGTAACTTCCTATATCTAGATGCATGGGGTGCCTGTGCTCATTTATTTTAGAAATATTCACTGACTCCTGGTGCTTGGGGTCAGATAGACAGGTACCTGACCCTAGCATATGGCTGATTTGTAATGGTGGGTAAGGATCAGGGACCAGCAGTGACTGTGGGAGATGAGTGAGGAGGCCACACATGGAATCAGATCCTCCCTCGGGATACCATGTCTCCACGGACAGCAACCTTGTGCAGGAGGTCTCTGAGGATCACATATTTCTTGATCAGTTTTGTGAAATGCATAATCCTACTCCAGATTTCTCACTGAGGGATGGACAGGGCAGAGGCCAGCAGCTGGAGGACACCCTGATCATGGCTGGAGTGAAACTGTGGGCCTGGGATATTGAGTCAGAGAAAGGGAAAGGCAGAAGATAGTGGCAAGGATTTTGAGAGATAAAGGGAAGAGGAGAGAAGGCAATGTTTTCTACTGACTTCACCCACATTTCTGTGTGAACAAAAGGAGATTCTTGTCTCGCAGGGAAGGGAAGAGGGCCGGCAAAAGACAGGGTGACATTCTCAGCTCAAGTGCTCAGGATATCTGCCTTGCTCTTGAATACATATCATAGGAAGCCTGTGCATTCTGTCATAAGTGGAACTGCAGCTCATACCATTTAGTGAAAATTAAAGCGATGATGAAGACCTCATCATTAAAGTATTGCAACGAGAGTATGTGAACATACAGAGAGATACAATAGAAGCAAAAGTCCAAAGGTAAACCGACTGCAAAACTTATGGGAATATAGACTATTGGAAAAGGAGATACCCCAATGCCAGCTTTCAGACACCTGGGCAATATGTGAAAACGTGGGGGAAAAAAAAAGTAGTCCTTACTTCAAAAGCAACATTAGCATTAGACACAAAGAGATCATGATGGAAGGTTTAGGGAGAAACCATATGATTTCATGGTGCTGTACCCATGGTCCTGTACCCTCAATCTCATCAAAGTATACCCTTTAACTTGAGGTTTGTTAGATGTAATTATACCTCATTAAAGAGAGTTTCAAAACATAAAATAATAGAAGCAAATGTGGGAAAGTTCCTTTCCAATCCTGAAGTGCATGTGTGATATGAGTCTGTCTTCTCATGTCTCAAAAATCCAAAATCATAAGACTTTTAAAAAATTAATAATAGCAAAATAAGAGGACCCTGAGCTCACCCTGTCCCATGTTTTCAACTGCATAACATCCACATCCAAGTCCATGAACCAAAGAGCGATCCAAAGACTGGCAGAACAAACTCCACACCGAAGTAGAGAGAAGCTGCATCAGAAAGGTTAGGAATGTCAGAAAGGTGGAGGCTGTCTGCCTGCAGAAGGGGCAGAAAAAGTGAGCCCCACACCAGGGATGTCATACAGGAAAGACTAATCTCCATAACATTGGGCATTAGAACTTAGAGGGGCTGAATGCCTTTGTGTTCATACACAGGAGCTTTGGAGGTCCAATGACCCAGCACTGGGAGATCCAGGAGGATTAGTGATAGCCAGATCCCTGCGTGTGTAGAGAGGCAATGTAAACATGGCATGTTGCACAATGCTGAGGGAACAGGAGACAGATGTATTCATGCTGATTCCGGAGTGTGTTGGAGGACTTCTCCAACAACGAGGGAGCTCACAGGCACTATTCTTCTCCCCCAGCCTCCCAGAATAAGCATAGAAGCACCCACAAGAGGGTGAGGCTGCACAGACACTTGCTAACTAACCCATTATCAGTGTGCTAGTCCCAAGGGTTCACTAGGGGACTCACCAAACCAAGCCTGCTGGTCTCAGGCCAAACATTTTTCAAACCACAAGGGCACCCTGTCTGACAAGCTGCATGCATAGCTGCCACAACATGCTGTGCGCGTCTGCACCTCACCCAGCTGTACATATCCATGCACCCTCATCTGTCTCACTAAGCCACATGTCCCCAGGCACAGACATGCTCTGTGCATATCCTCAAGCCCCTAGCTTCTACTGCTGGTCCACAGCCCCCAGCCAACAAGGAACATAGGGAAATCTGGCATAGGACTTGTAGCCCTGTGAAATTTTGCTAACACTCCTGCCCTGTGCCCAAGTTATCCAGCAGGCCTACCACCCCACAGCTGGCCTGCCTGGGTCCCACTAAAACCAATGAGACGAAGCACAGCCCACAACAGCATGCAATCAGTGCAGACACCTGCACTAAAAGGAAAAGTAACCCAGACACAACAGCAGGCTGTGAACAGTACCCATACGATAGCCTCCTGAAGGTCCGGTCCTATAAATGGAGACGTGCACTGTTGAGTTCTCCAGGACCTCTTATTCATAACGTTATTAGTTTCAAGAGCAGAAGGTACAGCTGACTTTCTTAACACAGAGAAACAGAGACAGAGAAAAAGACAAAATGGACACACAGAGATGTTTTTCCACAATGAAAGACCTAGTGAAAGTCACAACCAGAGATCTAAGCCAAAGAGATGTAGGTAACATACCTGATACAGATTTGAAAGCAATGATCATAAGGATACTCATTAGAGTTGTGAAATGAGTAGAAGAGTGAGACCCCTGACTAGAGATAAGAAATAGTACAGTAGACATTGAGGACACAATAAAAGAGAGACACGCTTGCTGGAACTAACAAAGGGATGGAAGAAGCAGAGGAGCAAACCAGTGACATCAAAGACTGAGTAATGGAAATGAATCACATTGAACCAAAGAGAGAGAACAGAATTCTGCAACGTGAGATGAGACTAAGGGAACTCAGTGACTGCAGCAAAGATAACAATATTGATATTGTAGGAGTCGCAGAAGAAAGAGAAAAGGGGGCAGAAAATTTATTTGTGGAAACAATAGCTGAAAAATGCCCTAATTGGGGGAGGAAACAAACGTCCACATCCGGGAGGCTAGAGAATTCACATCGAAATGAAGAAAATCAGGCCAACATGCAGACATATTGTAAGCAAACTTGCAAATTACAGTGACAATAAAGAAAAACTCTTAAATGCAGCAACACAAAGAGACCTTCACTTAGAAGGGAAGACCCATAAGGCTAGCTACCAGATTTCTGAACAGATACTTGGCAAGCGAGAAGCAAGTGACATCACATATTCAAAGTGCTGAATGGAAAAATTAGCAGCCAAGAATACTCTATCCAACAAGTCTATCATTCAGAATGGAAGTAGACACAGACTTTCCCAAACAAAAACTGAAGGTGTTTGTACCACTAAACCAGTCCTGCAAGAAATATGAAGAGGGACTCTTTGAGTGGAAAGGAGAGACCAAAAGTGACACTATAGACGTAAAAGACACAAATCAAGTAAAACATGAATATTTTTGTAAAAAATAGTTAAGGAACTCACAGATATGGATTTGAAATATAATAACATCTACCAAAAACTTAGGGAGGAGAAAATAATGGGTTCCAAGGTAAATGACCATCAGCTTAATACAAACTGCTAAATGCAGAAGAGGTTATATACATAACCCAGCAGTAACCATATATCAGAATCCAGTCACAAATATGCTAAGAATAAAGATAAATAAATTAAAATACTTCACTAAAGAAAATAAGCAAAACATGAAAGACAGACAAGAAAGGATTGGAGAAAATCATTAGAAACCACAAGAAAACAGGTAATATAATGGCAATACATACATACATACATACATACATACATACATAGCAATCATTTCTTTGAAGGTAAATGGAATGAACGCTCCAATCTAGAGACATAGGGTGTAAGAACAGATGAAAAAAAAAACTAGAGTAACAATACTTGTATCAGAAAAAATACACTTAAAGTACATAACAAGAGACAGAGGAGGACGTTATATAACAGTAAAGGGTACAGTCCAAAAGGAGATATAACAACTATAAATATATCCCACAATTAAGTGGGATTTATTCCCAAGCTGCAAGGGTGGTTCAGTATTTGCCAATCAATCAATGTGATACAATATAACAACAGGAGAAAGGACAAGAACCATATGATCGGGGCACCTGGGTGGCTCAATCCTTTAGCAGTCCGACATCAGCTCAGGACATGACCCCATGCCTCGTGAGTTCAAGTCCCACATCGGACTCTGTGCTGAAAGCTCAGAGCCAAGAGCCTCCATCGAACTCTGTGTCTCCCACTCTCTTTCTGCCCCTTCCCTGCTCACACTCTGTCTCTCTCAAAATTAATAAACGTTAAAAGAAAAGAACCATACGGTCATTTCAATACATGAAGAAAAAGCACTTGACATACTACAACATCCATTCATGATTATAACCCCCCAAAGTAGGTTTACAGGGAACATACATCAATGCAATAAATGTTTTCTATGAAAACCCTGCAGCTATAATCAACCTTAATGGAGAAAATCTGAGAGCTTTTCCTATAAGGTCAGGGAAAACACAAGGATGTTTACCCTTACCACTTTTAATAAACATAGCATTGGAAGTCCAAGGTACAGCCGGCAGATAAATCAAACAAAACGAAACGAAAGAAAACAACATAAAGTAAATTAAAGTAAAAGAAAAGAAAAGAAAAAAAAGAAAAGAGAAAAGAAAAGAAAAGAAAAGAAAAGAAAAGAAAAACTAATCCAAATCTGGAAGTAGTGAATCTTTCACACTTTGCAGATTACATGACATTATATATAGAAAACCCTAAAGAGTCCACCCAATAACTGCTAGAAGTGATAAATGAATACAGCAATGTCACCGGATACAAAATCATTGTACAGAAATCTGTTGCCTTTCTAGACAATAACGAAGCAGTAGAGAGAGAAATTAAGAAAACAGTCCCATTTACAGTTGTACACCAAATAATAAGGTATCTATGAATAAATCTATCCAAGCTGGTGAGCGACCTATACTCTGAAAATTATAAAACAGTGATGAAAGAAATACAAGATGACACAAAAAAATGGAAGGATATTCCATACTCATGGATCGGAAGTACAAATTTCATGGAAATGTCTATACTTCCCACAGCAACTGACACAACTAATGCCATCGCCATCAAAATAGCAACAACATTTTTCATAGAACTAGAACGGTCCTAAAATTTGTACAGAACCACAAAAGACCCAAATCTTCAGAGTAAACAACCTTTATGTGAAGTGATAATTATGGATGGAACTATGCCTCTGGATCTTCTGCTCCAAAACACAGTAGTCAGCCTAAGCATTTGTACAAACGTTAGACATATCCCACCCAAGGATCATTCTACAAAATACATTCTACAAACATACCCTCAAAACTTTGCAGATTATGAAAAATAAGGAAAAATCTAAAAATCGCCATGGCCAAGTGAAGCCGAAGGAGACAGGATGACTGTCATGTGCCAGCTGGGATGAGTCTGGGACAGAAGAGGTTAAAACTGAAGCAATCTGAATACAAATACAAAGTTAGTTAATAGTACCATATCTCTTTGGGATATTGATTGTGATCATGTATCAACTTAGAGGACATCAATAGTCAGAAAACACTCTGATGTATGTGGAGACTCAATAATATCTTCCCAATTTTTCTGGTAACTAGAAACCCACCACGATTGAAAAGATGATTAGTAATCATGGTTTTATGTTTTCAACACCTAATATTATATGACTAGTTCTAGTATTAGTTACTAGTGATGGCCATGTACCTATTCTTGTTGTTCTTACTATTGTGTAATTTAAATAATAGCATTCATGGTACAGAAAACTCAATGCACGATATACACTTCATAGAAACATCCACTTTACATATTTTAAGGTAATAACATATGTAGACACCACTGTATTATGTGGTATGTAAATTAAGTGTTTTTCGGATCTGGAATGAACATGTCATTAAATGGCTTTCCATAAAGGCGGTTATCCTAGATAATGAATGATACTCAGATTTTACAGGATGTACTTCACATCATGCCTGAACAGTGTCCAAAAAAGAAAACATACGTACACACGGCCAGATGGATCATTGTGACTGGCTCACTTATTGTAAAGAATCCTTGCTTTAATATTTTCACGCATATTTTTTTTAGCAGGAATACAAGAGACTGAAATATTTTCAAATCGAAGAGATGTTCAAAGGCTGGAAGAATGATAGGGTGTTCAAGGGGTTTCAGAAAGAAAAGATGTGACCATGAAGTGGCAGTCACAGGCAAGCAGGTTTCTCTCGTCCACTTTGACAGGTTTTCATGAGGGGTTGTCCATCACAGCATGTGATATGCAAAAGGGTAAGACCCAGAAGTACCAGAAGGAAAGACACGCTTTAGGAAGAGGTGACTTGGAAAGGGTGCTTCTGTGCCTAAGTGATGGCTCAGAAACCTGGCTGGGTGTCCCTCGGTCAAGATTTCAGGAGGCCAGCAGTAACCTAGACTCACAAAGATCTTAGTAACATACATCAATATAATTTAGAGTCACAAAAATCTTAGAGCCACAGAGTTGATCTCCATCTATGATTAGGAGATGGTCACAGATTTACAGGATATGATCATTGGGCCAGCAGTAGATGGCTAAAATATTACTTAGGGTTATGTTTTTAATAAAAAAATTGATGTGAAAAAATATGGGTTTGGAACGTAAAGAAAACTCACAGGACCATCATGGAGTTCCTTACGTTAAGGCCTCATGTCACTAACCCTAAACTCATTCCTGTAGGAATGTAACCTTTACCCAGTCAGCAATGAAATTCCTAGTCATTGCTGGAAATTTAACTGATAGACCCCTGCCATTCCCTCAAGGAGGAAATCTCGCCTAAATAAGGTATTCCATGCCACTAAATTTGTTTTAAGTTTATTTATTTTGAGAGAGAGAGAGAGAGAAAGAGAGCACATGCAAGGGAGGGGCAGGAATAGAGGGAGAGAGAGAAGCCCATGACCACGAGGTCATGATCTGAGCCAAGATCAAGACTCGGACACTTAACCAAGCGATCCAGACCCCGAGAATGTGGAGTTTCAAAGGTTAGCAGGCTTGGCTGGGATACAGCCCTGAGGGCACTGGTCTAATCCTTGAGAGAAGGCAGCAAACTACTTACAGGCAGATGGCATGGAAACAGTGACCTGTACACCACCTGGTGCAAACAGTGGGGCAATTATACACTCATCATGGAGAGTATCCCTGAGAGGCAGTGTTCAGAACAAGGGGACAAAGGAGGTAGGACAGAGGAGGTGTGCGGGACCATTTTCCTCCTCTTCCCCACAGCATAGACACAGAGCCATCTGCTGGAAACAATGTCATCCCCACACTGGCTGCCTAAGATGCTTACACCAACCCCACATTCCTGTGCTCTGGTGAGACTGGCCTTCTAGGTCAATCAGGCTTGCCTAAGTCCCAATGGAGTGTCCCCTTCCCCAGGAGACCAGCGGAAGCTCATGACCACACCACCTCTCTTGACCAGACAGTTCTGCAGAGCTTCACTTCGAGTGGCAGTCATTTCAAGTCTCATTTAAGAAGCAGATCGGAGCTGACCTAGATAAAACTCAGCACATTCTGGCCAAGGACCATACATTGTCCATACAACTGGCCTGAAGGAAAGTGCAGCCAGAACACAAAACAGTGTACGCGACACACACCACAGACACTCCCTGATGTGTCAGGCCCTGGACACTAGATGACCTCCATTTCATAAAGCCATTCATCTCACAGGCAGCTAACATAATGAACTTTTGTAACACAGAGAAGGTAAAAACTCAGCCAAAATGCCAAGACAAGAGGAATGCATCCCAAATGAAAGAACAAGATAAGGTCATGGCCAGAGACATGGAAGGAACACTTCCAAACTCATTCTATGAGGCCAGCTTGGCCTTGAGTCCAAACTGGACAAAGATCCCACCAAAAAGGAAACTACAGACCAATTTCCCTGATGAACCTGGATGCAAAAATTCTCAACAAAAAGTAGCGAACCGGATCCAAGAATACATACAAATAATTATTCACCACAATGAATTGAATTTATTCCTGGGATGCACCACCAATTCAATATCTGCAGATCAACTGATGTGATACATCACATTGAGAAAAGAAAGGATAACAACCATATGATCCTCTCAATAGATGCAGAAAGAGCATTTGACACAATGCAGCATCCTTTCTTGATGAAAAAAAAAGCACGCATGAAAGGAAGGATAGAAAGATCTTGTCTGAATATCAGTATGTCCAGATATGAAAGTCTCACAACTAATATCATCTTCAATGAGAAAAACTGAGAGCTTTCCCCCTAAGGTCAGGAACACGACTGGGATGTCCACTCTCACCACTGTTATTCCACAAACTGTTGGAAGTTCTAACCTCAGCAAGCAGACAACAAAAGGAAATACAAGGCATCCAAATTGGCAAGGAGGGTCAAACTTTCCCTCTTCGCAGACGTGATACTTTCCAAGGAAATCCCAAAGACTCCATGGAAAAACCGTTAGGACTGATACTGGAAATCAGGAAAGTCTCAGGATATAAAATCAATATACAGAAGTTGATTGCATTTCTATACTCCAATAATGAGTCAGCAGAGAGAAATCAAGGATTGATGTACTTTACAACTGCACTGAAAACCATCAAACACCCAGGGGTAAACATAACCAAAGAGGTAAAAGATCAGTACACTTAAAACAATAGAGGAGCGACTGGGTGGCTCAGTCGGTTAGTGCCAACTTCGGTTCAGGACATGATCCCACATTTGTGGGTCTGAGTCCCGTGATGGGCACTGTGCTGATAGCTCGGAGCCTGGAGCCTGCTTCAGAGTCTGTGCCTCCCTCTCTTTCTCTTTCTGCCCCTCCCCTGCTCATGTGCTCTCTCTTTCTCTCTCTCAAAAATGAACAAAGATTAAAAAAATAAAGGAACAAACCATACAACATCTATGAAAGAAATGGAAGAAACACAAAGAAACGGAAAAACATTCCATGCTCATGGATGAGAAGAATAAATATTATTAAAATGTCAATACTACCCAAAGCAATTGACACATTCAATGCAATCCCTATCAAAACAACACCAGCATTCCTCACAGAACTAGAACAAACAACCCTAAAATTTGTAGGGAGCCAGAAAAGACCCCAAATCGCCAAAGTCATGTTGAAAAAGAAAACAAAGCTGGAGACATTAAAATCTGGACTTTATGGTGTATTAGAAAACCGCAATCATCAAGACAGTATGGTACGGGCACAAAAACGGACACAGACATCAATGGAACAGAATGGGGAACCCATAAATGGACCCTCAAACATATGGCTGAGTAATCTTTGATAACACTGGAAAGAATATCCAATGGAAAAACAAAAGTCTCTTCAGCAAATGGTACCGGGAAAACTGGACAGTGAGAAGATTGGACCTGGACTATGTTCTTAAACCACACACACAGACACACACACAGACACAGACACACACACACACACACACACACACACACACACACACACACACACACCTCAAAATGGATGAAAGATATAAATGTAAGAAAGGGACCATCAAAATCCTAGCGGAGAAAACAGATAATCTACCTCCTTGATCCTGGCCACAACAACTTCTTGCTTGTCATGTCTCCAAAGCAAGGGCAATAAAAACCAAAATGAACTATTAGGACCTCAAGATAAAAAGCTTCTGAACAGCAGAGGACAGAATCAGCAAAACTGAAAGGCCACTGAATGAAATGGGAGAAGATATTTGCAGGTGACATATCAGATAAAGGGTTAGTATCCAAAATCTATAAACAATTATCACACTCAACACCCAAAAACCAAATAATCCGGTGAAGAAATGGGCAAAAGACATGAACAGACACTTTAAGAAAGATGACATCCAGATTGGTCACACATGAAAAGATGCTCAATCTCACTTGTCATCACTGAAATACAAATCAAAACCACAATGAGATATCCCCACACACCTATCAGAATGGCTAAAATTAACATCTCCGAAAAAGACAGATGTTGGCAAGGATGCAGAGAAATAAACGCTTTTGAAGTGCTGGTGGGAATGCAAAGTGATGTAGACACTCTGGAAATAGTATGGAGATTTGTCAGAAAAACTAAAAATAGAACTACACTAGGACCCAGCAATTGCACTACTACGTATTTATCCAAAGGATACACTAACGCTGAGTCCAAGTGGAACATGCACTGCAATGTTTATAGCAACATGATCAACAATAACTAAATTATGCAAAGAGCCCAAATGACCATTGACAGATGAATGGATAAAGAAGATGTGGTATAGTCATACAATGGAATATTACTCCGCGGTAAAAAGAATTAAATCTTGCTATTTGAAACAACATGGATGGAACCAGACTTGATTATGCTAAGCAAAATATGTTAGAGAAAGACACACATCATATGATTTCTCTCATCTGTGGAATTTAATACAACTGATGAACGTAGTGAAAGGAAAGCAAAAATAAGATACAAACAGAGAGGGAGTCAAACGATAAGAGACTCTGAAATACAGAGAAGAAACTCAGGGTTCCAGGAAGGTTACTGAATAGGGGTATGGGCTAAATGGGTGATGGGCATTACGGGCGCACTTGGGATGAGTATTGGGTATATTTTGTACTTGATGGATCTCTAAATTCTACTGCTGAAACTTTATTCCACTATAAAGTAACTAACGTGGGCTTAAATTAAAAAAAAAGAAATATTAAAAAGAAGTAAATAAATGTACTACCAGTCAAAAGAAAAGAATATTTAAATCGGGCTCTTTGAGTGGAAATCTAGGACTAAAAGTGTTAGAGACAAGAAAGGATCAGAGAAAACATCAAGAAACAATGGCAAAACAACTAGTAGAATGGCACTCAATATATACCTATTAATAATCACTCTAAATGTACATGGACTAAATGCTCCAATCATAAGACATTGGATAGGGAGTCAGAATGGACAAAACAAACAAACAAACAAACAAACAAACAAAAACAACACCTATCTAGATGCTGCCTACAAAGCTTTATTTGGACTTAAGTCACCTTCAGATTTAAAGTGAGAGGATGAAGAAACATTTATTATGCCAATAATGTCAAAAGAAAGCCAGTAGCAATACTGATATCAGGCAAAATAACCTTTAAAACCGAGACTCTATTTTGGCACACTTTGGGTAAATACCTAATAATGACATTTCATGAAGCCAGTATTTATAGCAGCATTATCAACAGTAGCCAAACTATAGAGAAAGCCCAAGTATCCATCAACTGATGAAGGTATATAGAAGTTGTGGTGTGTGTGTGTATGTATGTATACGGATATATACATATGTACATATGTGTACGTTCATATATACAAACATGTGTATATACAAAGAAATATAACTCAACTTCAAGAAGAATGAAATCTTGCCATTTGCAATGATGTGGATGGAGCTAGCATGTATTATGCTAAGTGAAATATGTCAATCAGAGAAAGACAAATACATGATTTCACTCATGTGGAATTGAAGAAAGAAAACAGATGAAAACATGGGAAGGGGGCAGGAAACGAGAAGAGTGGTAACAAACTACATGACTCTCTTAATGTTAGAGAAAAAAAAAAAACGAAGGCTCATGGAGGGAAATGGGTCAGTGCTGGGCTAGATGTGGGATGAGTATTAAGGAGAGCACTTGTTGGGATGAGCACTGGGTATTGTATGTAAGGGATGAATCACCAAATTCTGCTCCCAAATCCGAGAATGCACTGTATGTCAACTATGACTTAAATTAAAATAAATAAATAAATAAATAAATAAATAAATACAGCTTTAACAAGAGATGAAAACGGATGCTATCTCATACTAAAGGGGACAATGAAACAAGAAGATCCAATGATTGTAAATTTTGATGCACCCAACATGCGATCACCAAGTATATAAAATATTTAACAACAACCATAAAGGAACTGATTATTTATAATATAATGATAGTAGAGGACTTTAACACATCGCTCACATGAAAGGACAGAAGCTGTAAACAGAAAATCAACAAGGAAACAATGGCTTTGAATGACACACTGGACCAGATGGGTTTAACAGATATATTTAGAACACTCCATACTAAAATGGCAGAGTACATATTCTTTTCAAGCGCACATGGTACATTCTCCAGAATTGATCATATTCTAGGTCACATATCAGAAGAAGAACAGCAGAAGAAAGGAAGTAATAGAGATTCAGACAGAAATAAGGGATATTCAAACCAAAAAGACACTAGACAAAATCAATGAAACCAGGGGCTGGTTCTTTGAAAACAGTAATCAACATGAAAACTTCTAGGCAGACTTTTCAGTAAGAAGAGAGAAAGGACTCCAATAAATAAAATCACAAATAAGAAAGGAGAAATAACAGTCCACACCACAAAAATACAGTTAGAAGTTAATATTATGAACAACTATATGCAACAAATTGCACACTGAGAAAAATGGACAAATTCCTAGAAACACACAAACTACCAAAACTGAAACAGGAAGATACATAAAATCTGAAAACAGAAAGAAATCAAATCAGTAATAAAAAAAAAATCTCCCCCCAACACAAAAGTTCTGGGCCAGATGGTTTAACTGATGAATTCTACCACCCATTTAAGAAAGAGGTAATATGTATTCTCCTCAAATTATTCCGAAAAATAAAAAAGAAGGAAAACTTATAAATTCATCTTATGAGGCCATCATTACCCTGATACCAAAACGAGATGAAGCTTCCACTAAAACCGAAAAATGGCGGGGTGCCTGTGTGACTCGGGGTGTTTACTGTCCAACTCTTAATTTCGGACTAGGACATTATCTTGCGGTGCGTGGGTTCGAGTCCCATGTTGGACCCTGCCATGACAGTGTGGTGCATGGCCAGGATTCTCTCTCTCCCTGTCTCTCTGCCCCTCCCTCACTATATGTACTCTATCTAAGGAAAGAAATAAGCATTTAAAAAGATGTTTAAAAAATTTTTAAATAACACTGCAGCCCAATCGCCTGATGGGTATGTATGCCGAAATTCTTATTAAAATACCTTCAAATTAAAGTCAACAATACATTAATAGAATCATTTGCCATAATCAAGTGGGATATATTCCTAGGCTGCAAGGGTGGTTCCACATTCACAGATCAATCAACATGATGCACCACAGTAATAGAAGAAAGGATAAGAACAATACGATGCTTTCAACAGATGCAGGAAAACTATTTGACAAAATGTCACATCCATTCATGATAAAACCCCTCAGCAAAGTACATTGAGAGTCAACCTACCTGCACATAATAAAGGTCATCTAGGAAAAACCCACAGCTCATCTCATCCTCAATGGGGAAAAATTGAAAATTTTTCCTCTAAGGTCAGGGACAAAACAGGGATGACACGTCTCACAACTGTTTTTCCACACAGTACGGGAAACCCTAACCACAGCACTCAGACAACAAAAAGAAATAAGAGGCATCCAAATCGGCAAGGAAGAAGTAGCACACTCACTATTTGGAACTGACATGATGTGTTCTATAAAAAAACATGAAAGATTCCCTTAAAAATTGCTAGAATTGATATATGAATTCCACAAGTCACAATATACAGAAATCAAGCAACATAGATGTATTGCATTTCTAACACAAATCATGAATTAACACAGAGAGAAAGTAAGGGATCAATCCCATTGACAGGCTCACAAATACCACAAGAAACCAGGAATAAACCTAACCAAAGAGGTGAAACACCTGTACTCTAAAGGCTATGAAACACTGATGAAATAAATGGAAGAGGACACAAAGAAATGGACATACATTTCATGTTCATGGATGGGAAGCACAAAATACTGTTAAAATGTCTACACTTCTCAAAACAATCTACACATATAATGAAATCCCTATCACACTAACAAAAACATTTGTGACAGAACAAGAACAAATCATCTCAAAATTTGTATGGAATAACAAAAGTCCCCAAACAGCCAAAACAAACTTGAAGAAGAAAAGCAAAGCTGGAGACATCACAATTCCAGACTTCAGGTAATATTACAAAGCTGTACTGATCAGAACAGTATGGTACTGACAAAACAACAACAAAAAAACACAGAGGCATAGATCAATAGAATAGAAACGCAGAAATGAACTCACACCTATATGGTCAATTAATTCTCAACAAAGCAGGAAAGAACATCCAATGGAAAACAAGATAGTCTTGGGACACAGGGGTGGTTCAGTCAACAAAGGGTGTGATTGTTAATTCAGCTCAGGTTATGATCTCAGGGCAGTGCAGAGCATGCGTAGGATTCTCTGTCTCCATTTCTCTCTGCCCTTCTTCTGCATGCTCTCTCTCAAAAATAAGTATATAAACTTTGAAAAGGGCTCCTCAACATATGGTTTTGGAAAAACTGGACAGCATCCTGCAAAACAAAACAAAAACAACAATGGACCACTTTCTTTTTTTTTAAAATTTTTTAACCTTTATTTATTTTTGAGACAGGGAGAGACAGAGCATGAAGGGGGGAGGGGCAGAGAGAGAGGGAGACACAGAATCGGAAGCAGGCTCCAGGCTCCGAGCCGTCAGCACAGAGCCCGACGCGGGGCTCGAACTCGCAGACCGCGAGATCGTGACCTGAGCCGAAGTCGGCCGCTCAACCGACTGAGCCACCCAGGCGCCCCAAGGACCACTTTCTTACAACATACACAAAAATAAATCCAACATGGACAAAGACCTATATGTGAAACCGGAAACCATAAAAATCCCAGAGGATAACACGGGTAGTATCTTATTTGACATTGCCTGTGCAAATGTCTTTATAGATATATCTCTAGAGGTAAGGGAAACACAAGCAAAAATAATGAGGCTTCATAAAAATTCAAACCTTCCATCACCTAGGAAATAATCAACAAAACTAAAACACCTACAGAATGATATTTGCAAACGACATCAGATAAAGGGTTAGTGCCCAAAATATACAGTTATACAGCACCCAAACAATGAGAAATCTGATTAAAAATGGGCAGAAGACACGAATGGACATTTCCCGAAAGAAGACATATACCTGGCCAAGAGACACATGAAAAAATACTCAACAATACGGATCTTCAGGGAAATACAATTCAAAAGTACAATGAGATAACACAGCACATCTGTCACAATGACGAAAATCAATGAAGGATGAAACAGCAGGTGTTGCCAAGGAAGTGGGGAAAGAATAACCCTCCTGCACTGTGGGTAAGAATGCAAACTGGGGCAGCCAGTCTGGAAAACATTATGGAGATTTCTTAAAAAAAAAAAAACACAACTGGAAATAGAAGTACCTTATGATCCAGCAATTTCACTACAAGGTATTTCCACAAAGAATACAAAATCTTCAAAGGGATACATGCACCATGATGTTTACACCAGTATTTTCTACAACAGCCAAATTACAGAAACTATCCAAGCATCCATCAACTGATGAATAAATTGAGATGTAGTCTATGGAATGTAATATTATTAGGCCGTAAAAACATGAAATCTTGTCATTTGCCATGAGCTGGATGGAGTGAGAGAATGTTATTCTGGGTGAAATAAGCCTTTCAGACAAAGACAAATACCCAATGATTTCACTAACACATGGAAATAAAACAAAACAAAGCGGGGGGTGGGCAGTGACAAACAGACTCTAACTGGGAAACAAACTGAGGGCTTCCAGAGCAAGGTGGGGAATGGGTGAAACAGCTGCTGGGGATTAAGAAGTGCACCTGGGATGAGCACCGGATGACGTGTGGAAGGGTTGCTCTATATTTTACACCTGAAACTAATACTACACTGTATCTTCACTCACTGCAATTTAAATTAAAGATAACGTACGTTAATGACAGGTATCTACCAGGTTTTCTGTAATTTGCAATCACTTAATTAGGTTGGAAAAATAACCATGCAACTTTTTAAAAAGCATGTATGATGTGGGGGACAGTTTGTGCCCTTACCTTGGTCTCTGGTTCTAGCAGGACTCGGAAAATGGGTCCCAGCTCATTCTTCTAGGAGTTCCCAAGACGAGCATTTCATGTATTCATGTCCTAACGGAATTCAGCTCCTGTTCTTCTGAATTTCTGTCAGGGTTTCTTCCCGGAAACAAGCCTGAATCTGGAACAAACCATCGACTGCATCGATGAGGTGATGTCGTGGGACTCCGCAATCCACAAGACCTTTAGTAAAATATGTCTTGTTCAAATACTGTCCAGGAAGGGCAGGAATGAAACACGGGAACAGCCCAGAAAATGCAAGGGTCTGTGCAGCTCAGCAACCAGCTTGCCCAGGGAAGCCACCCAGCGCCCATTCCTCAGCACTCAGTACAATAAGACAAATTCTCTCTGGCGACTCAGGAGATGCCAAGTTGCTACAAAGCTCCCAAGATCTCCCCTGGGGCGGGCGGCAAAACCTGCTGGAAATGCAGCTCTGCTCTCTGTACTCAGGCAGCTGAAGAGGCTCTGAGTACTCTGGGAGCAATCAAAGCCCTTCCTGCTCTCAGGTGCCCTGGGTCAGAAAAGCCGATGGTACACCTTCTGCTGGCCATCACTGCCTGGGCAGAGGAACCTGCCTCTCCGGGTCTGTGGTGCTCGAGCTCTCTCTGTTGGCCATCATGGGAATTTTTGAAATGTGCAAGGCCCTGGTCACTCAGCTGAGACACTGAAGGTGCCTGGGCAACTAAACCTGTTGTCCACATTGGGAAAGGTTTTAATGACAGGGCCTGGGACACAAAGAAATATTTTCCTCCTCCTTTCTTGTGAGTGAAGAAAGAAACCGAATTTATTAACGTAATGACATCATTTGTAATGGTTTAAGCAATGTTCACAGAAAAATAGACCGCCAATTTACACTTGCTGAGCAAGTGGTAATTGCGTTTACCACCAAAATACTTAGGTTAGATAAAGAATGAACCCCTTTGAGAGAGATACCGGCAGCAGCTATGGAATGAATGAGTCCTAGGGATACAAGGGACAGCCAATGGAATGGAGTCAATCCTGTAATAATACTGTTGCATGCTTTCACAGGATAGCTACACTTGTGCTTAAGTACAATATAATTCATAGACATATGGAATGACTACAATGTATGCCTAAAACTCATACAACAAATGTGTGAACAATATCTCAATTAAAAATAGACATCCTTTACACTATCTTTAATTTCTCCTTCTTTGCCAATAAACTATCATTCCTGGGGCGCTTGGGTGGCTTCGTCGGTTAAGCGTCCAACTTTGACACAAGTCGTGATCTTGCAGTCCATGAGTTTGAGCCCCGCGTCAGGCTCTTTCCTGAGAGCTTAGAGCCTTGAGCCTGCCTCAGATTCAGTATCTCCCACTCTCTCCCCCCTCCCCAGCTTGGGCTCTCTCAAAAAAAGAAAAAAGAAACATTAAAAATGAAAATAATTCCTAATTTGGAATCTGTGAAATTCCATTTATACCAGATTCTCTAACATCACCATCTTGATGTGGGGAGCTTATCTGAAAAGTCACTAATAATATCTTTGATGACATATGTGACAAGGTCAGAATGAAACTTGCAGGGAGCTATGAATCAGTTGTGAATTTACAGTATGTATCCTTGGCTAATATTTCCAATGAAATGTGCTTTAGGGACACGGATGGATGAAATAATGTCCACCAGTCATAGGGGTAAATATCCTATAGGACCATTATGCCTTCAATTACTAATTGCCATCTCTTCAGAATTAAAAGAAAGCTTGGACAAGAAAATGTCTTTGAATTTCATGTAAGAGAAGACTAGAGTGTTTTATAGTGTTCACCTACCTTCTGGAATCCTCAGATTAGTTGTGGACAGGAGGATAGCAACCCACGATTGGGATGCACATCGCTGGTCCCAGAGGGAGGATATGGACCTTATTGTCAATTTTTTTTTAATCAATATCAGCAGTCCACCTATGCCAGGTACAGACTTCCGGACCTGGGGACAACATGATGCCTGGGTTCAGAACTTGAGGAAGGCCAGCTGGTGGGGGAGGGGGGAAATCCAACAGGGCCTGGGGCAGTGAGAGAGATGGCCCCAGGACACCTCCCCACAGGGCAGACTTGGAGTATACCTGCCAAAGAGCAGCACAATCTCCCTCAAGACATCCCTCTCCATGACAGATCATGAGGCTGAGCCTCACAATTCCAGAAGAAATGAGGGATACCCATCTGTTCAATTCCAATGGCTTCTGCAGAGCTTGAACCCAGGGATGTTGGAGTCTTGGGGTCATGGAACTCTGGTGACCATGATACAAGCCCTTTTTTCCCCAGCACTCAGAGCCACCTCATACATCCCCTCTCCCCTGATGCATCTAACGCCATCCACATACCTCGAGCAGGTGTCTACCTTCCTCTTTGTCACTGTTTCTCTATAACCACATCTCTCTATGTTTCTTCCTTTCAGTCTTTAGAAGTGGTGTAACATACGGTGCTAACCTTTATTCTTATACACATGAATATCCAATTTTCCCAGCACCAGTTATTCAAGAGACTATCACTACGTCATTTCCAAAGCACGACTGCAGCTGCACGAGAGGATTCCTGAGGCATATCCGAAGTGTCCCCCATACATTTGTCTGGAATTGGAACCCAAAGACTTATCCTGACTGACATCCTCCCTGGGGGCACCACTCAGCCCCTCAGGGAGACAATGGCACTCTTGTGGAATCAGTGCTTGGAGCCTCCTGGGACCTAACACTACCCGAAACCGTAACCCAAACCATATCCCTCAATCTACACTTAACCCTATCTCTAACCCTAACGCTGTACTTCTCCTGAAACTTCGCATGGCCCTCAATCAGCCTTCTAGGAAGATCATGAAACTGGAGTCGCTTCAGCCCTGGTGACTTCCCAGGACAGAACCCTAACCCTAGCTAAGGCTCTCTCCCCATGTGGAATAAATTTCAAGTCTGACAACAGCACACACATGAGATCGACAATCAGTGCAAAAATACTCGGCATGGAACATGGAAATTCACCATGTCATTTGCAAAGCGCGACTGCAGCTGCATGAGGATTCCTGAGGCCTACGTGTAGGGTGGCCAAAACATTTTTCTGGCCTTGGAACCCAAAGCCTAATGCTGACCGGCACCCTCCTTTGTGTAGTGCGCTCAACCCTTCAGGGAGACAACTGTGGGTTCAGTGCCTGGAGTCTCCTGGGACCTAACACAAACCCTATCCATGACCCAAACCATAACCCTCACCCTACACCTAACCCTATCTAGCACACTAACTCTATAGTGGACTCACAGCCACACATTTTCCCTCACTTCATCTTCCATGGAGTTAACAACACTGGTGTCGCTTCAGCCCTGGCAACTTTGCTGGACCCAATCCTAAACCCAGCTACGCTTCTCTTCCCATGGGGTCCCAATTCCAAAGTCTGACAATGCCACGCAGACGGGTTCAAGAATCGGTGCAGAAATACTCGGTATGGAGCGTGTAACATCACCATGTCGTTTCCAAAGCGCGACTGCATCTGCACAAGAGGATTCCTGAGGCCTACCCGAAGGATGGCCCATACATTCATCTGGCCTTGGAACCCAAAGACTAATCCTGACCAGCACCCTCCCTCATGTCCCTCACTCAGCCCTTTGGGGAGACGAGGCTCTGCTGTGGTGTCAGTGCCTGGAGCCTCCTGGGACCTAACACTAACCCTAAACATAACCCTAATTGTAACACTCACCCTACACTTAACCCATTCTCTAACACTAACCATACACTTGATGCGCACCCTCCCATGTGCCCTCATTTCAGCCCTTGAGGGAGATCACAAAACTGGAGTCGCTGGAGCCGGGTCTATTTCACTGGACCGAATCCTAACCCTAGCTAAGAATCTGTCACCATGGGGACCCAATTCAAAAGTCTGACAACAGCCCGCTCAAGGGTTCAAACATCGGTGCAGAAATATTCGGCATGGAACGTGGAACATCAGTATGTCATTTTCTAAGGGTGACTGCAGCTGCAAGAGAGGTTTACTGAGGCCTACCCGAAGGGTGGCCCATATATATGTGTGGCCTAGAATCCAAAGGCTAAGCATGACCGGCACCCTCCCTTGTGTCTTCCACTCAGCCATTTGGGGAAACAACTGCACTACCTTGGGTTCAGTGTCTAGAGGCTCCTGAGACCTAAACCTAACAGAAACTCTAACCAGAACCCTCAGGCGAACCCAAACCCTATACGAACTCTAAGCATACACTTGAAGCGCACCGTCACATGGGTCCTCACTTAAGCCCTCCAGGAAGGTCACGAGACTGGTCTCGTCAACATTGGCGATGTCCCTGGATCGAACCCTAACCCTAGCTACAGCTCTCTCCCCATGGGTACCCAATATCAAAGTCTGACAACCCCACGTGCCTGGGGTCCTGAAGCAGTGCAAGATCACCTGGCATAGAACCTGGAACATCACTATGTTGTTTCCAAGCGCCACTGTAGCTGCCCCTGAGAATTCCTGAGGCCTACCCGACCAGTGGCCCATACAGTTGTCTGGCCTTTGAAACCAAAAATTAATCCTGACAAGCACTATCCACTGTGCCCTCACTCAGCCCTTCAGGGAGAGAACTGCACTGCTGTGGGGTCAGCGCTTGGATCCCCCTGGGAACTAACCCTAACCCTAACACTAGCCACGATTTCAACAGATCCCTAACCCTATCTCAATTCAAAGCCTACTCATGACCTGCACCTTCGCATGGGCCCTCAATACAACCCTCTATGGAGATCACAAGACTGGATTCACGTTGGCACTGGTGATGTCACTCAATCGAACCCCAAATTTAGCTAAGGTCTCTCCCCATGGGGACCCAATACCAAAGTCTGAAAACGCCACGTGTCTGGGTGCATGAAGCGGTACAGAATCCCTCGGCAAAAAACCTGGAACATCACCATGTCCTTTCAAAGGCCTGGCTGCAGCTGCCCAAGGGGATTCCTGAGGCCTCCCTGAAGGGTGACCGATACATTTGTCTGGCCTTGGAACTCAAAGACTAATCCTGACCGGCATCCTCCCTTGTGTACTCCACTCAGCCCTTCGGGGAGACAGTTGCTCTGATGTGGGGTCAGTCCTGGAGTCTCCTGGGACACACCCTAACCCTAACCATAATCCTAACCCTAGCCCTCAACTTACTCCTAACCCTATCTATCACACTAACTCTACAGCAGGCCCACAGCTGTGCATGTGCCGTCACCTCAGTCCTCCATGGAATTCATGATACTGGTGTCGCCTCAGCCCTGTCGATGTCCCTGGTCCGAACCCTAACCGTAGCTATGGCTCTCTCCCCATGGGACCCAACTCCAAAGTCTGACTACAACACGCACACGGGTTCGAAAATAGGTGCAGAAACACTTGGCATGGAACCTGAAACATCACCATGTGATTTCCAAAGCACGAGTGTGTCTACAAGAGAGTATTTCTGAGGCCTACCTGAAGAACGTCCCATACATTTGTCTGGTCTTGGAACCCAAAGACTAATCCTGACTGGTACCCTCCCTTGTGTACTCCACTCAGCCCTTCGTGGAGACACGTGCACTGTTGGGGTTTCAGTGGCTGGAGCATCCTGGGTCCTAAGTCTAACCCTAACCTTAACCCTAACCATAACCCTCAACCTACACCTAACCCTGTCTCATTAAAAAGGACACATCAGAATCAGAGGGCTCCCAGAAGATGAAGAGAGAGACAAAGGGGTAGAAGTGTTAAGTCAGCAAATCATAGCGGATATATATATTTTTTTTTACCTAGGAAAAGGCACAGACATTAATGTCCAGGAAGCACAGAGGACTCTCATAAGATTCCACAAAAATCCACCAGTAAAAGGAATATCATATTCAAATTCACAAAATACTCAGGCAAGGAAAGAATCATGAATGCAGCAAGGGAAAAAAGTCCTTGACCAACAAGGGAAGACAACAAAGATCAGGTTTGCAGCAGACCTACCCACAGAGGCTTGGCAGGCCAGAAAGGAGTGGCAAGATATACTCAATGTGCTGAATCAGAAAACTATGCAGCCAAGAGTTCCTTATCCAGCAAATCTGTCATTCAAAATAGAAGGACAGATTAAAAGTTTCCCAGACAAATAAAACTTAAAGGAGTTCGTGACCACTAAGCAATTCCTCAAGGAATATTCAGGGGGGCTCCCTGAGGGGAGAAAAGATAAAAATAAAAATAAAAAAACACCAAAAGTACCAAAGACTGGATAGCACAAACAAATACCACAAAATCCAGCGCTACAAGACACATAATGGCAATAATCTCATATCTGTGAGTACTCACTCTAAACGTCAATGGCATAGATGCTCCAATCAAAAGACACAAGGTAACAGGGTGGGGAAAAAGCAAGGTCCATCTATATGCTGTTTACAAGAGACCCATATTATACCTAAACACACCTTCAGATTGAAAGTAAGGGGCTGCAGAACCTTGTATCATGTTAATGATAGCCAAAGAAAGACAGAGTAGCCTTACTCATATCAGACAATCTAGACTTCAAAATAAAGACTGTAACAAGAGATGAATAAGTGTGTTGTATCTTAATTGAGGGGGTCTACCCACCAAGAAGAATTAACAATTGTAAACATTTATGCTCCCAATGTGAGAGCACCCAAAGATATAAATCAATTAATCACAAATATAAAGAAGCTCATTGATAATAAAACCATAATAGTATGGGACTTCAACACCCCATTATGACAACAGAAAGATCATTTAAACAGAAAATCAACAAACAAACAATGGATTTGAGTGAGACACTGGACCAGATGGATTTAGCAGTTATATTCAGAACATTTCATCCTAAAGCAGCAGAATGTACATTCTTCTCCAGGACACATGGAACGTCTGCAGAATAGATATCATACTGGAAAACAAATCAGCCCTTAACAAGTACAAAAAGTTCGAGATCATACCGGGCATATTATCAGACCACAATGCTATAAAACTCAAATTCAACCACAAGAAACAATTTGGAAAGATAACAAACACTTGGAGACTAAAGAACATACTACTATAGAATGAATGGTGCAATACAAGCTGGTGCAGCCACTCTGTAAACAGTATGGAGTTTCCTCAAAAAACTAAAAACAAAACTACCCTACGACCCAACAATTGCACTGCTAGGCATTTATTGAAGGGATACAGGTGTGCTGTTTTGAAGGGACACATGCACCACCCCCATGATTATAGCAGCACTGTCAACAATAGCCAATGTATGGAAAGAGCCCAAATGTCCACCAATGGAAGAATGGATAAAGAAGTGATATATATATATATAGATATATATATATATATATAGATATATATATATATAGAGATATATATATATATATAGATATATATATATACACACACACACACACACACACATATATACACACACACACACACATATATTGATATGTATAGGTGATATATATATATATATCACATATATATGAGTGATATATATGTATATGTGTGTGTGTGTATATATATATATATATATATATATATATATATATATATATATATGACTGAAATCTTGCCATTTGTAACTACGTGGTTAGAACTGTAGGGTATTATGTTAAGTGAAATTAGAGAAAGACAAAAATCATATTACTTCACTCACATGAGGACTTTAAGAGACAAAACATGTGAACATAAGGGAAGGGAAACAAAAATAAAATAAAAACAGTGAGGGGGACAAAACAGAATGGACTCATAACTATGTAGGACAGACAGAGTGTTACTGGACGGGATGTGGGAGGGGGTTGGGCTAAATGGGTGAGGGGCATTAAGGAATATTCTCATGAAATCATTGTTGCACTATATGCTAACTAATTTGGATGTAAATTTTAAAACATAAAAAATAAAATTAAAAAAAAGGAATGAATGGGTGAACCAAGAAGTTAAAGAGAAAATTAAAAAATACATGGAAGCCAACGAAACGGATAACACCGCACCCCTAAGCCTCTGGGATTCAGCAAAGATAGTCTTAAGAGGAAGTTTATAGCAATCCAGGCCTTCCAAAAGAGGTAAAAATGTCTCAGATACACAGCCCAACGTTATACCTTAAAGAGCTGGAAAGAGAACAACAAATAAAACCAAAACCAGCAGAAGACAAGAAATGATAAAGATTACAGCAAAAATCAATGCTATCGAAACTGAAGACAAAAACAAAAACACACACAGAAAAAACAACAACAAATAACCACCCTCCACCCACACACAAAAGAGTAGAACAGATCAATGAAACCAGAAGCTTGTTCTTTGAAATAATTAATAACATTGATAAACCACTCGCCAGTTGGATCAAAAAGAAAAAGGAAAGGACCCAAAGAAATAAAATCACGAATGAAAGAGGAGAGGTCACAACCAACACAGCAGAAATACAAATAATAAGAGAATATTATCAGCAAATATATGCCAATAAAATGGACAATCTGGAAGAAAGAGACAAATTCCTAGAAATATATAAACTAACAAAACTGAAACAGGAAGAAATAGAAAATTTGAACAGACCCATAACCAGTAAAGACATTGACTTAGTTATCAAAAATTTCCCAAGAAAAGAGCCCACGGCCAGATGGCTTTCCAGGGGAATTCTACCAAACATTTAAGGAAGAGTTAACACCTATGCTCTTGAAGCTGTCCCAAAAAAAGAAATGGAAGGAAAACTTCCAAACGTTTTCTCTGAACCCAGCATTACCTTGATTCCAAAACCAGAAAAAGACTCACTAAAAAGGAGAAGTATACACAAATTTTCATGATGAACATGGATACAAAAATCTTCCACAAGATATGAACCAACCAGATCCAACAATACATTTAAACGTTACTCACCACGACCAAGTGGGATTAATACCTGGAATGCAAATCGGGTTCAATATCCACAAAACAATCGATGTGAGTTATCACATCGATAAAAGAAAGGACAAGAACCACATGATCCTCTCAATAGATGCAGAGAAAGCATTTGACAAAATACAGCATCCTTTCTTGATAAAATCCCTCAAGAACGTAGGGATAGAAGGATCATACCTCGAGATCATAAAAGGCATATATGAAAGACCCGACGCTAATATATCCTCAAAGGGGCAAAACTGAGAGCTTTCCTCCTAAGGTCAGGCACAAGACAAGGATGTCCACTCTCGCCACTGGCATTCAACATAATATTGGAAGTCTTAGCCTCAGCAATCAAACAACACAAAGACATAAAAGGCATCCAAATCGTCCAGGAGGAGCTCAACCTTTCACTCTTCATAGATGGCATGAAACTCTATGTGGAAAACCCACAATAGTCAACAAAAAACTGCTAGAAATAATACAGGAATTTAGCAAACTGGCAGGATATAAAATCAAAGCACAGAAATCAGTTACATTCCTACGCACCAACAATGAAGCAAGAGAAAGAGGGATCAGGGAATCGATCCCATGTAAAATTGCACCAAAACCCATAAAATACCTAGGAATAAATCTAACCAAGTAGTTGAAAAATCTATACACTGAAAACTATAGAAAGCTTATGAAAGAAATTGCAGATGGCAAACACACAGAAAAGACAAATATTGCATGCTCCTGGATAGGAAGAACAAATAGTGTTAAAATGTCAAAAGTACCCAGAACAATCTACATAGTCAACACAATACCTATCAAAATAACACCATCATTCTTCACAGAGCTACAACAAAGAATCCTACAATATGTATGGAACCAGAAAAGACCCTGAATAGCCAAAGCTATCTTGAAAAAGAAAACCAAAGTAGGAGGCATCACAATCCTGGACTTCAAGCTGTATTACAAAGCAGTAATCACCAAGACAGTATGCTCTTGGCACAAGAACAGACACCCAGATGAGTGGAAGAGAATACGAACACAGAAATGGACCCAGAAACGTACGGCCAACTAATCTTTGACAAAAAGGATAGAATATCCAATGGAATAAATACAGTCTCCTCAGCAAGAGTGCTGGGAAAACTGGACAGCGACATACAGAAGAATGAGTCTGGACCACTTTCTCACACTCAAAATGGACGAAAGACACTCAAAATGGATGAAAGACCTAAATGTAACACAGGAAGCCATCAAAACCCTCGAGGAGAAAGCTGGCAGAAACCTCTTTGATGTTTGCTTCCACAACTTCTTAGTCAACAAGTCTCCAGAGGCAAGGGAAACAAAAGCAAAAATGAACAATTAGGACCTCATCAAAATAAAAAGCTTCTGCACAGTGAAGGAAACAATCAGCAAAACTAAAAGGCAACCAACAGAATGGGAGAAGATATTTGCAAAAGACATATGAGATAAAGGATTAGTATGCAAAATCTATAAAGAACATATTGAACTCAATACCCAAAAAACAAGTAATCCAGTGTAGAAATGAGCCAAGACATGAGCAAACACTTTCCAAGGATGACATCCAGATGGCCAAATGAAACATGAAAAAATGCTCAACATCACTCATCATCATGGAAGTACAAATCAAAAACACAATGAGATAACACCTCACCCCTGTGAGAATGGCTAACACTAACAACTCAGGCAACAACAGATGTTGGTGAGGAAGCGGAGAAAGAGGAACTCTTGCACTGCTGGCGGGAATGCAAACTGGCACAGTCACTCTGGAAACCAGTAGGTAGGTTTCTCACAAAATGAAAAAGAGGACTACCCTACAACCCAGCAGTTGCACTGCTAGGTATTTATCCAAATGATACAGATGTGCTATTTTGAAGGGAAAGGTGAACCCCAAAGTAATAGAAGTACCATCAACAGCAGCTAAAGTATAGAAAAAACGCAAATGTCCATCGATGGATGAATGGATAAAGAAGATGTGGTGTACACACACACACCACACACACACACACACACACACACACGCACGCACACACACACACACACACACACACACACACACAATAGAGTATTGCTTAGCAATCCAAAAGAATAAAATGTTGCCATTTAACCTGCATGGATGGAACTAGAGGGTATTATGCTAAGCGAATTTAGTCAGAGAAAGACAAATATTATAGGACCTCACACATATGAGGACTTTAAGATACAAAACAGATGAATATAAGGGATGGGAAGCAAAATAATATAAAAACATGGAGGGGGTCAAAAACATTAAAGAAAACCTCTTAAATGTGGAGAATAAACAGGGTTACTGGAAGGACTGTGGGAGGGCTGATGTGCTAAATGGGTAAGGGACTTTAAGTAATCTACTACTGAGATCATTGTTCCACATTATGCTAAGTTGGATGTAAATTTTAAAAATAAATTAACTAACAATTAAAAAAAATTAACCCAGTTAATAAAAGACATCCCAACAGAATATTGTTGAAAAGGTATCAGTCATGAGTCCTCACTAAGGTTTGTACCTAAGTGGCTTTCTTAATTTCTCTAGTTTCTCATAAATATGGACAGTGCGCTCTGACACAAATCTGCTCTTGCCCTGCCTCAAGGTGAGCAGAAAGAATATATTCACCTTTGACTTGGCTTGTTAAAAAGAAAAGAGAAAAGCAAATTCATTTAACATAAAGCAAGTTTTACTCATGATGCAAAATCTGCTTGACTACTTTGGACATAATGTATTGCATTTGTTTATGGCTGACTTTGCCTAAATTAGTGAATCTATTTAAATGACCAAATATTGCACATTTCACTTAGTTGCAAACACACACACACACACACACACACACACACACACACACAAATAGCATGAAACAAAAGTGAATAGGATATAACATAAATGCAGTAAGGACATAAAAGATTAGTTTTCCTATAAAACATAAAATAACTGCTTTGGCAACAGTTTTCCATTTGATAACTTCACAAGCAAATTTATATTGACTTCCAATTTATTAGCCATTTTTTGAAATACTATGTTTAATGATAACTCTAAATACAAATGGGATTATTTTTCAGAAAGAGGGAAACATTTTTTTCTCCTTAGTATATTAATTAAGCTGAAAACTGAAAGGATATCAGTTTTGTAAAAGACAATCCCAACAGACAACATTGTTGGTATCTGAACCATCATGTCAGTAAAAGTAGTCAGTGAGGCTGTATCCTTGACTGAAAATCATGCACCATTTGTGGAGGGAACACCAGAAACTCTCCTCCAACGTGATGGTTGTCATTCAGGAGCTGTATTTTTTTTTATTTGATGAAATGGCATGTTCAAACTATCTTTATCATGACTCCAGTCTCTGGTTTTTTAAGTCCAGGTCAGTTCTAAAATGGTCTTAATTCATTTGCCTTGGGTAACTTCTCTTAATCCTGAATACCCAAATAAAAGAGACCTCAAATCAATTTTTTCATCATTAAAGAAAATAGGTCTACCAAAACGACATATTCCAAACCTTACTAGCTATGATAGTATGCTCATCTCTTCCAAGTTACTAAAAGATTACTGATTGTATTCAGCTTAATGGTCAACCTGGCATTTAATGGGAGCCTAGGGAAACAACAGTAATGTATTTTTGGAATTTCAGGCTATTTCTTTGTTTCAATCAGCAGTCACTATAAATATGTTATGGTCTACAGATTTATTCTAGACCTATTTTCTATGTTTAAGTTTATATTTGAGAGAGAGAGAAAGAGCATGAGCCAGGGAAGGGCAGAGAGAGGGAACACAGAATCGCAACCAGGCTCCAGGCTCCCAGCTGCCAGCACAGAGCCCAACATGGACCTCAAAGTCACCAACAGTGAGATCATGACCTGTGCCAAAGTCAGAGGATTAACCAACGGAGCCACACAGATACCCGAAGACCTATTTTAAATTTGCAAATATCAGACTCCAAAAGTACTGACTATTATCTAAGCCTTTAGCTCATTCACAAGTTGCAATGACTTTGAACAAAAGTAATTTTGATAAGATGCGCTAGTCTTCTATTTTTAGGAGCTACACAGACATAGAAGCAGGAAACCAACAGCTTCCTCATACACAACTTAAGAGTCATCTCTACACCCCTGATGCCAATTTAAAACAACCATTATATGGCCACTTGATCAACATTCATAAGGTCATGGCAATGGTTTGGAAATGCCAAATGAAACCAGAGCTCAACACATGTAAGGAGTCACACCATGACCCTTAGGATTTCCATCTACATGTCCAAATGACAACTATTAACAGCTGCTTTCCTGTCAATTTAATGATGGTACAACTTGCATGAATGCAAATATAACATACTTTTTAAAACAAAGATCATTCTGAAATAGACAATCTATGCAGAAAAATCCTAAGTTCTATTTCAAACAATCAGCTGCACCCAAAGAAAGAGCGATACTCTCTTAACTATAAATAACTTACTTTCAAAATCTACAACGTGTTTTCACCAATACAGCTCAGTCATGTTACCAAGAACACATGGTAAACTCTTACAACAAAGGCAATGACCTTTTCCTCCATATTGTAGGAAAAAAATAACCGCTATTATCTTGACGTTATGAATTCATTGTATAACTCAGACCTGTTACAAAGGAAACAAACTCACTCAGTATTCTTACTGGCTAAATTTTGCAAAGGGAAGAATACGTTTATATAATCATTAAGGATAACAGAAATTATAGCAGTAAAAAATCAAAGGATGTGAGAATGAAATTCAACCTGTGGGTATAATTACTCAGATACTAGACTTAATCCCATTTCCTGAATTGTTACACCAGCTTTACACGTACCATTGCTTATATCATACCAGGCTGAAGTATGGCTTTTCCCCGTTCATCTTGGGGACATATGGTAGATGAAAGAAAGTGGGCTTTGGAGCCCATAAGAACAAAGTTATCCAAAGGACAGCACTTACTAGTACTGTGATCTCAGAAACATGACCTACTCTCTTTTGAGCTTCAGATTGTTGATTTTCAAAATGAAAATAATCATACTTACCTCACCTGGAGGTTATGATGTCCGTGCTAAAGATGTAATTCCAGTGCCAGCCAGGAACTTGGAGTATAGAGGTAGAGGGAAGATGCAAGTCTATACAAATAAATAGAGTTATAACTTGGGCTAAGGGCAAACTGGGATTAGCACTGTGTGAGCAAATAACGGGCACAAGGGCATAGAGAAAAAAAAAACCCATGTAGGTAGTGACTAGGTACAACAGACAGAAACCTGTGATGGAATGGATTTGCCCCCAAAATCCATACATTGAAGTCTTAACTACCCATGGGACTGTACTTGGATACCAGATCTTGAAAGGTAAAGTGGAGGTCGAATGAGCTCATTTGTGGGGAGGGACTCTAGTCTGATAACCGGTGTCCTATAGGAAGAGAGTGGGCAACTACACACACAGAAGGAAGACCACGTGAAGACAGTGGGAAGGAGGCCATCCACCAGTCATGGAGAGAGGACACCCACCCTGGCCACACCTTGATCTGAAGTGTGAGAAAATAAATAAATCAATTTCTGTTGCTTAAGCCACCCAGTCTGTGGTACATTGTGATGGCGGACCCAGCAAAATAATAAGAAATCCTAATATTTACTTGCTCAGCAAATAGTGTGTGAGCCTTTGAAGGAGTTGGGCACTGTTCGAGGGCCCTAAGGAACCAGCCCTAAACAAAGCTAGTTTGGTCTTTGGATCCCATGGAGCCGATAATCTGGCAGGGACTACAGTAGGCGACATCCAGCAAGCAAGAAAGAAAAACAGATGGTGCCAAGGGCCAGGAAGAAAAAGAATGCAGGAAAGGGATATGGGGTGTTCAGGTCGGAGAAGGAACAGTTTTCAGTTTTACATAGAGAGCTAGCAGAGACTCCACTGAGCAGTTGATGTCAGAGCAAGGTTATGACAGAAATGAGGGAGTATGTCTTGTTGGCACGTGGAAGTATATCCCCGACAGAGAGAGGCAAAGTGAGTGCAAAGACCTGAAGCAGGAGTATGTGCCTGACAAGCTCAGGGAACAGGGAGGGGCCAGTGTGGCAGCAGCCCAGTAAAAAAGGGGAGGGGAATAGGAGAAGCCTACAGGGAGGTAGCAGAGTCTGGGGAGGGTAGCACCTGTGTGGTGCAGAGCTGGAGTCAGGTGTCTGGAGACATGAACAGCTGTGGGCAGCACATAAAGACTTAGAGGCCCCAGATGCTGGCATATAGAAGCCTGAGGCTAGCTGAGATCACCCCAGAGTAAGGGCAGATGGAAAGCAGATGGGGGACAGGAAGAAGACGAGGACCTACCAACACAGACACTGGTGAGCAGCGGCCCAGACGGTGGGAGGAGGAAGGAAGTAATTTTTAAAGAAAGGGGGTAATCAAGTGAGACCGTAAAATGGTGCCACGTAATCCACATACTGAAGTTTGAGACTTCACTGTGACCTTCAGCTATGTGTGTCATCCATTAAAGAGATGAGAAGTAGGGACGAGTGGGAGAGGAAGCCCATTCAGACTCAGCTGACAGAGAAACAAGGGAAGTTCTGCAGGCACCGGCACGTGCACTGCTAGGCATAGGAAGACAAAGCAGGTGGTGCTGGATGGGAAGTGATTGCTCCCCGTGGGCCGGGAGAAACAGCTGCAGGTGCACAGGAAACACTAATGCTAGTATGTGCCACGCGAAATATTTGTACTTGCTTAAGCTCTATCAGAGCAGATAACCATGGACAGTTAACCATGAGATAAAAATAACCTAACTGTAAAGTCAATATCAAACCAATTGTTGACCCAACACAGATAGGCAATCAAGGAAAGATGAAACGAAGTAAAAGGAACTCAGCGAACACAAACCCCACCTGTTTACCAGTAAAATCACCTCTAGCATTTCTAGTTTTAAGAGGCCCCGCCTGCCTAGGGACATTCATGAAATGGCCATGGTATCCTGACCGTGGAAAAGTAGCATAATCACTTGTTTCCTAAATAGTGACTCATTTGAATGGCCACACGAGGGTTTTAGTCTCTTCCAATCGGTGAAATGGACCTTCCCGTGAAGAGGCGGATATAGGGCAAGAAGACAAGTAGACTGATGGAGCTGCTTTAAAATGTTTTTAGCTTCACTGTTTTTTTGAGAGAGAGACAGAGAGACAGACAGACAGAACACACGTGGGGAAGGGGCAGACAGAAAGTGAGACACAGTATTTGAAGCACGCTCCGTGTTCAGAGTCATCAGCACAGAGGTGAAGCAAGGGTTCAAAACCACAAACCGTGAGACTATGACCTGAAGTGGGACACTTAATCCACTGAGCGGCCAAGGCAGTGCAAAATACGTCTGGCCTAAAAGGAACATCAAGGCTACATCGCCTATGAAGGGGTGCAGAAGGGGCACATGCATGATCCCCTCCCATGCCAAGGTGTGGGAAAGAACATGAGTGACACCCCTCCATCACAGAGACAGTGGTGCAATGGTGACCCCCTCCCTTGATGTGGGAGGGCGCAAGTGTTAACCCCCTCCTGTCCAAAGGGGGGGAAAGATAATGCTTGAAAACCTTTCATACCCAGGGTGGAGGAAGTACTACCTAAGCCTTACCCTACCCCTTATGTCAGTGCCAACCCTAACACTTACCTTAAGAGATGTGTGTTTCTTCAGCTGTGAAAGTGAAAGAACCATTCGTGAAATATCACATTTAATAGTGACACCACTACTCTCTCCCTAAAAGGTGGCACTGTGCATGGGTGACCATCTCACACACCAACCAGGGGCAAGGCAGAATCCTGAACCACCTCTGGCGTCAAGTGGGGTGGGGCACATGTTTGAACGCCCTCCAATGTTGAGGGGGGTTATGTGCATGTGTGAACACCCTTCCCACCGAGGTAAGTGGGGCCAAGCATGAACACTGTCCCTTGCCGAGGGAGGGTTGTGTGCCTATACAAATGGTCTGCCTCACAGAGCGGGGGTTGTGGGCATGCCTGAACCCCCTTTGGCAGGGAAGGGGGACTTTGCACCTGCGTGAACAGCATCCTGGCGAGGGGAGCAGGGAGCATACGTCAACGCCCTCCCTGGCCGCATTTCTTCAGCTGTGTTTCTTCAGCTGTGAAAGTGAAAAGAACCATTCATGAAACATCCCATTCAATAGTGACATCAGTACTTCCTCCCTGAGGGGTGGCGCTGTGCATGGGTGACCGACTCACATGCTGACAGGGGGCCAGGCGGAAGCCTGAACCACCTCCTGTGCTAAGTGGGGCAGGGCGCATGCACCAACGACCTCCCTGGCTGAGGTAGTGGTTCTGTGCATGCCTGAACACCCTTCCTTGCCCAGCGGAAGGGGGCACATGTGCAAATGCCTTCCCTCATTGAGGGGAGCTGTGTGCATGCGTGAACATACACCAGTAGGGGGGGCTGTGCGCATGCCTGTACAGCCTCCTGTGGTAGTGGGCAAGGAGCATGCATGCATGCCCTCCCTCACTGATGGGGATTGTGCTCATGTGGAAACGCCCTACCTCTTGGAGCAGGAGTTTTGCGCATGTGTGAACACTCTTCCGCCAGTAGGGAGAGCTGTGCACATGTGTGAACAGCACCCAGGGGTATGGGGCGGGGCCTACGTGCGAATGGCATCCCTCCCCTAGCCGGGGTTCACACTTTCGCCACAACGGAGGCTGTGCACATCTATGAACACCCTCCAGCGCTGAGGGGGTAAGGTGCATAGGTCAACACCCTCCTGTGCCAAAATGCGTATGCGGCACACGCTTGAACCATTCCCTTGTGGAGGGATGCATGACGCGTATGTGACTGCCCTCCTTCATGGAGGGGTTGTTGTGTGCATGCATGAATACCGTCCCTCACTGACTGGTGGCTGTGCTCATGCATGAACACCCTCCTAGGCAGAGGGGGGCGGGGCAGATGCGTGAATATTCCCCCATGCTGACGTGTCACGTCACATAGGTCAACACCTTCCCATGCCAAAGTGGGGGGATGGTGCACATGGGTGAACGCCCTTCCGCCAGGAGGGGGCCTTACACACACGAGAACAAACTCCCGCACTAATGGGGCAGGGTGCGTGCACAAACGCCCTCCGTCAACAAGGAGGGTTGTGCGTGAGAACACCCTTCTACACGGACGGAGGGCTGTATCCATCTGTGCCAGGGGGGGCATGGAGTATTAGTGAAACACCTGTCGTGCAGAGAGGGGGAGCAAGCATGACCTAACCCTTACCCTAAAGCCTAAATGTAATGCTAACCCTAACCCTTACCTTAAGTGATGCATGCTTCTTCAGCTGTGAAAGTGAAAAGAATCATTGATGAAAGGTCACATTTGATAGCGGCAACAGTACTCCCTCTCCGAGGGGTGGCACTGTTCATGGGTGACACCCTCCATCACCGAGGGGATGAGGAGCATGTGTGAACCACCTCCCATGCCGAGGGAGACAGGGCACAGGTGTCAACACCCTCCCTCACCTTGGGACGGGTGGTGCAAATGTGAGAATGCGTGAACGCACTTACAAGCTGAAGAGGATGGGGCACGTGTGTGAACACCCTCCCACCCTGAAGGGGGCAGGACACATGCATGAATATTCTCCCACATTGAGGGGCGGTGCTATTGCGTGAATACACTCTGGAGACGAGGGGGTGGGTGTGGAAGCATGACCTAACCCTTACCCTAACTGTTAATGGTAATGCTAACCCAGACCCTTACCTTAAGAGTTGTCTGCTACTTCAGCTGTGAAATTGAAAAGAACCATTCATGAAACGTCACATTTAATAATGGCATCACTATTCCCTGATTGAAGGGTGGCACTCTGCATGGGTGACCTCCTCCCACACCAAGGTGGGGCTGTGCACATGCGTAAAAACCCTCCCTGCTGAGGTGAGCAAGACACATGCATGAACCATCTCTCATGCAGAGGTGGGGTGTGCCCATGAGTGAACACCCTCCCGACCCGACAGGTGGTCATGCACATACGTGAACAATGTGTCCCGAAAGGGGGATCCACGCATGTGTGAAAGCCCTCCCCAGCGGAAGCGGAGTGGAGCACGTGCTTCAATATTTTACCACTCTCAGGGATTGGGGTGAAAGGGTGAACACTCTCCCTTGCTCAGGTTAGTGGGGTGATGCGTGAAGTCTTCCCATGCTGAGGGGGGAGAGCAAGTATGACCTAGCCCTTATCTTAACCCCTAACTGTAATGCTAACCCTACCCCTGACCTTAAGAGAAGCATGCTTCTTCAGCTGTGAAAGTGAAAGCAGCCGTCCATGAAATGTCAGATTTAATAGTGGCATCACTACTCCCTTGCTGACTAGTGGTGCTATGCACAGGTGACCCCCTCCAGCGCCTGAGGGGGGAGGGCACATGCGTGAACCCCCTCCCATGCTGGGGGGCAGGTTCATGCACCTACCTGAACACCTTCTCAAGCCAAGGGGTCACTGTGCTCATGCGTGAACACCTCCTGAGCCAAGGAGGGCATGGTGCATGGACAAATGCCCTCCCTCGCCAAGGGTTGTGGTGTCCATGCATGAACACCCTCGCACACGAGATGGGTGCAGGCGCATACATCAACATCCCCGCTGAAGGGGACTGGTTCCTATTGGTGAACACCCTCCCGAGATGAGGGGGGTGTGGCTCATGTGTGAACACCCTCCCACTCCAACGGAGGGTGCAGGCATGGCCTATCCCTTACCCTAACCATGAACGGCAATCCTAACCGTAACACCTACCTTAAGAAATGCCTGCTTCCTCAGCTGTGAAAGGGAAAAGAGCCATTCATGAAACAACACATTAAGTAGTGGCATCACTACTCCCTTGTGGAGGGGAGGCAGGCTGCATGCCTGAACACCGTTCCGCAAGGACGGTGGCGGGGGTCAGGTGTGACGTTCCTCCCTTGCCAAAACGGGGATGCAAGCATGACTTAACCCTTACCCTAATCCTCAGGGTAACCCAAACCCTAACCCTCATTATAAGAGATGCTGCTTCTTCAGCCATGAAAGTGAAAAGACTCATTCATGAAACGTCAGATTTAATAGTGGCAACACTACTCACTTGCTCTTTTTCAATAGGTGAAATGGACATTCCCGTGAAGAGGCAAGAACAGGACAAGACCCTATGGAGCTTTAATTCACTGGCCTACAGAGACAACATCAATACAGTCAATAGGGACAACACATCTCCCCATGGGCCAACAATTTAGGTTGGGGTGACCTCAGAGAATATCCCCTCTGAGGGATTTAGATGTACACTTACCAGTCAAAAGTACAACCTCACTTATTGACCCAAAATACATAACCAACACCTTAGGTTTGATACATGTACCCTGGTAGAGTTCCTTTGGGGGTAGGTGATTGTTGTCTCCACATTCGGTGCAGGGTTATGAAACGGTGGTGGTGGGTGTTTTCTCCTCTTCCATAAAGAGTTCCAAGGCGACCATTTGTGGGAGCCAAGCGGTAGTTGGTCTGCTCCTGAATCCCTGTGTGCTTCAGGTTCCCTGTGGAGCATCATAGCGGCGGCCTAGTGGAAACATGAGAGATGTCAGAAGACACTCAGGTAACCAAAGATACGAATGAAAAACCTCCTGAAATACCATCAGAAGACTATGGGACACTGCTACCATCCACAGTTACAGTCCAGTTTCCGAGAGCATGTGGGATGCTCTAGAGGAATGCAGTGTTACAGTGGATGAGAGGTGTCCGGCTAGTAGAAGAAATGCTGTGCATCCCCGATGCTGGCTGGGGAAATGTCGTATATGTTGTCAGCTATGCCAAAGATAACAAAAGAACAATGAACGAGACAGACGCCTGCTACTTCAGCAATGAAAGTGAAAAGAGCCATCCAGGAAATGTCGGATTGCAAATGATTTTAGGTACATTAATTTTTGAAAGACACAAAGCACACAAGTGGGGCATGGGCAGAGAGAGAGAGAGAGAGAGAGAGAGAGAGAGAGAGAGAGAGAGAGAGAGACAGACAGATAGTATCTGAAGCAGGCTCCAGATTCCCAGCAATCAGCACAGAAGCTACCCAGGGCTCAAGACCAGAAACCGAGAGATCATGAACCAAGATGAAGTGGGACGCTTAACTCAGAGACATCCAGGTGCCAAGGAAAACATCTGAATTACAAGGAATATCACTGCTACATCACGGATAAAGGGAAGCAGATGGGACACATTCGTGAAGCCATCCCACACCAAGAGGGATTGCACCATGCCCTAAACCTTAACTGACACCTAACATTAATCCTAACCATAAACCTTACCTTAAGAAACGCCTACTTCTTCAGTTGTGAAAGAGAAAAGAGATATTCATGATTTAATACTGGCATCAGTATCAGATTTAATACTGGCATCAGTAATCCCAATCTAAGGAGCGGTGAGGCTCATGGGTTGCACCATCGCACGGAGAGGGTGTGGAGGGTCGCATGTGTGAACACACCCCTTGCACCAAAAGCGATTGGGTGGAACGTGAATTCTTACCATACCGAGAGGGGGTGGGGTGACAGTGTGAAAAACACCAGAGCAAAGCTGGAATGGGCAAGGCAAGAACAACCTACAGTGCAGAGAGACTGGGGCGATAGCAAGAACACAATCCCTTGAACATGGAGGGTGGTGTCCACGCATGAACACCTTCCCGCTCAAAGTGGGGATGCAAGCATGACCTACACTTTGCCCAATTCCTAACCCTATCACTAAACAAAATCCCACCACCTAAACCTAACACCTAACCCTAACCATAACCCTAATGCTAAATCCTGCCCCTACCCTTCCCCTAACCCTAGTCCTACCTCTAACTAACCGTAAACATAAACATAACCCTAACTAACCCTAACCTTACCCTAACCCTCTAACCATCAGCCTCTAACTCTAACCCTAAAACCCTCATCCTAACGCTCTAACTCTACCCGCTAAATCTAAAACTATAACCTAAGGCCCTCTCCCCATGGGGATCCATATCGAAAGACTAATAACAGCACACACACCAGGACCAGAAACGGTTCAGGAACACTCAGCATTGAATGTGGACATCTCCATGTATTTCCAAAGCACGGCTGCAGCTGCACAAGAGGATTCCTGAGGCCTAAACGATGGGTGGCCCATACAGTTGTCTGGCCTTGGAACCAAAATACTAAGCCTGACCAGCACCCTCCCTTGTGTACGCCCTTCCGCCCTTTGGGGAGACACCTGCTCTGCTATGGTTTCAGTGCCTGGAACATCCTGGGACCTAACCCTAATGCTAACCAGGACCCAATGCTAACCCTCAACCTAAACCTAACCCTAACACTCACACTAGACAAACCTATCTACACCAGACCAGATACAGTTGTCTGTCCTTAGAACCCAAAGATTAATCCTGACCCGCAGCCTCGTTGTGCACACCACTCAGTCATTTGTGGAGGCAACTGCACTGCTGTGGGTTCAGCGCATGGAGCCTTGGGAACGAAGAAAACCCTAACTGTACCCCTAACCATAACCCTCAACCTAATCGTAACCCTGTTTCTAACCCTAACCCTACACTTGAGCCACACCCTCGCATGGGATCTCAGGTCAGCCCTTGGGGGATATCACTAGACTGGAGTTGCTTTGGCCCTGGTGACTTCCCTGCACCGAACCCTAACCCTGGCTAAGGCTCCTTCCCCATGGGGACCCAATTCACAGTCTGACATCAGCACGCACATGAAATTGAGAAGCAGTGCAGGAATACTTGGTGTGGAATGTGGAACATCATCATGTCATTTCAAAAGCCCGGCTGCCACTGCACTCGAGGATTCAACAGGCCTAACTGAAGCGTGCCCAATACCGTTGTCTGGCCTTGGAAACCGAAGACTATTCCTGACTGGCAGCCTCTATTGTGCACTCCGCTCAACCCTTCCAGGAGACGACTGCACTGCTGTGGGTTCAATGCCTGGAGACTCCTGGGACCTAACTGTAAACCTAACCGTAACCCTAACCATAACCCTCAACCTAAATCTAACAGTTTCTATCACACTAGACCCACCTATCTACACCAGACCTTACAGAGTTGTCCGTCCTTGGAACCCAGAGACTAATTCTGATGAGCAGCCTCCATTGTGCACTGACTCAGCCCTTCGGGGAGACAACTGCACTGCTGTGGGTACAGCGCCTGGATCCTTCTTTGACCTACCCTAACCCTAACCATAACCCTGATGATAACCCTCAATCTCACCTGACCATATATCTCACAATACCTCTACACCAGACCCACACCAGCGCATGTGCCCTCACTTCAGCCCTCGAGGGAGATCACGAGACTGGAGTCCTTTGGCTCTGGCCACATCCCTGCACTGAACCCTAACCCTAGCTATAACTCACTCCCCATGGGTATCCAATTACAATGTCTGACAACAGAATGCACATGGGGTTGAGAAGCAGTGCAGGATCACTCGGCGTGGAATGTGGAACATCACCATGTCATTTCCAAAGCCCAGCTGCTGCTGCATAAGAGGATTCCTGAGGTCTCCCCCAAAGAGTGTCCAATACACTTGTATAGCCTTGGAACCCAAAGACTAATCCTGACCGGCAGCCTCCGTTGTGCCCGAGAGCATTCCTGAGGCTTACCCGAAGAGTGCCAGAAACACTTGTCTGGCCTGGCAACCGAAAGACTAACCCTGACCCGCAGCATCCATTGTGTACTCCAGTCAGCACTTCAGGGAGACCACTGCACTGCTGTGGGTTCAGCATCTGGAGCCTCCTGGGACCTAACCCCAACCGTAACCAGAACCCTGAACCTAGCCCTCAACCTAAACTGAAACGCATCTCTCACACTAACTCTATACCAGACCCGTACCCTCGCAAGGTTTCTCACTTAAGCCCTCCATGAAATTCACGAGACTGGAGTCAGTCTGGCCTGGTGATGTCCCTGCACTGAACCCTAACCCTAGCTAAGTCTCCTCCTCGTGGGAACCCAATTCCAATGACTGACAACAGCACGCTCATGGTGTAAATCACTCGGCTTGGAACCTGGAACATCACCATGTCATTTCCAAAGGTCAGAGGGAGCTGAACAAGGGCTCTGCTGAGGCCCAACTAAGGAGTGTCCTACACCAAAGGGTGGCCTTGACACCCTAAGACTAAGAAGGAATGGCACCATCCTTTGCGCCCTCCACTCAACCCTCTAGGAGACCACTGCACTACTTAGGTTTCTGCACTTAAGCGCCTCCTGGAACCTACCCCTAACCCTAACCATGATCCTCGCTGTATTCCTCAACCTAAACCTCACCCCAATTCTAACACTAACCCTACACCTGACCAGCTACCGCACATGGCCCTCATTCATACTCACTGGAGATAAATAGATTGTTGTTGCTTTGGCCTTGCTTATGTCCCTGGATCTAACTCTAACCCTAGCTATTTCTCTATCCCGATGGGGATCCAATTCCTAATGCAGAGAATATCACGCACCTGTGGCCCAGAAGCGGTGCAGGATTACTCCACATGGAGCATGGACCACCACCATGTCATGTCCAAATACCAGAGGGAGGTGCCAAAGTGCTTGCTGAGGCCCAAAAGTGGCCCACATGCAAGGCTGGCACTGGTAACCAAAGACTAAGCCTGACCAGAACCCTCCCGTGTGCCCTCCACTGAGCCATCCCAGGAGACCACTGCACTGCATGGGGTTCATCACCTGGGGACTCCTTGGAGCTATCCCTCACCCTAATCATGACCCACTCCATACTCCTCAATCGGAACCTCACCCTAAGTCTAACGCTAACCCTACACGTGACCCGCATCCGTGCATGAGCCCTCATTCAGCCCTCATGGAGGTAAAGAATTGTTGTTCCTTCGGCCTTGCTTACATCCCTTCCCTGGATCAAACCCTTGCCCTAGCTATGGCTCATTCCCGATGGGGACCCAATTCCTAACTCGGAGAAAACCACGCACATGTATCCCAGATGCGGTGCAGGCTTACTTGGCATGGAACGGGGAACAACACCATGCCATTTCCAAAGCCCAGAGGGAGCTGCACAAGGGGGTTGCTGAGAACCAACTGAAGAGTGGCCCACACAAGAGGCTGGCCTTGGCACCCAAAGAATAAGCATGACCGGCACCCTCCCATGCACCCTCCTCTGGGTCCCCAAGGGAAAAAACTGCACTGCCATGGATTCGGCAACTTGGGCCTCCTGGAACCTAGCCCTAACCCCAACCGTGACCCTCCCCATACTACTCAACCTATACCTCAGCCCAACCCTAATGCTAACCCTACACCTGACCCTCACCCGTGCATTGGCCCTCATACAGGCCCTTATGGAGATAGCGGGACCGGTGTCTCTTCAGCCCTGCTTATGTCCCTGGACAGAACCTCACCCTATCCGTGGTTCTCTCCCAATGGATATCCAGGTCCTAATTCTGAAACACCATGCATATAGGTCAAAACCCCTACAGTATTATTCGGTATGGAAGTGGAACATCATCATTTCGTTTCCACTGCTGGGGTGGAGCTGCCCCAGGAGGCTACTGAGACCCAATGAATAGTGGCACACACAAGAGGCTGGCCTTGAAACACAAAGAATAAGTCTGAACTGAAGGCTCCCATGCAGCCACCACTCAGCCTTCTGTGGAGACCACTGCGATGCTAGGGATTCACCGCCTGGAATTACTTGGGCAATAACCCTAACACTAACCGTGACCCTCACCATACTCTGAACCTCAAACTCATTCCTACACTAACGCTAACCCTACAACTGACCCTCACCTGCACACTGGCTATCATTCATCACCCCATGGAGGTAAGTGGAATGGGGTAGCTGTGGCCCCCCTTATGGCCCTGGTCTGAAATCGAACTCTATCTAAAGCTCTCTCCAGATGGTGACCCGATTCTTAAGTCTGAGGATACCTCCCTTCCAGAAGAAGAGGCGGATTCCTCGGCATGGAACATGGAATATCACCATGTAATATCCAAAGCCCAGATGTTGCTTCAGAAGCAGTTCCTGAGGCTCAACCAAAGTGTGGCCCGCAAAGGAGGCTCATACTGGCTTTCAAAGACTAAGCATGACCTACACCCTCCCATGTGCTCACCACTGAACCCTGCAGGAAGACCAGCACTGCTGGTGCTTCAGCGTCTGGGGGACCTGGGACAAAACCTAACCATTATATTGACCAGAACCATACACATCATCCTCAACCTCACCCCAACTCTAAAGGTAATGCTACACCTGACCTGCTCCCCTGCATGGGCTCTCATACAGCCCTCCATGTAGATAATGGGACTGGTGTCACCTCGCACTGCTTATGTCCCTGGACCGAATCCTGACCCTAGCTATGGCTCCCCCCAATGGGGATACAGTTCCTAACTCTGAGAACACCATGCACATAGGGTCCAAACCCCTGCAGTATACTTCAGGATGGAATTGGAACATCATCATTTCATTTGCACTGCTGGGATGGAGCTGAACAAAGAGGTTGCTGAGACCCAACTGAAGAGTGTCACACATAGGATGCTGCCCTGGCATGCAAAGAATTAGTCTGAACTGTAGACTTGCATGCAGCTTCCACTCAGCCCTCTGTGGAGACCACTGCACTGCTAGGTATTCATTGCCTGGAACCTCCTGCGACCTAACCCTAACACTAAACTTGACCCTCACCATACACCTCAACCTAAACTTCACACCAACTCTAACGCTAACCCTACACGTGACCCGCACCCAAGCATGGGCCCTATGGAGTCCTCCAGAACGATCACGGACTCATGTGGATTTGGCCCTATCGACATCCCTGGGCCGATACCTAACCCTAGTAATGACTCTCTCTCATTGAGGAACAAATTCCTAAGTCTCAGTCACCACGCATATGGGGCCCAGAAGCACTGCAGCGTTACTCACATGGAACGTGGAACATCGACAGGTAATTTCCAAAGCCCAGAGGAAGCTGCACAAAGGGTTTGCTGAGGCCCATCCGAAGATTGCCCCACAACTGATGCTGGCTTCGGCACCCAAAGACTAAGCCTGAGGGCAACCTACCATTTGCCCTCCACTGATTCCTCCAGTGAGACCACTGGACTCCTTGGGGTACAGCACCTCGTACCTCCTGGAATCTAACCCAAACCGTAAACGTGACCATCAACATACTCCTCAACCTCAACCTCACCCCAGCTCTAAGGCTTCACCTGACACCCTACACCAGACCCTCACCCGCGCATGGGCCCTCATTGAAACCTCCATGAAGGTAACGGGATTGCTGTTGCTTCGGCCTTGCTTACCTCCCTGGACCGAACCCTAACCCTAGTTGTGGCTGAATCCCGATGGTGATCCAATGCCTAACTCTGAGAGACCACACACATGGGGCCCAAAGCTTTGCAGGATTCCTCGGCATGCATCTTGGAGCATAATCGTGTCATTTCCATTACCCACAAGTAGCTGCACAAGGGGGTTCCTGAGGCCCAACTGAAGAGTGACTCACACAGGAGGCTTGATCGGGCACTCAAAGACAAAGCCTGATCAGCACAATCCCATGTGGGATCCACTCAGCCCCTCTTGGAGACCATATCCTTCCTGGGGTTGTTGCACCTAGAGCCTCATGAGACCTAACAATAACCATGACCTTCAAAGTACACCTCAACCTAAACATCACCCCTAAACATAACCTACAACTGACCCGCACCCTCGCAGGGACCCTCACTTCAGCCCTCCAGGGAGATCACGGGACTGCTGTCGCTTCAGCCCTGCTTACGTCCCTGGACCGAACCCGAACTCCATTTTAGGCTGTCTCCCGATGGTGACCCAATACTTACTTCTGTGCAAACCACACATGTGGGGTTCAGAAAAGGAGCCGGATTCCTCGGCATGGAACGTGGAACATGACCAGGTAATTGCCAAAGCCCAGAGGGAGCTGCACAAGGGGGTGGCTGAGGCCCAACCAAAGTGTGGTCCATATCCAAGGCTGGCCCTAGCCCCTAAAGACTAAGCCTGGCCGGCACCCTCCAATGCGACCTCCCTCAGCCCTCCAGGGAGATCACTGCACTGCTTGGGTTTCAGCACCTAGGGCCTCCTGGACCCTAACCCTGACCGTGACCCTCACAGTACTCCTCAACCTAAACCTCACTCCAACTCTAACGCTAATCCTACACCAGCCCTCACATGCGCATGGTCCCTCAGCCAACACCCCATGTAGATAACATGAGTAGTGTTGCTTCAGCATGCTTATGGCCTTGAAGCAAACCCTAACTCAAACTAAGGCTCTCTCCTGATGGTGACCCAATTCTTTAGTCTGAGGATACCACACACATGGAGTCCAGAGGAGGAGGAGTATTACTCGGCGTGGAATGTGGAATATCACCATGTAATATCCAAAGCCCAGATGTTGCTGCAGAAGTGGTTTTACTGAGGCTCAAAGAATGGCCCACGATGGAGGCTTGCCCTGGCAAACAAAGACTAAGCATGACGGACAACCTGCAATATGCCCTCCACTGAGCCCTCCGGGAAGCTCACTGCATTGCTGTTGGCTTATCGCTAGGAGCCACCTAGGACTTAACCCCAAACCCAATAATGAACATAACTATACACACCAACCTCACCATGAACATAACTATGAACAGAACTATAACAATGAACATAACTATACACACCCACCTCACCAACTCTAACCGTAACCCTACATCTGACCTGCAACTGTGCATGTGCCCTATTCAGCCCCCTATGTAGCTCAACGGACTGGTGTCGCTTCAGCCGTGCTTATGGCGCTGGAACATACCCTAACCTTAGCGATGGCTCTCTCCCAATGGGGATAGAGTTCCTAATTCTGAGAACACCACGCCCATAGGGCCCAGACCCCTGAAGTATTATTCGGTATGGAATTGGAACATCATCATGTCAATTCCACTGCCGGCATGGAGTTGCACAGGGAGGGTGCTGAGGCCCAACTGAAGAGTGGCACACACGGGAGGCTGGCTCTGGCATGGAAAGACGAAGCCTGAACTAGAGGCTTTCATGCAGTCTCCATTCAACCCTATGTGGAGACCACTGCACTGCTAGGGGTTCAATGCCTAGAACCTCCTGGGACCTAAACCTAACAGTAACCTTGACCCGCACCATACCCCTCAACCTAAAGTTCACACCAACTCTTACCATAATCCTAAACCTTACACGCATTAGTGCATGGGCCCTCACTTCAGCCTTCCAGGGTGATCACAGGTCTCCTGTCCATTCAGCCCTATCTAAGTCCCTGGCCCAAACCCAAACACTAGCTAAGACTCTCTCTCTCTCTCTCTCTCTCTCTCTCTCTCTCTCTCCTCTCTCTCTCTCTCTCTCTCTCTCTCTCTCTCTCTCTCTCTCAATGAGGACAAAATTCCTAAATCTGATATGACCACACACATGTGGGGACAGAAGTGGTGCAGTATTACTTTCCATGGAAAGTGTCCTGAAGGGCACAGATGCTCCCAGTACCTGAAGGCAAGCCCCTTGCCTGAAGCCGCTCCCTGTGCCTGAAGGCATGCCCCATGCCTAAAGACAAGCCCCTTACCTGAAGGCAAGCCCCTTGCCTAAAGCCATGCCCGGAGCATGAAGCCATGTCCCATGCCTGAAGGCAGGTCCAATGCCTTCAGGCTCGCCCTTGCCTGAAGGCTCGCCCTTGCCTGAAGGCTCGCCCCTTGCCTGAAGTCTCCACCCATGCCAGAAGGCTCGCCCCTTGCCTGAAGGGTTAGCCATGCCCAGTGCCTGAGGGCATACCCAGTGCCTGAAGTCAGTCACTCCCAATGTCTGAAGTCATGCCCAGTGAATGAAGTCACTCCCAAAGTCAATCCCAGGGAATGAAGTCAAAGTCACTCCCAGTGACTGAAGACAAAGTCACTCCCAGTGAAGGAAGTCATCCCAAAATCACTCCCAGTGATGGAAGTCTCTCCCGAAGTCACTCCCAGTGATGAAAGTCACTCAATAAGTGACTGCCAGTGACCGATGTCACTCCAGATATCACTCCCAGTGACAAATGTCATGCCCGAAGTCACTCCCAATGAGGGAAGTCCCTCTCGAAGTCATTCCCAGTGACTGAAGTCACGCCCGAAGTCACTCCCAGTGACTGAAGTTGCTCCTGAAGTCATTCCAAGTGACTGAAGTCAAAGTCATTCCCAGTGACTGATGTCATAGTCACTCCCAGAGACTGAAGTCAAAGTCACTCTAAGTGTCTGCAGTTACTCCCAGTGAATGGAGTCTCCACTCACAGGGACTGCAGTCATCACTCCCAGTGCCTGAAATTGGCACTCCCAGTGCGTGAAGACACTCCAGGGGAAGGACAGAGTGAGAGGGAGACACAGAACCCCAAGCAGGCGCCAGGCTCTGTGCTCTCACCACAGAGCCTCCTGGGGAAGGACAGAGAGGGAGACATAGAATCCCAAGAAGCCCCTCCATGCTCTGTACTCCCAGCACAGAACCCCCAGGCTCTGTGCTCACAGAACAGAGCCTCCAATGCCTGAAGGCACTCCCCTTGTCTGAAGGCACTCCCCTTGCCTGAAAGGCACCAGCACTCTCTAAAGGCATACCCCATGCCTGAAGGCATGCCCTGAGTCTGACTGAGCTCCCTGCGCAGGATGGGGCATTCCGTGCCTGAGTGTCACAGGCGCTCCCCTTGCCTGAATGGCACAGGACCTCCTCTTGCCTGAAGCTGCGCCCCATGCCTGAAGCCATGCACCATGCCTGAAGCCACTCCCTATGCCTAATGGTTCGCCCCATGCCTGACTGCGTGCCCCATGCCTGAAGAGCACAGATGCTCCCCTTGCCTGAAGGCGCGCCCCTTGCATGAAGCTGCTCCCTGTGCCTGAAGGCGCTCCCAGTACCTGAAGACAAGCCCCATGGCTGAAGGTGCACCCCTTGCCTGAAGATGCTCCCTGTGCCTGAAGCCACTCCCTGTTCCAGAAGACACGACCCATGCCTGATAGAGCTCTGTATGCCTGTAGGCAAGCCCACTGCCTGACAGCAAGCCCATTGACTGAAGCAGCGCCCATGCATCATGCCTCTCCCAGTGCCTGAAGGCACACCCTGTGCCTGAAGGCATGTTCCATGCCTGAAGGCGCTCCCCTTGAATGAAAGGCACAGGCACTCCCTGAAGGCGCATACCATGCCTGACAGAGCACCCCTCGCCAGAGGGCGCCCCGTGCCTGTAGCACAGACTCCCCCTGTGCCTTAAGTTGCGCCCTGTGCATGAAGCTGCTCCCTGTACCTAAAGGTGCTCCCAGTGCCTGATGACAAGCCCCATGGTTGAAGGTGTGCCACGTGCCTAAAGAAGCTCCCTGTGCCTGAAGCTGCTCCCTGTTCCTGAAGGCATGCCTCTTGCCTGAAACAGCTCCAGGTGCCTGTACTCAAGCCCCTTGCCTGAAGGCAAGCCCTGTGCCTGAAGCCTTGCCCCATGCATGAACCCCCGCCCAGTGCCTGAAGGCACACCCTTGCCTGAAGGCACGCTCCATGCCTGAAGGCTTGCCCCATGCCTGAAGGCTTGCCCCATGCCTGAATTCTCACCCTGTGCCTGAAGGCTAGCCCCCTGCCTGGAGGGCACAGGCATGCCCAGTGCCTGTGGGCATGTCCAAGGATTGAAGTCAGTCACTCCCAATGACTGAGGTCTTGCCCAGTGAGTGAAGACACTCCCAAAGTCACTCCCAGTGACTAAAGTCAAAGTCACTCCCAGTAAATAAAGTGACTCCCAAAGTCACTCCCAGAGAGGGAAGTCTCTCACAAAGTCACTCCCTGTGATGGAAGTCACTGGCAAAGTCACTCCCAGAAACCGAAGTCCCTTGCCAAGTCACACCCAGTGAAGGTAGTCCCTCTTGAAGTCACTCCCTGTGACAGAAGTCACTCCTGAAGTCACTCCTAGTGACTGAAGTCACTCCTGACGTCACGACAAGTGACTGAAGTCAAAGTCACTCCCTGTGACTGATGTCATAGTCACTCACAGTGACTGAAGTCAAAGTCACACTCAGTGTCTGCAGTTACTCCTAGTGACTGCAGTCGTCACTCCCAGTGCCTGAAGGAACTGCAGGGGAAGGACACAGAGAAAAGGAGACACAGAATTCCAAACAGCCTCCAGGCTCTGTGGTCTCAGCACAGAGCCTCCCGGGGAAGGACAGAGAGAGAGGGAGACAGAATCTCATGAAGCCTCCAGGCCCTGTGCTCCCTGCACAGCTCCACTTCCTGAAGCCACTCACCATGCCTGAAGGCACTCCCTTTGCCTGAAAGGCAGAGGTACTGAGGGCGCACCCCATGCCTGAGGGCATGCTGTGAGTCTCAATGAGCATCCTGTGCATGATGGGGCATCCCTTGTTGAAAGGCACATGTGCTCCCCTTACCTGAATGGCACAGGAGCTCTCTGTGCCTGAAGCCGCACCCCATGCCTGAAGATGCTCCACATGCCTGAAGGCAAGCCCCATGCCAGAAAACACTCCACTTGACTCAAGGGCACAGGCATTCCCTGAAGGCGTGCCCCATGCCTGACGGCGCACACCGGGCTGAGGGCGCCCTGTGCCTGATGGCGAGCCCAGTGCCTGATGGCACGCCCTGTGCCTGAAGAGCACAGAACTCCCCTTGCCTGAAGTCGCGCCCTGTGCATGAAGCTGCTCACTGTACCTGAAGGGGCTCCAAGTGCCTGAAGACAAGACCCATGCATGAAGCCCCGCCTAGTGCCTGAAGGCACACCCCTTGTCTGAAGGCACGCACCATGCCTGAAGGCTTGCTCTATGCCTGAATGGCAAGGCATGCCCAGTGCCTGAGGGCATGCCCAGTGACTGAAGTCTGTCACCCCCAATGACTGAGTCATGCCCAGTGCATGAAGTCACTCCCAAAGTCACTCCCAGTGACTGAAGTCAAAGTCACTCCCAGTGAAGGAAGTTACTCCCAAAGTCATTCCAAGTGATGGAAGCCTCTCCCGAAGTCATGCCCAGTGATGGAAATCACTCACTATGTCACTCCCAGTGAGGGAAGTCTCTCCTGAAGTCACTCCCTGTGACAGAAGTCACTCCCGATGTCACTCCCAGTGACAGAAGTCATTCGCGAATTCACTCCCAGTGACGGAAGTCCCTCTGGAAGTCCCTCTCCCAGTGACAGAAGTCACTCCCGAAGTCATTCCCAGGGACTGAAGTCACTCCCAGGGACTGAAGTCAAAGCCACTCACAGTGGCTGATGTCATAGTCACTCACAGCGACTGAAGTCAAAGTCACACACAGTGTCTGAAGTTACTCCTAGTGACTGCAGTGGTTACTACCAGTGCCTGAAGTCTTCACTGCCAGTGCCTGAAGTTGGCACTCCCAGTGCCTGAAGAAATCACAGGGGAAGGACAGAGAGAGCGAGACACAGAATTCCAAGCAGCCTCCAGGCTCTGTGGTCTCAGCACGGAAACTCCCAGGGAAGGACAGAGACAGAGGGAGACACAGAATCCCTTCCAGCCCCTCCAGGCTCTGTGCTCCCAGCACCGAGGCTCCAGGCCCCGGTGTTCCCAGCACAGAGCCTCCAGTTCCTGAAGCCACTCACCATGCCTGAAGGCATTCACCGTTCCTGAAGGCACTCCCTTTGCCTGAAAGGCACAAGCACTCTCTGAGGGCGCACCCATGGGTGACCGCGCACCCCTTGCCTGAGTGCACCCTGTGCCTGAGGGCGAGCCCAGTGGCTAAGGGAGCGACCTGTGCCTGAAGAGCACAGAGGCTCCCCATGCCTGAAGTCTCACCCTGTGCATGAAGCCTCTCACTGTACCTGAAGATGCTCCCAGTGCCTGAAGACAAACTCCATGGTTGAAGATGCGCCCCGTGCTTGAAAACGCTCCATGTGCCTGAAGTCACCCGTGTTCATGAAGGCATGCCTCTTGCCTGAAACAGCTCCAGGTGCCTGTACTCAAGCCCCTTGCCCGCAGGCAAGGCCCATGCCTGAAGGAAAGCCCCGTGCCTGAAGCCTTGCCCCATGCATGAAGCCCCGCCCAGTGCCTGAAGGCACGCCCATTGCCTGAAGGCAGGCCCCATGCCTGAGGGCTTGCCCCATGCCTGAATTCTCACCCTGTGCCTGAAGGCTAGAAGACTGCCTGAAGGGCACAGGCATGCCCAAGGCCTGAGGGCATGCCCAGTGACTGAAGTCAGTCACCCCCAATGACTGAAGTCACTCCCAGTGACGGAAGTCCCTCGTGAAGTCACACACAGTGATGGAAGGCCCTCTCGAAGTCATCCCACTGACGGAAGACTCCCGAAGTCACTCCCACTAACTGAAGTCACTCCTGACGTCACTCCCAGTGACTGATGTCATAGTCACTCCCAGTGACTGAAGTCAAAGACACACTCAATGTCTGCAGTTACTTCTAATGACTGCAGTCGTCACTCCCAGTGACTGAAGTCCTATTTCCCAGTGCGTGAAGGAACTGGAGGAGAAGGACAGAGAGAGGAGACACAGAATTCCAAGCACCCTCCAGGCTCTTTGGTCTCAGCACAGAAACTCCTGGGAAGGACAGAGGAAGAGGGAGACACAGAATCCCATGCAGCCTCCAGGTCTGTGCTCAAACCAGAGAGCCTCCCGGGGAAAGACAGTGAGAGATGGAGACACAAAATCCCAAGCAGCAACCCCCAGGCTCCAGTGCCCGAGTGTTCGGGCACTCAGGGACCATGGCACTGGAACGACCAGTGCTCAAATGCCCACTGCACTCCAGCTCCAGTGAACTGCCAGCGGCACTGCAGCCCCCAGTGAACTCAGTGCCCGAGGCACTGCAGCTTCCAGTGAACACAGTGCCCGCAGCACTGCAGCCTCCAGTGAACCCAGTACCCGTGGCACTGCAGCCTCCCATGAACACATGCCCAAAGCACTGGAGTCTCTGGTGAACCCAGTGCCCGCAGAACAGCATCCTCCGGTGAACCCAGTGCCCGTGGCACTGCAGCCTCAGTGAACCCAGTGATCCCGGCACTGCAGCCTGCAGTGAACCCAGTGATCCCGGCACTGCATGCCCACATGCACAGGAGCCCACAGCACAGGAGCCTACTGTGAACCCAGTGACCCAGGCACTGCAGCATCCAGTGAACGTGGTACCTGCGACACTGGAGCCCCCAGTGAACTCAGTGACCGCGGCACTGCACCCTCCAGTGAAACCAGTGCCCTCAGCATTGCAGCTGCCAGGGAGCCCAGTGCCCGCGGCACTGTAGCCTCCAGTGAGGCCACTGCCCACGGCACTGCATCCTCCAATGAGCCCAGTGCATGCGGCACTGGAGCCTCCAGTGAACCCAGTGCCCGCGCCACTGCAGCCTACAGTCGGCCCAGTGCTCACATCACTGTAGCCGCCAGTGAGCCCAGTCTCCACAGCACTGCAGCCTCATGAGAGCCCAGTGACCGCATCACTGCGGCCTCCAGGGAACCCAGTGCCCGCAACACTGCAGACTCCAGTGAGCCCATTGCCCATGGCACTGGACCCTCCAGTGAGCCAAGTGCAAGCGACTGGAGCAACCAGTTTGCCCAGTGCCTGCGGTAATGCAGCCTCCATTGAGGCCAGTTTCCACGGCACTGCAGCCTCAAGTGACCACAGTGCCCGCATTACTGAAGCCTCCTGTGGGCCTTGTGCCTGCGAAACTGGAGCCTCCAGTGAGCCCAGTGTCGGTGGCACTGGAGCCTCCAGTATACCCAGAGCCTTCGGCACTGCAACATCCAGTGATCCCAGTTCATGCAGAACAGCCGCCATCAGTGAGCCCAATGCCCGCCCCACTGCAGCCTCCTGTGAGCCCAGTGCTCGCGGCACTGGAGCCTCCAGTGAGCCCAGTGCCCTCGGACCCGCACCCTCCAGTGAAAAAAGTGTCCGCGGAACTGCATCCTGCAGTGAACCCAGTGCCCGGGGGACTGCAGCCTGCAGTGAACCCAGTTCAACCGCACTGCAGCCTCCAGTGAACTCACTGCCACAGCACTGCACCCTCCAGTGAACCCACAAGTGAACCCAGTGCCCACGGCACTGTAGCCTGTAGTGAACTCAGTGCTGGCGGCCTGCAGCCTCCAGTGAAACCAGTGCCCGCAGACCTTCAGCCTGCAGTGATCCCAGTGCTTGCAGCACGGCAGCCTGCAGTGAACCCAGTGCTCACGGCACTACACCATCCAGTGAACAAAGTGCCCGTAGCACTGCACCATGCAGTGAACCCAGTTCCCGCTTCGATGCAGCATGCAGTGAACACAGTGCCTGCAGCACTGCAGCCTCCAGTGAACCCAGATCCCATGGGACTGGAACCTCCAGTGAACCCACTTCCCGCAGCACTGCACCCGCCAGTGAATGCAGTGCATGGTGCACTGTAGCCTCCTGTATACCCTCTGACCACGGCACTGCACCATGCAGTGAAACCAGTTCCAGCTTGTATGCAGCCTCCAGTGAACGCATTGCCCGCAGCACGGCAGCCTCCAGTGAAACCAGTTCCGGCGGCACTGCCCCCTCCAGGGAACCCAATGACTGCGACACTGCCCCTCCAGTGAACACAGTGTTCGTAGCACTGCACTCTCCAGTGAAGCCAGTGTCCGCGGCACTGTACCCTCCTGGGAACCCAGTGCCCAGGGCACTACAGCATCCAGTGAACAAAGTGCCTGCAGCAATACACCCTCCAGTGAACCCAGTGCCCGTGGCACTGCAGCCTGCAGTGTACCCAGGGCCTGCAGGACTCTACCCTCCAGTGAAGCCAGTGTCCATGCCACTGCACCCTCCAGTGAACCCAGTTCCCACGGCAATACACCATCCAGTGAACAAAGTGCCCGCAGCACTGCACCA